>NW_006408575.1:13529939-13534847 GCF_000296735.1 Chrysochloris asiatica | reverse complement strand
AAAGCTGGACAGCAAATAAGGAAGACTGTAGAAGAATTGACACATTTGAGTTATGGTGTTGGAGGAGAATATTGAAAGTGCCATGGGCTGACTAAGGAACAAACAGATCCGTGTTGGAAGACGTGCGGCCAGAGGGCTCCTTAGAGGCCAGGATGACCAAACTTCATCTCTTATACTTTGGACATATTGTAGGAGGGAGCAGTCGCTTGGAGAAGGAAATCATTTTTGGTAAGGTGGAGGGTCAGAGAAAAAGAGGAAGACCCCTAATGAGATGGATTGGTCAGGTGGAAGCATCCATGGACTCAAGCATGGCATCAATAGTGAGGTTGGCCCAGGATGAGACAGTGTTTGATTCTGCTGCACACAGGGTCACTATGAGTTGGTACCGATTAGGCGACATATAACAACAATGTAAAACTTTGCATGCTATGTAGAAGTAAAATTTACAAAGTAATTAATTTGGAAAATGCTTTTAAACATCATATTAATGACATTTGGGCTTTTTTATATCAATATATTTATTTGAATAAAAACTCTTCAGTTACAAGTACATTCTTAAAGCCATGTCCAATGAGATTATCTGAATGTGAACAAGAGTAAAAGGAGAACAGAGAACATAACAAGGAAAGACCATTTTTTAAAAAAAATGTATCTGATCATTCTTTTTTTGGGATTATCTAGTGCATTGAAGGGATGTTTAACAGTATCTTTGGCAACCTCAGTTGTGACAACAAAAATGTATTCATACACTGTCAAATGTCCCCAGAGACCAAAATTGCCCTTTATTGAGAATGACTAGTTTGGATAGAAAACACAACATTTTCTGATTTTGATTTTGTCTAAGTACATCAAACTTATGTTTTCTCCAGAGCTTAAATGGTCATTGAATGAGTTCGGTATTTCTTACTTGCATCTTTTAAAACTCATGTCTCTAGAAGCACTCTGTTCCTTGGGAAAGTACTCTGAATTAATACAAACTGATTTTGTATAAATGGCAATGTGTGTGTTCACTTATAAGAATCTGAAAAGGTGAGCCCAGAATGAACTTCAGGGTACATTCAAATCTTGTTCTAATTATCCATACGTTTTAATCTAGATCAGTGACCAAACAATGATTAAGCTGTATGGTTCCAAGAAGTTGCCTGTCACCCTAGGACAAGGAGTCTAATAGTATTGCCTGGAATCTAAAAGCACACACCCTTCAAATCATGTTGGAATCATTCACACTGTAAAAATATGAGACTCCTTTCTAACATAGTTGATGTGGTGTTTCAGAAATTTAGTAGGAAATGCAGTATAAATCTTATTTCTGAGCCTTGAAGTAAAGGTTTGCATTTTTTTTATTGGGTGCATATGTTGAGTTTCAGAGATATTAAGATTTTATTTTCTTACCACTATTCTCAAGATCCTTCTAAATGTATTGGCTCTTTAGGTATTCCTAAGATGCTGAATTATGTAGAATCTGATTTATTTTATTACTTTAATAATGTACTGTGTAGTTTGGGGAGCACGATATGGAGAAAGTCTTGTAAAGTAAATTAAAAGCAAACTTTCATGCTTGATCACACATGTAAAAGTGAGAATAATTCAATGATGAGACATATGCTTTATTAGAGGTCAATGTTCTCTTAGTGATTATTAAATTTTTAGTATTTTAATAAGATTGCTTTCCTCCCAACCCATTTTTTGCCCATATTTTTCATACAACTGTTAAGTTATAGTTCAGATCTGACATCATATCATTCTAGACATTAGTACCACATTCAGCATTATATATTTTAGGCTATTGATGGCAAAGTAAGTTGGGCTATAAAGGGCAACAGATTTAAACTTCTAAATTTTAATTGTGTTAGTCATACATGCATTTCTTTTTATTATAAAAATCACTAACAGTGAAGATTAAAGTCTTCTTTATATATGATTCTTCCAATTCTACTACTGTTTCCAGAGTTAAAAAGAAAAGACAAATACAAACTGATATCAGTAGGTTTATCCTTCTACAACTTTTTCAGTGCCTTACATAGGTAAGTATTGTTGTATGCTATTGAATCAGTTCAGACTCCTAGGGACTTGTATACAGTTTCCAAAGTTGTCAATCTTTATGGAAGCAGAAAGCCTCATCTTCCTTCTGCAGTGTGGCTGGTGAATTTGGACTGCTGACTTTGTGGTTAGCAGCACTATGTGTAATCCACTACATCAGCAACACACTTTGCACACATAAGTATATGGTACTTAATGAACTGAAAGTTTCCTGGGTGGTGAAAATCGTTCAGCAATTGACTACTAGCCAAAATGTTGGCAATTTGAACGCACCAAGACATGCAACAGAAGGCAGTCCTGGCAATCTGCTTCTGAATGGTAACAGACTTGAAACCTTAGGAAGCAATTCTATTCTGCACACATAAGGTTGCCATGGATCAGAATCAGCTTGACAGCAACTAACAACAAAATTAAGCTGTAAAGATTTGCTTAATGTTAGTGATTTCTTACAAACCACTAACTCTGCTGTGTGTATTACTTGGTAACTCTTTATTCAAACAATATACCTTAAATATATAGTAAAATGATCTCATATAGTTTTGTTTAATTTCATATTGTTTCATAGAATTGGTACAATATTTTGTTTAGCTGTTCTTCTATTAGTTAAGTCCACTAAAAAAAAATAGAACCAGTGAGTTACTATATATGTATGTATGTGTAGAAAGAGATTTACTTCAAAGAAATGTTTCACACAATTGTGGGGGCTGCCAAGTCCAAAATCTCTAGCAGACTGGAGATTTCTGAAGGATTAGAGTCCCTGATCTATTATTAGTCAGGCATAAAAAAAAGTACAGGAATGAGAAAGAAAGCCAGAGAAAAAATGAGAGAGAGAGAGAGAGAGAGAGAACTCTGTCATAACACTCATTTATATATTAGAGGCATTCCACATCCACATTCTTTCAATGGACTGGTTGATCACATCATTGAAAGTGATTACATTATATTACATTACAAAATAGCAACCAGTTCAATGCCTGGCTAAACCACTGAAAATTATAGCCTACCCAATATAAAAGTAACCATCACAACTACTGATGAAGATTTTGGCATTGTTTTAATTATTTTTTAACAAACTATGGTAAGCAATACCGACTCGACGGCACTTAACAACAACAACAACAATGGTAAGCAATGTTACAAGGTTCCTGATTGGTGCAAATATTTTGTGATTGGCTGTTCACCTAAAGGTTGATAGATCATTCCAGTAGCACCTTGGAATAAAAATCTAGTGATTCACTGTTGTAAAGATTACAGCTAAGAAAATCCTGCAGAGCAGTTTTACCCTAATACATGGAACCATCATGAGGTGGAAGCTACTTAATGGCAATAGGTTTATTCCTTTGTTTTACTTTTAAGCAATATGTCAGAGGACACTTAAGGATTATGGCCCCAGATCCATTAGTCTGAAATGGAAAGTTACAGGATTGAGAGAGACAGAAAGAGAGAGAGAACTATAGCACAGTTACTATGCATGTGTGAAAACATTTCTTTGATTGATATCTTGAAATGGAATTGCTGAGTCAAAGAATAGATACTTTCTTATGGCAAGATTACAGACTAGGAAGACGTACTACATGGACCATCTACAACAAAGATTGTTGTTTTTATTAAGTGCAATTGAGGCAGTTCCAACTCATAGTGATCCTGTATACAAAAGACCAAATGAAACAGATAAAAGTGAAAATCCTGGGACCCTGAGGAAAGGTTAGAGAAGTAGATAGAGTGCTTGTCAGAATGAGAAACTGAGAAGAAATGGTGAGAGAAGGAGACTGACTACTGAACAGCTGACCAGACATGGCACAACCATCTTGAACTTTTGTGAGCAGCTTTGATGACAGAGGTGGTCTGACAGAGCAGATTCAGACTGGTGATGGGAAAGGAGATATTCCTTTTTCTCCATACTCCCCTGGTGACCAAAATTGTGGCCAGATTCCCCCATGTGCACTTCCAGCATAGTCCCTGCTATCCAGAAATTTGGAGTCTCATGATTGTGAACCATGACAGTGTAAGACAGAGGCCAGCTGGATGACTCTGGTGCCTAGATTTGGGGACGGGGGGAGGGCAGTGGCTATATACCTACAGAACCCACAGAACCATGATACCAGCATTAGTCTTTCAGAAACCCTCATAACCAACCACCAACTCTACCCCAGTTACCCTGTGGTACTAACACATACTGAAACTAACACAGCTCTATCAAGGACTTCCATGAACTACTTCTGGATTGAGTGCCCTGAACATAGATACACCTACGCCTATAGAAACTCCATCTAGGGCAGGAAACTCAACTGTCACAATCCTACACTCACCTTGTGTGTACCTTGGCTAGTAGGAGCTCTGAAAATTTTCTACTGTAAATCCAACAGCTGCATGGATTTTTATTTATTTATTTATTTATTTTTTTTGTCATTGGTTGTTTCATTGCTTTTCTTTATTCTTTCTTTTCCTTTTTCTCTTTCCAATCCTTTGAATTTTATCCTTTCTGGCTCCACTAAAGACTGAAGACAAGTAGAGTTGTGGGATGACATCAAGAACATCATACAGGAAGAAAGCAAAAAGTCATTTAGAAGACAAGAAAGAAGGAAAAAATCAAAATGGATTTCAAAAGAGACACCACTTTACACTGCTCTTCAGGGTAAAGATGCTAAAGCAAATGGAAGAAATGAGGAGGTACAAGAGATGAACAGAAAATTTCAAAGGTCAGTTCAAGAAGCCAAAGTCAAATACTACCACAAAATGTGCAAAGATATGGTGTCAGAAAACAAACAGGGAAGAACACGCTCAGCATTACTCAAGCTGGGAGAACTGAAGAAAAAATTCAAGCCTCCAGTTTCATCATTGAAGGATTCTCTGGGAAAATTATTGAAT
>NW_006408575.1:13527385-13528170 GCF_000296735.1 Chrysochloris asiatica | reverse complement strand
TTTTTCTCCTCTTTTCTCTTTTCAGTTATTATTTTCTTTTTGGGGGGTTGTTGCCTATTTTTATTTCTTTTTTCTCCTTTGTAATTTTCTCTTTTCATTGTTAGATGCTTGTTTGCTTAATCTCTTTTGTTTTCATGTGTGTGGTGGGGGGTTGTTTCTCCTCTTTCCCACCTGACAGTAGACAGCAACCATGTACATAAAACCCACCCACATATGTACCCTCTTAAGTTCCACTCGCTGGGTAAGAGCTAATAATAATTCCTATATAATGTGATTAGGGTCACAGTAGCTCCATATAATAAGCCTGGACTATGAACCCCAAGGTCCATGGTTCTAGCCTGCCAACCATTCTACAGTAGAAAGGTGAGGTTTTCTGCTCCCACGAAGGTTTAAAAGGCTGGGAAACCCTATACAGGATTGCTGTGAGTTGGAACCAACTCGACAGCACTTATCAAGAACAACAATACCACCTGATCAATGATAGACAGCAGCCAACACCAGCCAAACCCACCACAAGCTGAGATGTACAAATGGTGAATAGAGAATTGTGTATATGCTGCCATTCTCTAACTACAGACACAAGAGACAGTTGGTGAATGCCTAAGAACACATCAACATATGATCATCAATTAAGTCCAAATACATAATACCACAATGTCCTGAAGATGACAATTTTAGCTCACACAAAGAAACAACAACAGTAGACAACAACCTGAGATGAATATTTAAGACAAACCACCCAGACTCAACCCACATATTGTTGTTAGGTGCCATTAAGTTGGTAC
>NW_006408575.1:13494437-13503468 GCF_000296735.1 Chrysochloris asiatica | reverse complement strand
CTTTTTTGTTTTTAAACTCTATTTCCCTCTCCACACCCCTTGTTCTGGCCTTTTCCCTATTAAAAATCAGTTCAGGGCTGGTTCATGGGATGAGAGTATCTGTGGGCATGTTTGGCAGAAGAACCCACTAGTGTTTGGGATGGGGGAGTGCCCACTCACTCAGGCACCCCGTCTAGTCACCACAATGGAGGTATGCAAGCAATGAACAGATACCAAAAAATGAACAGATGCCAATGAACAGATACCAAAAAAGAAAGAAAATCAGAACAAAGCAAAAGTGACAAGTGTATTGTCTACCTTTGTTCCGAGCTTCCTGCGGCTTCATTCCATGGTGGGTCTGTTCCCCTGTTTGGTCTTGGCCATGTTGTTGGCTCCAGGATGCCGAGCCTGGCAGATTTTAAAATATGAGATTTCTTATTTCTGCTAAAAGTTCCACTAGCTATAAGCCTTCAAACATTTTAAATATTCCTACTTACGTGGTTCAGAGTTTTGGAGCTCTGCCCTGAACCTGCTTTGCTTTGTATTCTGTGGTATTGCTGATGGTGAACTTCACTGCACCTCTACCATATCTGCCATCAAACCCCATAAAATAATTTCTTGCTCATTTAATAATGTATTAGAGATGGAAGGAGAAATTTAATCCATAGCCTCTTGTGGTGGTATGTGGTAGAATTGGTTCAAACTCATAGTGACCCTGTACAGGGTTTCTGAGGCTGTAAATCTTTACAGGAGCAGAAATCCTCATCTTTCTCCCTTAGAACAACTGGTAGTTTTGAACTGCTGGTCTTGAGGTTAGCAGCCCAACTTCTAACCACTGTGCTACAAGTACCCCTTCCATAGCCTATTAGGATATAAATATTGAATTTAGTAAAAATGTTAGGAATTGTGGACTTATCTAAACCCTTTGCCACTTACCTGGGTGATTTAAATAGTTTTTCCCATATTGGCATGAAATGTTTTTCCTCCTGTTGCAAAAGAATTTTAACATGAACTGTAGATTTAATTCAAGAACACCAAATTTGTGAGACCTGAGGTGACTTAATCCTTGACAAAATGTGCTCAGCTTCTCATTTAAGAAAAATAATTAAAACAAACCAGAGGTGTTCACTCTTATATATGCTGGATTTATAAGTTTCCCTATGGGAGAAAGTTATGCTTTAATGAAGAATTACTTTAAGCTGGGTGGATTAAGTTGATAAAATTCATCTCCATAGTAATTTAGCAAGGGAAAAAAAAATTAAGATGTTAGTCACAGTTACTATTAATTTGGAAATCTGTGCAAATACCTCTGAGAGGGGTAGCATTCATTACAATTGATCAGTTAGCCATTATGTACAGAATTTATACATAGTGGGTCTTCAACTCAATAATTTCTGTTGCTTATTTATTGCATTTCTGTGTAAATTAGTTGAAGTAATCATCCCCTTCTAGTGATCAATGCCTCTACATTTTCCACTCCCAAGGAGTCCTGATGTGGTGCTGTAGGAAAAGCACAAGGTCAGTGGTTGAAACCAACAAAATACTCCTCCAAAAGGTTATACAGGGTTGATATTAGTTAAGAAAGATCTGACTTGGTGGCACTTAACAACAACTACAAGGAACTCTGGTGGTGTTATGGGTTGTAGGTTGGGCTGCTAACTACAAGGTTGGTAGTTGAAACCCCCAGGCACTCTGAGGGTGAAAGATGAGGCTGTCTGTTCCCATGAAGATTTATAGTTTCAGAAACTCTACACAGGGTTGCTATGAATCAGAATAGATTTGATGGCAGTGAGTTTGGTTTTTATTTATTTTTTTGTAAGAACCAGTATAGGTTTTGAGAGGAATACAAGGTTGCATAGCTGGATTCAGATTCTTGACCTGAGGGAATTTTACAAACAAATTGAAGAAAAGCATACATGGAGAACTTTCTATGACTCAGGACAGGGTTCATTTATCTTAATGATTTGAAGGAAAAAAAATTTAATGTATTTTTATTTACATTGCATTATTGGACTTCTAAATACAGTGTCATTTAAATTAGAGGAACAAAGTACTTGTTAACTTTAAGGGATACTTTACTTAAGAAGGGACATTTAGTAAAAAAGAGAGCTTTTGCATTCGTACACGCTCAAGATGTTGACAAGAATGACAAATGTTTCCCTTTTTCTTACTTCCTAACTATAGCATTTCATCAGAGGACATGAAATACCATAATCAGAGATGACTCAAGTTATATTTAGCAGCACATGCCATACTTAAGTCTGAACTGTCAGTCATAACCATGCCATGAAATCTTTAGGAAAAATCAATACTCCTGTTGAGCATTCTCAATAGTACTTAATGATTTTTTTGTATCTGTTATATAGACATGAAGAAGGCTCAATTAAAACTTGTGACAGAAGAAGCAAATTCTGTCTTAAAACAAATTCTATATAAAAACCACATAAAGCAAATATGACTAGCAGATTACATTTTAGTTGGATTGGCCAGATAGTTGATCTTTGTTGGAACATTACAAATTTGATCATGGTAGAGTTGCACCTCATTTTTCTTATTTGTAAAATAATGATAATAAGGAACCTACCTCTCAGGATTGTGATGAAAATTCACAGGTAAAGCTCATGGAACAACACATGGTACATAGGAAACTGTCTGAACACATTTGAAATAGAAAATTTAGCTAAGACTCCAGAGACCTCCCTGTGGAGATGACTACTTTAAATTTCATTAATAGCACCATGTAGGTCTCATTGATTGAAAATAGCCCTTGAAAGGGAGAATCTTAGGGTTGAATTATAATGGACCTCTTTAACAACAATGCCTCAACCCACTCCAACCCTCCCTTGACCTCTTCCAACTAAGGCCTGTGGCTTCTTAAACTTTTAACAGAAGCTGCAGTGGTGTAGAAGAATGTTGAAGAAAGTAGAAGAGTTATGAAGATCCTTGGCAAACTGGTAGAAAGGACAATATGACATGTGGGATCTTTCAGCAGGCTCTGTTTTGGGGAGTTATATGGTGTTTTCCAGAATAAGTTCTTTAAAATGACTCTAGAGCAGAGAGATAAGCTTAGAGTCCATTTTCTCTAGTCTCTTGGAGACACTATTTGTGGGACTGAGTGTCACTCTTTCATTGATCTGAAATCCAGGTAAATGGCCTAGGAAGCTGGTCCATGGCATAGATAGGTACTGTGGGTTCATGCACTGGACTTCAAGGTTGCTTTGAACCACAAGCTCACCAACTGCTCCTTAGAAACCCTATACAGGGTTGCTATGAGTCAGTACCGACTCAATGGCACTTAACAACAATAGTAGGGATGGTTAGTACCCCATTTTCCTTCCCATTTTATATATTGGTAGACTTATTGGTAACTTCACAGATTGGTAAATTGATTTCCCCAAGTTCATCCAAACAGGACTTCAAACTAGCTACTTCTGGTAGCTAGTTTGCATTTTCACCCTAATGTACTGAATCAGAATCTATAGTTTAACAAGAACCCCACCTGGGGGTCTTGATAAAAAGTAGATTCTGATTCAGTATATCTGAGACGGAAATGTAAATTCTCAGGAGGAGGTCAAACCAGAGTAAACCGTTTGAAGTTCTACATTCAGCATAGAGAATGACAGATTTGAGTCTGGAATCCAAATCTTCTGACTTTACATTATGTGCATATAAGATATGTCAGAATAAAAGACAGCGAGACTGAGAAACAGAGGACTAAGAAGTTTGGACAGACCTATCTCTTCAGGTGCATTACTATATTCTAAATCACAGAAAACAAGTGATGTCTGCCATGTATCAAATACTTACTATATAATTAACATTTCATGTGCATATCCATTTAACCTTTACAGCAACATCATGAGGTTCCATTATTGCCCCATTTTACAAATGAAGAAACTGAGATATGTAGAAGTTCAGCAAATTGTTTAATATCATGTGACCAATAAATAGTAGATCCAAGACTAGGTTAATGAGTTATTGTTGTTGTCAATTTCAATTCATAGGGACCAGGTATAGGACTTTCAAGGTGGGTTTGAACCACCAACCTTATGGATCAAACTGACCTTATGTTCCATTGCTTATCCTATGTCACCACACTAGGACAAATCATATTTCAAGTGATATTAAGATGATTTAAAAAGACTCTAGGGAAGGTGCTGGAGTCCTGGTGTGGTACTGTGGCTAATGCTTCAGACTGAAAAGTCTTTTGAACTGCAATGTCAGTGGTTCAAGCTCACCAGCAGCTTCTTGAAAACTCTAAAACAGGGTTGCTATGGGTTGGATTCGATTTGACGGCACTTACCAACAACAGGGAAGGTCCTACTCACTTCCCCACTCTGGGATTCTGTTTGTTGTTGTTGTTAAGTGCCATCGAGTCGGTCCGACCCATAGCAACCCTGTACAGGGTTTCCGAGGGTGTAAATCTTTACGGGAGTAGAAAGCCTCATCTTTCTCCCGTGGAGCGGCTCTTAGTTTCGAACCGCTGACCTTAAGGTTTGCAGCCCGATTCATAACCACTACACTACCAGAGCTCCTGTTTGCACATCAGTAAAACAAGTGAATTGCAAAATGATTTTTAACATCCTCTCCAGAGCTGCTATTCTATAAATCATTTATACTGGTGTTTTTGTCGAGGTTTTTCAAGGTTGCACCCCACAATTTGAGGATCAGTATGCTAGGTCTTCTATTTTTGTTTAAGTAAGATTTTTTAAATGTGGGGAGCTGGTGCTACTTGTTTCTGTGGATATGGTGATTCATCTGGGATGGTCACATGCCTCCCAGGACTGCCTTTTGAGGCCTCCTTCAGCTTCATTATTTTTGCTTTGATGGATGTTGATATTGCCATGTTCCTGCTTAAGTGTCTTGGTGCCTCTAATTTTTCTAGATTAAATGAGGTTTTAACAAGGCTTATGGGGCAATTCTTTGTCATTAAAATAACAAATGGATTGAAAACAGCCTTCTGTCTCTTTGGAATCCACCACCATTAGTGGACCATAATCCAGCTGGTGACAGAACAACAGAGGCATGGGGCTTCAAAGAATAGGGAAACCTGTAGTATTTCCTGTGATTTGTCAGTAAGGATGAAGGATCTCAATAGTTTCAAAAATTAATTCAAATCCATGGTTATGTAGTCACATATTTTAGAACAGATCCCAATAAATGTGAAGCAGGATTGGACTGGGGAAATAGGATTCACTGAAAAACTTTGTGTTGAATATTTATTCTTCTAAACTCTAAACAGTGGAAATAAGTTAACAAGGATCTAATATTTTTAGAACAAACAAGGTTTTAAGTATCAGAACAAAGCCGTAAATTAAATCAGAGCATTGTTGTACCTTATGCAGAGATATTAATCTGCTACTTGGAATTCTGTTTCAAGTCTGTGGAGCTCTCTAGGCAGGCAGAATTAGAATCTTAGGTCCAAGGAGCCCTGACTCCTTTGCTTAGAGCAGATCTTCACCAGAGTGAGCAAGATCATTATCAAAACAAAAGAACAACTCTGCTTCCTGCTCCTGATCCTGCATAAAAGAAAAACAATTTGGAGAGCAAGCCTGATACTATCAATGAGAAAAATGATGTATATTACAACAAACTGCCAATTGAACCTCTTAAAATTAATGGCTATAATAAAGATGTTGAATTCAGGTCAATTCAGGGAATTAACTAATGACAAAAACAGAGACCACAGGAAATGATATAATTCTCAAAGTGACAGGAGTTGAGATGGAGGTTATTTTATAGTAAGTTGTAAACAAGAATGGGTTTTGTTGCTGCTCTCTCAGTGGAAGCAAGCTAGTGTGATAGAAAGAATACAGGCTTCTCACCTTCACTTTCCCAGTGGCCAAATGTGTGTTCTAGGCAAGAATTTAGCCTTTAGAGACTCTGTTTATACATCTGTGAAATTGGGAATTTAGTTGGATCATCATTTAGGTCTCTTTTGTGTCTTACATTTCATATTTTTAGCTTTGCTTCCATGTATGTATGCTGGCAGACATAGGAGCAATACGGTACTTTACTTGCAATATTGTTCTCAGACAGTGGGCTTTTCCCAGCCTCTCAAATTCATGCTTATCTCCCTTATCTCTGGAGTTCACAGCATATTGTAGCCAATACCATTTTTTGTCAGTTATTAATCTGAACAGTTGTTGTTAGTTGTTTGCTGAAGCTTTAACACTGTGGCAGAAAACATTGCTCAAAGTGTTCCAGTCTTTCCATAAAGTTCATGAGTCTAGGAGAAAAGAAAAATTGTTCCCAATAATCTGCAAGATGTCCTAGGGGCAGACATTGATTGCCTAACTTGGTACACATGCTCATACCTGAACTAATCAGTGTATACAGAGTGGATGAAGCATTCTGATCAGCTAGACCTGGGTATGTGAGCACACTTATGACTTGAGAGGCTGGAAAGAAAGAGTCTAGATTGATTTGAGTCAGGGTTTCAAACTGGTTCTTCCTGGTACAGACATGACTAAGCAAAACAAAATGGACCCAAATTTACAAGGGTGAGTCAAAATTTAATCCACACTCTGGCTGCAGAATCTATTTTAGCCAACTTTTAGAAAAGAAAAAGACATCACTTTTCGACACAATCTCCTTACCGTTCAATACACTTTGTCCATCTGTCAATAAGTTTTCGTATTATCTTATTAAAATATGTTTTAGGCTGAACTATGAGCCATGAATGTATTGCTTGTCTTCATTTCTTCATCAGAGGTGAATCTTTGTCCTTATGTGGAAAAATATTTTTATGACCACTTTCTTTTTCTTTAAACTACTTCCTGGAGTAAGTAATTTATGATCACTTTCTTTTTCCTTAAACAACTTCCTGGAGTAAGGAATTTATGATCGCTCTCTTCTTCTTTTCCTAAAGTAGGAATGTGCACCTTAAAAATTTGAACTAGCCAATTGGGTAAGGGAAAAGATTGTGCGGTCAAAACCCTAACCAATAGGGTGAGACACAGCCTTGAGACTCGCATCAGGGATTAAAAACCCGAGTGGACTGCCCACTCGGTGTGCTCGCAGACCTGTTCATGTATGTACGGCTATGCGCACGCACCCTCTTGCAAGAGTAAATTTAACTTTGTCAAGGTAATTAAGTCTCATCCAGTGTCTTTTACTCTACATCAGGATTTATTTCTAACAATCTGGGGGCTTGTAAGGGATTTCTCAGTCCCTTTGGGAAGCAGCTTTAGCCTTCTGCTCTGAGGGAGATGTGTCTTGTTGTCCAGTTACAGCAGCCCTCGAGTGAGATCTGCTGAAGTCTCCCAAGAAAGTGAATAAATCTGGACCCTTGGCAAAGTGGGATAAAAGCCTACTTGAGCACCACGTGGCAACCAGGTAACTTTGTGCACGGACCAAATGTAAGGAAAACCATGGGGGCTGACAGTACTTCCTTTGGTGGTTGGGACATCCCGGAGGTTGTGTGTTTGTGAATGAGACATGCCTTGGGTACGAAGCGAGTGTGGAGTCCTGATCTGAGGTTCTGTGACCACCTCATACGGCTGAGGGCAGTATCGAGTCAATGACTCAATCCAAGTCGGGGGGTTATACCGACGCACCAATTGCTAAGAGGGGTCCAACATTCCCAAGAGGGAAGCAGCCGGAGACAGACGAAGCAAAAATAAAGAGAGCAAGAAACCTCAAAGTATAGGGGTAGGTTGAGCCTCTTTGTAAACACAACCAAGTAGTCGAGATGGGAAATAACACTAGTAAAAGAATCTCTAGAAAAAAATGGGACCCAAAACAACAAAATCCCCCTTGATAGTTCATTGGGATTAATGTTAAAATCCTGGAAAGAGAACCCTCGGACTAAAGGGAAGAAAAAACACCAAATGGTTAAGTATTGCTGTTTTATTTGGACACAGGAACCCATCCTCAAACCCTCTATCTTTTGACCCAAATTTGGCACATGTGAGGACAGAATTTGTCTACTCTTGATTGAATATGTAAATGATAAAAGCCCTGTGTCCCAGGAAGAAATTGGCTATGATGTCTGTTGGAGGCAGGGCCCAGTTGTCCTTTTTCTCCTTCAAGCTAAAAATAAGGTAGGAGAAAGGGAAGAAGGAGAATTGGCCCAAGAAACTAAACCCCTTCATTGGATCCCCTCTCCTCCCTAACCTCCCCACCCCCAGCCTGTGTCCCAAGCTTCGCCTGATGAACCCACCTCCACCCCTGACACTACACTCGCTTCCTCGAAAAGCTCCTCCAGTCCCCTTGCCCCCACTAAATACCCATCATTACCAAAATTTAGAAAAGAAATCGAATAACGCCAAAAGGATATCCAAAATTTCTCCTTTACCCCTATCCTGGAAGCTCAACCTCAGCCTCTTTTTCCACTGAGGGAAGTCCCTTTAAGGGGAGGAGGAATTGGATTTGTTAACGCACCCTTAACTAGCTTTGAAGTAAGGAATTTTAAAGAAGAATTGAGACCATTAATTGAGGATCCATATGGGGTTGCAGACCAAGTGGATCAGTTCCTGGGTCCTCAGTTATACACCTGGGCAGAATTAATGTCCATCCTCGGGATCCTCTTTTCAGGGGAGGAAAGGGCTGTGATCCACAGGGCAGAGGTGGCTGCCTGTGAGTGTGAACACCCTGCTGGCTCTGGCGTCCAAGCAGTTGACATTAATTCCCTAACCAGGACCCCAAATGGGACAATAATCCTGCCGCTCACAGGGGTAACATGAGAGATCTGAGAGAGATGATAATAAAGGGAATCAGGGAATCAGTTCCCATTTCCCAAAATGTATCCAAGGCCTTTGATGTACAGCAAGGGAAAGATGAAGGGCCTGCAGAATTCCTAGAAAGACTTAAAGGACAAATGAGAAGATATGCTGGTATAGACATAGAAGATCCTATAGGACAAGGAATGTTAAAGCTCCATTTTGTCACTAATAGCTGGCCTGCTATTATAAAGAAATTACAAAAAATAGAGAACTGGAAAGATAGGCCCTTGGAAGAATTATTGAGGGAGGCTCAAAAGGTATATGTAAGAAGAGATGAAGAGAAACAGGGACAAAAAGCTAAAATCATGCTGTCCACTTTTGGACAG
>NW_006408575.1:13493184-13494022 GCF_000296735.1 Chrysochloris asiatica | reverse complement strand
ATACTTGAAGAGACCACTGTTAGATTCAAAAAGAGAACAGCCACTATTACATTTCTTGTACCAGTAGCAGGAACGAACCTACTAGGGAGAGAATTAATGATTAAACTAGGCTTAGGTTTATATATAAACCAAGAAAGAATTCATATATCTTTAAACCTTCTAACTCCATGGGCAGAGAAACAAATTGACCCCGTTGTATGGACTAGGGAGGGGAATAGAGGAGGACTACAAATGCCTCCCATTCAGATTAAATTAAAAAATCCAGGAGAGGTCACAAAAAGGAAGCAATATCCTACTCCCCTTGAAGGCAGGTTGGGATTGAAACCCATAATTGAGGGATTAATCCGAGACAAACTCCTCAAACCTTTTATGTCCCCATACAACACCCCAATTCTACCAGTAAAGAAACCAGATGGTTCATATCGTTTGGTCCAAGACCTGTGAGCTATAAATCAAATAGTCCAAAGCAAACATCCTGTAGTCCCTAATCCATATACTCTACTCAGCTGGATTCCCTACCACCATCAATGGTTTAGTGTAGTGGACCTAAAGGATGCCTTCTGGGCATGTCCCTTGGCAGGGGGACAGTAGGGACCTGTTTGCCTTTGAATGGGAAGATCCCCACTCAGGAAAGAAACAACAATATCATCGATGGGCAACTCTCCCACT
This sequence comes from Chrysochloris asiatica, assembly GCF_000296735.1. Lineage (NCBI taxonomy): Eukaryota > Metazoa > Chordata > Mammalia > Afrosoricida > Chrysochloridae > Chrysochloris > Chrysochloris asiatica. The sequence continues at coordinate 13,493,353 of NW_006408575.1, read as the reverse complement.
ATGGTTCACTGACTCCCCAAATTTATTCGGTCAAATCCCAGAGCAAATATTAGAAAAGTTCTCTCTTCCCCCATCTGTGTGCCTCCTTCAGTATGTAGATGACTTACTCCTCTCTGGTGATAACCAGAAGGAGATTACCAATGTAACCATTGTTGTTGTTGTTGTTATG
>NW_006408575.1:13491102-13492358 GCF_000296735.1 Chrysochloris asiatica | reverse complement strand
CTGAACATCAATGTCTAGATATCATTGATTACCAGACAAAAACCCGACCTGACCTTAGAGAGACCCCATTTAAAACTAGGCATCATCTTTTTGTAGACAGGTCTTCATGAATAATTGAAGGAAAAAGGCACAATGGATACTCTGTAGTTGATGGTGAAACCCTCACAGTGGTGGAGTCAGGTTGACTTCCCAATATTTGGTCAGCACAAACTTGTGAATTGTTTGCCCTAAATCAAGCCCTGAAACACAAGAAAAAGAGGGGACCATTTATATGGATTCAAAATATGCTTTTGGAGTAGTCCACACATTTTGTAAAATATGGGGAGAACGAGGACTAATAAATAGCCGAGAGCGGGATCTAATACACAAGGAGCTAATAATCCAGGTATTAGAAAGCCTAAAGTTACCAGAAGATATAGTGATAATCCACGTTCCAGGGCACCAAAAAGGCCCCAGTTTTGAACATCAAGGCAACAACCTAGCAGATTAAATGGCCAACCAGGCTAATCTGTCCCCAGAGATACCTATTTTTTATTTGACACCATATGTCCCTGCTCTGGTTACCACCCCAATTTTCACCCCAAGTGAAAAAGAGCAGTTGAAGAAAATAGGAGCAGAGGAGAATCCAGAGGGCAAGTGGCTTTGTCTGATGGAAGACATATGCTGTCTAAACCATTAATGAGAGAAATCCTGATTCAATTACATCAAGGTAGCCACTGGGGTCTGCAGGCAATGTGTGATGCAATCCTTCGAGTTTATGGTTGCATGGCATCTATACCTTAGCTATACAGGTTTCTGAGGCATGTCTTGTGTGTCACAAGACAAACAAACGAGCCTTAAGGCAGACAACTCTGGGAGGGAGAAACCCTGTGTTACGACCTTTCCAGAACATTCAAATTGATTATACAGAAATGCCTAAAATAGGCCACCTCAAGTACCTCCTCGTAATTGTAGACCACCTTACCCATTGGGTAGAGGCTATTCCCTTACCAGAGGCAACTGCCAACAATGTAGTTAAGACCCTCGTGGAAACTATTATACCCCGGTGTGGTTTAATTGAGAACATTGACTCAGATAATGGTAGTCACTTTACTGCTAGAATAATCAAAGGACTTGTACAGACTCTTAGAATAAAATGGGAGTATCATACCCCCTGGCACCCTCCCTCCTCTGATAGAGTAGAAAGGTTGAATCAAACTCTGAAAAATCAACTTACTAAATTAATTTTAGAAACTAAGTTACCTTGGACTAAATGT
>NW_006408575.1:13467103-13490277 GCF_000296735.1 Chrysochloris asiatica | reverse complement strand
CAATGCAACCCATTACTTTTAATTATAAATAATCCCAAAACCATGACCAGAGAACCCTCAATAATAGGAGACTATGGATTGGGGGCCAATGTTACAGGAACGGATCCTATAGAGATCTTCTCTCTAAAACTAATTAAACAAAACTCAAGCCCTACCGCTACTAAAGATAGAATTCAAACCCAGAATCCTAGAAATGATTTAGATCTGGTACCCCCCTTAAGTTCAAGAAATGACCCTTTCAAAGTAACAGTTACCGAAGTTAAAGACCTAAGACACACTGTAGCTATAGAAACAAGATATGGGGATGCAAATGCTTGGTTGGAATAGATTAAATATTCCATTCACACTCTAAATAAGAGCGATTGTTACGCCTGTGCAACAGGAAGACCAGAAGCCCAAGTGGTCCCCTTTCCACTAGGATGGTCCTCAGACCCTCAGAGCATGCACTGTATGGTTGCTCTCTTCCAGAACCCCATAGCCTGGGGCAATGAATCCTGTAACTCATTGTCACGACTGTTCCCTAATGTCAGGGGTCTTACGGGTCAACCCCTGAGGACCATTAGGCCTCTGGCCTCGAATGTCAATTTTACTTTGTGTCTCTCCAGACATGGGGGGAATTTGATGTTCATCGGAAACCTGACGGGTTGCAGCGAGCACAAAGTCTTCAATGAGCTCCCAAATCAGTCAGCCCTAGATGTCTGGTGGTACTACGGCAAACAACTGTTTGGGGCTCTATGGGCAATTTGGAGTGGCACCTGTTCTCTGGTACAATTGGCCATCCCTTTCACCTTAGCATTCCATCAGCCAACAAGTTCAGGAAACAGACATAAAGTCAAAAGAATGGTAACTACTCCCCATGGATCTTTTGATCCCCATATTTATATAGACAGTATAGAAGTACCCTGAGGGGTGCCCAATGAATTCAAAGCAAGAAACCAAATAGCTGTAGGGTTTGAATCTGTACTATTCTGGTGGTCAAACATTAACAAAAATGTGGGCTGGATTAACTACATCTATTATAATCAACAAAGATTTGTAAATTATACCAGGGATGCTATAAAGGGCATAGCAGAACAATTAGGACCTACTAGCAAAATGGCCTGGGAAAACAGGTTGGCCCTAGATATGATATTAGCAGAAAAAGGAGGAGTGTGTGTCATGATTGGAGTCCAATGTTGTACTTTCATCCCCAATAACACAGCTCCTGATGGTACCATTACCAAAGCATTACAAGGGTTGACCACCTTAGCTAATGAACTTGCTGAAAATTCAGGCATAGATGGCCCCTTTTCTAATATCATGGAACAATGGCTTGGGAAATGGAAAGGGCTTATGACTTCTGTCCTCACCTCTCTAATTATTGTATTTGGTGTATTAACACTAATAGGATGCCGTATCATACCCTGTATAAGATGATTAGTTCTAAAACTCATAGAAACAGCCCTATCCAAACAACCCCCACTCCCATACCAAAATAACCTTTTTCACCTAGAAACATATGAACACCAAAGTCAACATCTCCTTGCAGAATTTGAAGAAAAGAATGAAGATGTCTAAAAAAAACACAACAAAACAAAACGATTTTTTTCCCTTTTGTATTCAAGTGACCTTTCTCTTTTCTCTCTCTTCAAAAAAAAGAATGGGGGAAGGGAGTGTGGAAAAATATCTTTATGACCACTTTCTTTTTCTTTAAACTACTTCCTGGTATAAGGAATTTATGATCATTTTCTTTTTCTTTAAACTATTTCCTGGAGTAAGGAATTTATGATTACTCTCTTCTTTTTTTCCTAAAGTAAGAATGTGCACCTTACAAATTTGAACTAGCCAATCGGGTAAGGGAATAGATTGTGCAGTCAAAACCCTAGCCAATAGGGTGAGACACAGCCTTGAGACTCGCATCAGGGATTAAAATCCCGAGTGGACTGCCCACTCGGTGTGCGTGCGCGCTGGCCTGTTCGTGTATGTATGGCTATGCGCACGCACCCTCTTGCAAGAGTAAATTTTAATTTGCCAAGGTAATTTAGTCTCACCAAGTGTCTTTTATGTAACATCAGGATTCATTTTTAACACTTGAAGGGCTGCTTTCAGGGGACCGAACAGCAAAAGTCAGAAGGAGCAAGGTCAGGACTATAGGTAGGATGCTTCAACACTTCAAAATGAGGTCTTTGCAGAGTGGCAACAGTGTAAGCACAGGTGTGTGGATGTGCATTGTCATACAAAATCACAACATATTTAGATTATATTCCTCTGTGTTTAATCTGAAATTTAGGTTTCAGTTCTTCAGTGAGCATCTCACTGTAACAAGAACAGTTGATTGCTAAACCCTTTTCTTGATAATGTTCAAACACTGGTTCCTGAGAATCCCAGAAAACTGTATGCATCAATTTTTCATCTGATGGTTGACTTTTGAAATTTTACTTAGTTGGTGATTGAAATGTTTCCATTCTGTAAAATGTTTCCATTTTACTCTTAGCCTCATAATGATGAATCCATGGCTTGTCATCAGTAGTGATTTTTTTTAAAGAAACTTTTACATTCCTTGGAGTACCCATTCAAACTTTGTTTGGAGATGTCTGTTTCTGCTCTTCCATGTGTTGTTTCGGTACCCAACTTGCACAAACTGTTTGAAACAAAGTCTGTGATGGGTTATTTCATAGGCAAAGCCATGGCTGATGTGCAAATGATTTGCTACATAATCCACTGCCACTCATCTATTAGACAGAATCATTTCACATACATGCTTAATGTTGTCGTCAGCCATGGATATCGATGGGCATTATAATATAAACCAAGTGCAGATAATTTTTCACACACCCTTGTATAAAATGTAGGTGAGCCAGAATGATAACTTTGATGAGAACAATTATAAATTGATACTCTACTAGAAAGTTAATCACCTTAGAAAACAAGGGCAGCACCCATATAGCAATAGCAACCAAATCTCTTGACTGGGCAGATTTGGAAACAACTGAGTCCAGTTCAAAGATGATAGTTGATGGTGCCACTTTGTGTGTCATTCTTCAACATCCTTGGAATGGCAATAATCTAGTCTTCTGCATCAAGTTTCTTAAAGTGCTCTTCTGAGTTTCCCATTTCAGGATTTCAACTTGTAATTTTTTTCATTCTGATCATTGTTCTGCTTTACCCAAACTTTAGAAATTTGGATCTGTGTCAGTTTTGCATCACTGGCTATGACTGAATCAATTTGAACTAGTTTGAAAGCCTGGTTTCAGTTGAACCATATGAACTGAACAAGAATACAATTCAAAAGGAGAGGTGACTCTTCAAATAGAGAACGCAGATAAACATCATAGGCCCCTAAAAAAGCTCCATCTTTTGCATTGCTTTTACTAATGGTGTCTTCTTGAGTGTATAGGAAAGAACATAGGACTGATGTGAAGGGCAGCTTGACACGTTCCCCTTTTTTGTCTCTGACTAGCTATGAAGCCTTAGACAAATCATTTATCCTCTCTTGGTCTTAGTTCCTTCATCTGTAAAAGTGAGAGGTACAATGATTTGATCTCTTTGAAAATTTCTGGCTCTAGCATTTTGTGCTAGTTATGATTATCACACCCTTTGTAAAGCAACAAAAGCAAGTTGCTGGTTTTAATGCAGATTGATGATTTCATACTTCCTTTTAAAAGCTGACTTAAAATCTACAGTAAATGAATCCATCTTGCTTAACTCTAATATCTATAAAAGAACATCACTGAAGGCTCTGCCATGGTAATTTGGTCTATGAAAAGGAATATGTTCTAGTTATTGTTAAGTTCATGATAGCATTTTTGTGTATTTGTGTGAGGTTCACAGGACAATCTATGTGTGTCTTATTCCATGATGAAGTCCCAATGCCTCACTCATTCCTTGATATATCAGTAAATGCTTTGTTGAAAATATTTGTTGAAAGACTAAATTAATTATAAAAAGAAAGCTATATAATTTATTAAAGCTCACAAACTGTAGTGCTGTCTTGAGTATGAGTGGCTGTATAAAAGCAAAAGAAACATTTTGGATGAAATAAAACAAATGGTGAATGACAGCAATGGGGTTTGAACCAGTCAGCCTGAGTTTGCAACTCAAGAATTTCTGTACCTTTACCACCATTTCTCTTTCTTAATTGAGAACAAAATCTATTTGCGTTTTGAACATCCTCTAGCACTGGTCATGGTGTGGCTCTGTAGATAACACTGAATTGTGAACCACAGGGTCAGCAGTTCAAACTTTCCAGCTACTCTTCAGAAACTCTGTACAGGGTTCCTATGGGTCAGAATCAACTCAATAGCACTTAACAATGACAGCACTTAACAACAACAACATTGGTCTCATCTCCCAAAGAGATTTTATTTTATTTTGCTCTCTCTCTATATATGGCTCTGTGGTCCAGTTGGGTAAGTTACATTTTAATTATTACGTACCATGTTCATTGTTCATCTGTACCTTGTCCATGTAATTCTACCTATTTTGAATTTATTTGGCAATTTAATGACTTTGATTGAAATCCACACTATACATAATAAAACTTTCCAAAGCTTTAGCCTAAATAAATTTTCCTTATTTGAATTTTTATAGCACACAAGATCTAAAACCAAAATGTTGCAAACCACTGAAAAACACACAAGTCTTAGTGTCTAGAGAAAAGGATTCAATGATCAAAGTGGCTTGAGAAAGGTTTGCACATGTATAAAAGAATTTAGGGACATATACTCCTTACTATGAGTTTCTTGAGAGTAGAAAATAAATGTAATTCACATTTATATCCTAGTATTTGTCACATAGTATACATTAAGAAAATGCAGGATAAATTAATGAATGCTGGGCAATTATATCTTTCATTTTTTACTACAGTATATTACTTTAATTTTAGGTTTGATATTTCCCCATCCATGTCTTATATGCTATGTTTTATAGCACTTAGTTCAGGGCTTATTGGTTGGATGGTGTCTTAGTTACCTGGTGTTATCATAACAGAAATATTGCAGTTGAGTGGCTTTAAAAAACAGAAAGTTATTTTCTCCTAGTTAAGAGGTTAGAAGTCCAAATTCAGGGTGGCAGTTCTAGGAGAAGTCTTTCTCTCTCTCTCTCTCTCTCTCTCTCTCTCTCTCTCTCTTGTGGCTCTAGGACAAGTTCATTGTCTCTTTTCAGTATCTGTAGGGCCAGGATTCCTTGGCTCCTTGGTGATCTTCACATAGCATAGCATGTATATCACTCAATCTCTGCTTCTTTTACTTGCTTGTTTAATCTGTTTTTATGTCTCAAAAGAAGTTGACTTAAACAGATCCTACAATAATCTTGTCTCAGTAACATAACAAAGAAAACCTATTCTCCAATAGAATGAAAACTGCAGATAATGGGACTAGGATTTGCAACACATATTTTGGGGGAGCATACCTCAGTTCACAGCAGATGGTCATAAAAAGATACTCATTGTGTTTCACTAACTTAACTACTTGAATCAATGTTATTTTGACAGTTGGGATATGGTGTAACATCTTTGATTACTATTCCATGTTCCAAGATTTGTTCTGAAGCAGCTATTTCGATATTGCATTTGGCTGCCTCTTTGGTGGTTCTTTGTCTAACTTATTGGAACCATGTGTATTTATCCTATTCCTCTTCTTAAAATCTGTTAAGCTTGGCTATGTGTGATCATTGTAGAAGCAAATGTGCAATGAATAGGCCTCCCAACCTAGTTTTTCATAAAGTAGTGCATGCCCTTATACTTCCAAAAACATCATGTGGAAATCAAAGTTAAGGTTTCCAAGATGGACATTCAATTAACTTAAAAATAATACTTAGGCATTTCACCAGTTACTGATAGAAATGCTGATCATGCTAGGAATTTTTGGCTAAGAGTTGTTGAAGTGACATTCATTAGGACTGTCACTTCCTGAGACTGTATATTCTGTTGAAGTGGAGGCAGATAGCTTTCTTCAGGACTTCATATATTTGAAAATTCCTCACATTCCTCTGGATCTCTATGGTATCTCCAGAATCTAATGGAATGTATTTCCACACGATTTTCCTAGTCCTGAATTCACTATTTGCTTGTCTTATTTATCTCTCCCTGCTATTATTATTTATATACATAACTGTATTATTAAAATTATTATATGAACTTAGGGATGATGGCCACTTTTAAGTGAACCAGTTAAGTAAGTGTGATTGTTGAAGTATAGAGAACTTACTTAGGAGAGGATAGTTTCCAGAAAATGAAAGCAGTCTGTCTTCCAAGATTAACTAGGCAAGTTATTCAAGTTTTTTTCTCCCCAGAATAGAAAGCACAGGTGTGACCTCACATAATGAGCTCATCATCTTGTAATAATTGCATTTTGAAGGTTTTGGGGAGCATGGTTTCTTTTCTCCTGTGTAAGAGAACCAAGGAGAAAAGAAACCATGCTCCCCAAAACCTTCAAAATGCAATTATTACAAGATGATGAGCTCATTATGTGAGATCACACCTGTGCTTTCTATTCTGGGGGGAGCTCTGGTAGCATAGTGGTAATGAGTCGGTCAGCAGTTTGAAACTACCAGCGGTTCCATGGGAGAAAGATGAGGGATTCTGCTCCAGTAAAGATTGACAGCCTCGGAAACCCCGTGCAGGGTCACTATGAGTCGGAACAGACTCCATGGTACTTAACAACAACAATAACAGGAGAACCAAACAACTTTCTGCCTAGTATTTCTTATGAAGTGGCTCAGATGCAGTGATCTCAATTTTCATCCCAAAGAACAATTTTAAAAATGGTGCAAATATACTTCACCCCTGGCATGCATCAAAGAGGCATGCATCAAAGATGCCTTGCTTCTGCCATGGAAAGCTTCCCAGCTCACATTCCTGGCACTTCGCCAAGTTCCCCATTTTTATTTTTTAACTAAATGTTCAATCCTTTTGTAACATATTAGTGACAATATAAACCATTAGCTGGCAGCTTTCTAAGACTTTGAAACTACCTGTCTAACTGACAACAGACAACAGGTTTATTTATGGTTGACAATGAAAATTCTAAGGGTATTTTTATAATTAAAAAACAAAACAAAACACAAGCACCACTTATTTTCATTTGTTTTCAGCTTTGGTGGTTTCATTTCTTTGTAGTTTTTTTTTTTTTTTTTAAGGCTCTGACCCTTGGCCACCACACAGACATGTCTGAGGGCAAGCAATATGGTCTGTGTTTAACATTGAATGTCTTTTCTCTCCCTTTGACAAAACAATTCAGTGCTTTGGCAAGGGAAAACAAACCTGGAGTTACTAGACCAATTTCTCTGGGAGTTTTTGGCTTTCCCAGTGACACATAAAATGAGTAAGAATAGAACCATAGATAGCAGCTATTGCCACAATGCAAACAAAATAAAAGGAAACCAGTTGCTGCCCATTCAATTCCTATTCATGGTAATCGTATGTACATCACAATAGAACTGTGCTCCACAGGGTTTTTATTGACTGATTTTTCAGAAGTAAAAATGCAAAATTTCCTTCTGAGGTGCTTATGGGTAGATTCAAGCAACCAACACTTCGGTTAGCAATGAACACATTAATTATTTTTACCACTGAGGGACTCTAGTTACCACAACATAGTGATGTCAACCTGCTTGACAGTGCTGAGGTTCTGGTTTAGTTGTGTTTCTTACAGAGGGTGAGCAGATTTGGAACTTTGGTAATCATTGTAAACAATAAGAAAAGCTGTTTTTTCTTTGTCTTGTGTCTGTGTGTGAAAGATAGTGAGTGTGTGTGTGGGGGGGGTATAAGGGAGATGGGAAAAATAGGAGATGGGATACCATGTGTATCACAGGTCAGAGTGCATCCCTATGTACATGATGATAGTAGCAAAATTTGAACCTAAGACTAAAGAGTGTTCTTACTTACATTATAACATTTTATTCTAACACCAGCTCGTTAATCAAGATGTTGTTGTTGTTGTTGTTAAGTGCCGTCGAGTCGGTTCCGACCCATAGCGACCCTGTACAAGGTTTCTGAGGGTGTAAATCTTTACGGGAGTAGAAAGCCTCATCTTTCTCCCGTGGAGCTGCTGGTAGTTTCGAACTGCTGACCTTCAGGTTCGCAACCCGATTCGTAACCACTACGCTACCAGAGCATACTTAAGAATAATACCCAAAACTGCTTAAGAGGGTTTAAGAAGCCCTGCTGGCCTGGATTCTACTCAGCTTATGGTGATTCCTTTCATCTTTTCCTTGGTGGCAATCTACTCTCCAGTCAGACTAAATTCCTGTTTTCACTTAAATTGCAAACTGGTTTTTGCTTTTGAGTTTTTGAATATGTGTTATGTCTCCTGAAACGACTTAACTCCCACTCAAGAAGCCTGTCCTGACCCCCTAATACTATATAAGGAGTGCCTCTTGGGGAATACATAAAAGCAAAACAAAACAAAACAAAAAAACAGCTAACCATCAAATCACTTCTTACTTTCTTTCCTAGTATCACTGTGTGAGTTCAAACCATCAATGGTTGGCTTAGGAATTGAGTGCAAATCTTTTGTACCACTAAGGAAAACTTGGAACATCCATACTGTGATTAAGTGCTTCCTGGATTGATTCTGACTCAAAGTGACCCCATGTGGCAAAATAAAACTTTCCTCTAGGGTTTTCTAGGCTTCAGTCTTTATGGAAACAGATAACCACATCTTTCTGGCAATGAGTTATTGAGTGGCTTCAAACTATCATTACATTACCAGGGTTCCTTAGAGTATCCATAACAGCCTGCATATGACCTATCAGATCACCTTCATTTATTTCTAAATTACAGTTACCTATTTTCTTGTCTGTCATCCTAACTACATTAAAACTGCTTGAGGGTCAGAATCTCTCTAGGTCCCTAGTACCTAGAATTCCTTATCAAGTTCCCTATAACTGCTTCTTGAATCATTTTTTTAGATTAGGTAAGACAGATCTCACTATTGACATCTTACAGAGCAAATGAAGCTCAAAAAAGTATGAAAGGTACTTCCAAGAGCACCATATATAGAAAGGAAGTGATAGATGCAGGATAACAACACTAATAATTACAACAATAATCATAGATTTTTATTTTCTGACAACTGTAATTAAGGAATCACACATATGTTAGCTCATTAAATCCTCAGATCAACTGTAATATAGGTACTCTTCTTATCTTCCACACCTTTTTTATCAATAGAGATTTAAATTTCAGAGTTCGATTAACCTCCTCAATACTCAAGACTCTCAATGTGAGAGTCTCTAATATAGTGCTCATCTTCCAATTTTGATTAAAGGTCCAGGTTATCTTTCACTGTATTACATCAAGCAATAAACAATTATAAAAAGAAAGTAATAACAAACCAGTTGGTTGGTTTTCTTTAAAGTTGTCAAACACTGGTTTAATTGATGGCTTTCACTAATTGATGTATGTGAATCAATCCTATAAAGGCAACTATTAACTTTATAGATGAACTGTATCCTTTTTTATACTATGTCCTAGACTACAAGTAATTTAGCTAGCTTTAAAATTGCAGATATAGAATATAGGGGTCCTAGGATGGCAGTCCTGGTGTGGCACTATGGGTTAATGCAGTAGATCACAAAGTCGGTTTGAACCACAAGGTTGGCAATTCAAGCTCACCAGCCACTCCCTGGAAACCCTGTAAAGTGCTGCTATGGGTAGAAACTGACTCGATGGCATTTAACAACAACAACAGAATGGATTGACACAGTAGCTCAAACATAGAAACAATGGACTAAAATATAGGGACAGTTGTAAGGATGGCACAGGGAAAGGCAGTGTTTCATTTTTTTGTACATAGAGTCACTATGACTTGGAACTGACTCAATAGCACTTAACAACAACAAGGATGCATGGGGGAATATATCATCCCAAACTTTGATACACCAAGGAAGACAACATTCTTGAATACAGATTACTATTAGATACAGAATATTGATCTGAATGATCTATGTATGGCCAAGACTAGCAATTTACCTTCTTGTAAAGGATTTATGTTCTGATGTGTTATGTAGAGAACTGGTTAGAATTGAGAGGCCCAGCCCACTACTTTGTGCTCTCCTAGCACCTACCATATACCTCTCACAGAGTCCTAATCAAACAGCGTTGTGGCAAATTTAGAATGTGCAGTCTCTACTTCATTCCTACCTGTCTAGGAGCTCTTTATGGATAGAAATCACATCTCATTCATCACTGCACTCAAAGTTTCAGGTGCTTGTTTGAGCCAAGTATGTGTGCTGAATAAATGTGTTAAGTTGGCTTTGACAGGACAAATCCAGCTGAAAGCCCTTTCCTCTTTCTAAGTCATTTCCCCTTTCAGCTTCAATTATATGGGGCAGCCAGTGTTTGCTGATATTCTTCCTCCAGCCTAAAAGTCACATCCCCTCTTTTTTTGATGGTAGCATATCCTTTTATAGTACCTTAGATGTGTTCTATGACTATAACTACTGTGGAAATATCAATACATGTTTTCCTTGCTATCCAAAAGTAAAGCTGTCCTATGAAACCTTTCCTAAGTCAAATTGTGTATAGTAAACTAACAATTACCATTAATTAGTATGGGGAAATTTTTTTAGTGTGTCCAGACCCATAAAGTAATCCACCAAATACTCTGAAACTCTATACAGGGTCACTATGAATGGGAACTGACTCAAAAGCACATATCAACAACAGCAACAACAAATCAAACCATAACACATAAATCTAAAATAACGCTAATGTATAGTATTCACAGACACAATGAAAAGCTGTTATGGCTTGATGATGCAAGTTAATGGGTACAGTTGATGGAGCAAGAACTTGGGGACACCACTCTCAATGCTTGTGGGTGCATTGTCTCTTTATTTATTGCAAAACAAATGCCTAATACTAGTTGTGATTTTCACAATTTTTGTAAAAGCAAAAATCCTCTTAGAATTTCTTGCAGTTAATGAAAACAGGCACTAAGGTAGAGTGGCATAAAGTGAACTTTTAAAAAGTGGGGCATTCCTGTATCTTCCCTTTAAACAGTGAAGTGGCATTTCTTGATGAGCATGACAGCTATTTCTATTTATTGTTAGACTTGCCCATTGTTGTTGTTGTTGTTAAATGCTCTCAATTCTTATCTGGTTCACAATGACCCTGTGTAGGGTTTCTGAGTGGTGGCTGGTGAATTTGAACTGCTGACCTTGAGATTCAAACCCACCTTGATATCCAGTGCTTATCCTATAACACCACACCAGGACTCCCATATTGTTAGGTTCCCTGAAATGCTGTTTTTGTTTGGTTTTAGCAGTTGTGTTGATGATCACGGTGGTTATGTGCTGTTGAGTTAGTTCCAACTCATAGCAACCCTACACAGTGTTTCCGAGGCTCTAAATCTTTACAGGAGCAGAAAGCCTCATCTTTCTCCTACAGAACAGCTGATAGTTTGGAACTGCTGACCTTAAGGTTAGCAGCCTGATTCATAACCGCTATACTACTAGAGTTCCTAGCTGTGTTAATATGTAACTGATATGTAAAAAGTGCACATACTTCAAGTATACTATTTGATAAGTTTTAACGTACGTGTTGTTGCTTGTTTTGGGGGTGTTGTCAAATCAGTTCCAACTCATAGCAACCTTGTAAGGATTTCCAGAGTTGTAAATCTTTATGGGACCAGAAAGTCTCATATGTACACACTTGTGAATTTATCACCATTATCAAGAGAGTACACATTTTTGTGGCTATCTCCAAACATATCCTCAATTCTCTTTGAAATGCCTTTTCTCAGCCTTCTATCAGGAGGCTACAACTAACCTGCTTTATGCCAATATGAACAACTTTGCATTTTTTTCCAGAGTTTTATATAAATAGACTTGCAAATTCTATATTCCTTTTTGTCTGGATTCTATTACTAACCATGCTTATTTTAAGATTCATCTATGTCATTGTGTGGATCAATAGTTAATCCACTTTTATTGCTGAATAGCGTTCCGTTATATAGATGCAACACAATTTATTTTCCCATTTACCTGTTCAGGGACATTTAGCTTGTTACCAGTTTTTGACTATTGCAATGCCACCATGAACTTTGAATACACATTTTTGTATGGGTGAATACCTAGTGGTGGAATGGCTGGATCATTTTAACTGTTTTCAAACATGATTCTACCATTTTACACTCCCAACAGAAGTGCATGCTGGTTCCAGTTCATCCACATGCTCATCAACACTTAGCATAGTCAATCTCTAATTTTTAATTTTAGCTTGGTGTGGCACTGAAGAATAAGCACTGGACTGCTAACCACAAGGTCAGCAATTCAAACCGACCAGCCACTCCTCACAAACCCTTTACAGCATCACTGTAAGTCAGAACAGACTGGACAGTACTTACTAACAACAATGGGTATGGGGAATCTTCTCTAGATAGTACAAATGGTTCATGAGCTTGGTTGCTAACCAAAAGATTGACAATTTGAGTGTTCACAGAGTCATATAGAAGAAATACCTGGTAATCTGCTTTTGAGGTTAAAAAAAAAAAAAAAAATCCATTGAAAACCTTATGGAGCAGTTTAGTCTGACACATAAGGTTGCTATGAGTTGGAATTGACATGATGGTAAATAAATAGATAAACAAAAAGGTATGTGTAGTAGTGGTATTTCAGTACGGGTTTCATTTGCAACTTCCTAATGATGATATTAAGGAGCTTTGGTAGCGTAGTGGTTACGAATCGGGCTGCGAACCTTAAGGTCAGTGGTTCAAAACTACCAGCCGCTCCGCGGGAGAAAGATGAGGCTTTCTACTCCCGTGAGGATTTACACCCTCGGAAACCTTGTACAGGGTCGCTATGGGTCGGCTCCGACTCAAAGGCACTTAACAACAACAACAACAATGATGATATTGATGTTAAGCATCTTTCCATGGGCTTATTTGCCACCACATATGTTCTTTGATGAAGTATCCATTCAAGTCCCCATCCATATTAATTGGTTGGTTTGTTTTCTTATTACTGAATTTTTTTTTTTTTTTTTTTTTACCATTTTGACAGCTAACCAAAATGTCAGCAGTTCCAATCCACCATCAGCTCCACAGGAGAAAGATGTGGCAGTCTGCTTCTGTAAAGATGGTTGTGGGTTTGAACTTCTGACCTCGTGGTTAGTAGTCCAGTGCTTATTCTACAGCACCACACCAAGATTCCATAAAGAATACAACCTTGGAAGCCCAATAGGGCAGTTCCACTCTGTCCTTTAGGGTCACTATGAATCAGAATTGACTTGAAGCACTGGATTTTCTGGTTATTTGAGTTTGTATCATCAATATTCCAGTCTTTCTCTCTCTCTCCTTGTTCCCTCTCCTCCTCCTTTTCTTCTTTCTTCCTTTCCCATTGTTCCAGTGCCATTTGTTAAAAAGATTCTGTTTTCTCAATTGATTTTTCTTTGGACCTTTGTAAAAAATCATTTGATCGTACGTGTCAGAGTTTAGTTCTTGTCTTTCTATTGTATTTGTTAATCTGTTTATCTATTTTCATACCTCATAATCTTGATTATTCCATCTCAGTGGTTCAGTACCACCTCATCTCAAAGGAATATTTGGTAATGTCCAGGAACACTTTTGGCTGTCACACTAGAGGAAAGGTACTACTGGTATCTGGTGTGTAGAAGTCAGGACTGCTTCTAACTATCCTATAATGTACAGAACAGCACCCCACAACAAGGAATTATTTAATTCAAAATGTCATTAATGTTGAGGCTTAGCAAGCATAAATAACCTTATATTGTATATTGAGATCATGCAAGTATTCTAACTTGGTTATTTTTCAAAATTATTTTGGTTCTAAGAGCTTTGCATTTTCATAGAAACTTTAGAATCAGGTTGTAAATTTCTTTAAAAATTCTGCTCACATTTTATTTGGGATTGAGTTAATTTTGTAGAAATTTGGAAAGTACTGATAGGTTAATAAAATTGAGTGCTTCGTCAATAAACACTGTCTCTCTCGCCATTTATTTAGGATGACTTTGTTTCTGTTAGCATGTTTTATAGATTTTAGTGTACAGGTCTCAAATATCTTTTATGAAATTTATCCCTAAATAGTTATTGTTTTCTTTTTTTATTGTGAAAGGTATATAGATAATATAATATTTTCAACAGTATTCACATGTATAATTCAGTGACATTAGCTATGCTCCTCATGTAATAGTTCATATTTTGATGCTATGTAAATACCATTTTTTAAATGGATAAGGTTTATTTATTTCATGAGATTGATGAGCAATCAGCACATGCCCTAGGCTACCAGGTTTTGTAATCTTAGGTCCCCATGCAACTGGAATTTCACGTGATAGAGATGCAAGTTCTTTTAGCTTCAGGGAATAGCCAGTATGTCACTCAACCAAAGGAAGATCTGGAGACCCATGCCTAGAATCCAGGACCTTATGGAAGTTAGAGTCACTGCCCCCAACATTTCAAGACTTCTCCAGGTGAAAGAATCAGTTTAATTCTGTTCTCATACCTACTGAAAATTCAGTTCATCTTTTCCTGACCTTAAATAATAGTTCAAGGTCTGATTTCCCAAGTTAAAAAACAAAGTCCTTCAGAAGCCTGCCCAATATTTAAGATCCCATATGTAAGCTTTGGCCTCCCCATACACCCTTACTTCTAACTTCTGACTATGAATGTGGATTTTCTTCTACCCCATCAGTATGCCAACCCTAAGTTCAATGATCTGCAGACCTGCCAGCTGCAAATATAGTGATTTCAATTGCCTGTTTGGCTTTAATAATTCACTAGAATGACTAATAAAACTCAGGAAATTGTTATTAATATGATTATAGTTTTTTTATAGCAAAAATGATAAAAATAAGTACTAGTTTAGAAAAGAGATATGTAGAGTGAGGTCTGGGAGGGTCCACACTATGGAGCTTCCTTTTCCCAAAAGAGGTGCATCACCCTCCTAAACAGCAATATCTTTCACAATCCATGAAGCTCATGAAGACTCACTGTCCAAAGATTGTATTCTTGTTGTTGTTATCATTGAGTCAGTTCTGACCCTTAATAGAGTTTCTGAGGAGCAGCTGATGAGCTTGAGCTGCCAACCTTGCAGTTCAAATGGCTTTGCATTAACCCACAGCACCACACCAGAATTCCTGAATTGTATTAGAACCTCATTATATAGGCACAATTAATTAAATGATTGCCCACATGTTTGAACTCATCTTCAAGCCCTTATCCTTGAAATAGGACTGAAACTACCAAGGTGTGGACAACCTCCACCCAAAAGTCACCTCATTAATATAACCTTTGGTCTGGAATCCTCAGGGACAACAAAGTCTGCAATCACTGTGGGAATTCTGAGGTTTTAGATGTTATCTCTCAGACACAAAAGGGAAAGAAAACATTCTCTGGGTAATATCAACTGTAAAACCTACACCGAGGCAACAACTTTACTTCTTCATGATCTTTCATGTTGAGGAATATGGTCCTGTCCATCTCATAGGTTCTTGGATAGAAAGGAAAAGAGATTCTTTCCAGCAAGTCCCTGTGGAAGAGTGCTGGGAATTACTCTGATTGGATTCTCTTGGATTACATGCCTAATTCTAGCTCAAGCACTGTTCTCCTGGCATGTATAGAGTAGTTGGTGCCATCAGGACCCTATTGCATCTTTATTGTCAAAGTTGTTGTTGTTGTGAAGTGCCGTCGAGTCGGTTCCGACCCATAGCGACCCTGTACAGGGTTTCCAAGGGTGTAAATCTTTACGGGAGTAGAAAGCCTTATCTTTCTCCCGTGGAGCGGCTGGTAGTTTCGAACTGCTGACCTTAAGGTTCGCAGCCCGATTCGTAACCACTACGCTAATGAGGTGGCATGTGACCAGGGTTGGGGGTGGGGAGACTGGAATGGAATCCTGGATACAAAATAATCACAATAGAAACAAGAGTCTTCCTAGCTCTAATGTACTCAAGAATTCAAAAAATCAATGTCATTTTCCCTTAAAAGTGGTGCCATTCATTAACAGACATGCACTTTAACACTCTCAATGTTTCTGATTGCATCATTTGTGCTTTCATATGCTCAAGGTATTTGGAAAGCACTTTTTCATTTTTTTTTAATCTTTCTCTTTCTCCATCCAAATAAGGCATATTTCTATTTGACCTCTTGTCTTAAAAATATGAATAATTAAAAGTTAGGTTAGGAAGGTCACATCCAAAAAGAATATAGATAAATTGTAGCAAAGAGATAGCCAGTAGAAAAGTGAGAAGTTGCTAGGCAAGATATGCAATAAAGGGAGAGGGTTTATCATTATTGCACATCCTAAAAAGTATATTTTATCCAAGCCTTAGGTTTCCTTTCTGCCATATGGGATTTTTTATTTTATTTTTTTTCTTTTTGTCTCAAGAGCATGCTACCTTTGTTAGGCTTCAAATTGAAAACTAAATTCAGGTGATAGCATTAGATGCTCCTCCCCCCAATCTTTCCTTTCTCTTCCCTAATGGCACCAAATTAACTTTGGGCTAGAAATATCTCTAGGGATGGATCAAGGAGGTGTTTTCTGACAAGCCCAGCTTCTTCAGCCTTGAATGAGCATGGGAGGGCTTGAGTGTGGGAGTTATGCATCTATTCCTTGTGGAAATGACTATTTCTACACTTACGTAAGGAATTCAGGCAGGCGTTTTCTGTGTCCTGAGCAAAAGAATCCTTACTAGAATGGTGATTAAGTTAAAAAAAAAAAAAAAAAGGTACTGTTAGAGGAAAGAGAACAGTAATCTGTTATTCTGTATCATATCTTTCTTCTTTCACTTCTTTTAATATCTGCTCTGGTTTCTAATATGATGATTATGATGATGATGATGAAGAATAGAATTAATGTCATTGACTTGTTCATGTAAGCAAAGGTGCAGGAGAGGAAGAAAAGCACAAAATCATCATCATCATCATCAACAACAACAACAACATATACTAAGTACCGAGCATATACCAGGAGTATTCTGAGCGCTTTGTGTTATTGATTCATTTAATCCTCCCTAACAAATATATGAAGTGGTATTATCCCTACTTTTTTTCAGATTAGGAAAATTTAACTTGAATGAAATGAAATAACTTGCTATGAGTCCTGGTGTGGTGCTGTTGGCTAAGGCGTCAGACTGCAAAGTCATTTGAACTGCAAGGTCAGTGGTTCAAGCTCACCAGCTGCTCCTTGGAAACCCTATACAGGATCACTATTGACTCGACAGAACTTAACAACAGCAACAATGGTCACATATATAATTACTTCTGGGCCTAGGATTTGAAACAAGACCTGGCTTGTCTCAAAATCTCATAACCACTATGATACCATGACTCTGTTAGGGTTTCAGTGAACAATGTACTCTTAGAGACCATGTAGTTGAAAGTGTTCCTTGGTTCCCATCAATCCTTAATAATGTAGAAAATGAGCAGATACTTGAATTTTGTGGTTCACCTTTAGTTTAATGAGTTAGTGCACATGGTGAAAAAAGGATTTCTGGGCTTCATTCTTGGAGATGTAGGTCCTGAAATTTTCTGGGGAGGAAAAGATACATGGGAATCAGGACACTTGTTTACTCCTCAGTGCTTAGCTACAGAAAATCTCTGGATCATAGATTGAGAAAAACTGTATTACCTTGTTACATTTACATGCCCCGTGACCCTGAATTTACTCTATATAGGACTTAGCATTAGTTTTGCATTAAAATACTGTTATGTGTGTATATGTAAAATGCAAGGATGGAAAGAGTCAGAAAACTATGGAAGCTAGTTACGTTACATACATACATTTAATGGAATATTACTCAGCCAAATAGAGAAATAAAGTCCTGATACATGTTGTTATGTGGATTGTTGTTGTTAAGTGTAGTCAAGTAGGTTTCAACTCATAGCAATCCTGTATAGGGTTTCTAAGGAGCAACTGATGAGTTTGAACTACTGATCTTGCAGTTCAAACTGACCTTATGGTCGAGTACTTATCTTACAATGCCACACCAGGATGGTCCTGGAAAACACTCTGCTGAATGAAATAAGTCAGTCACAGAAGGATAAATATTGCATGAGCCCACTTACATGAACAATCTAGAATAGGCAAATATATAGAGGTTGATGCTTTGTGATTACCAGATTTGAACGAAGAGAACATAAGAGTCATTGCTTAGGAGGCTTCTCTTAAAGAAGCTTGAAAATTTTGCCACAGAATAGTGATAATGAACAGAATTAATATCATTGATTTGGTCATATAAAAAAATTGCCAAATGACAAATATTTTGTGATATTTACATGTGTATATTTACCATAGGTTTAAAAGGCAGAGAAGGAGAGGGCTGCTCATGAGTACTGCCTTTCAATTTGAAGTACAAAATACCTTCTTTTTTTTTCATCCGTTTTGTAGTAACAGCTGCCAGGTCTCTCTTCTTTTTATTCTTCATAGAAAACCCATGTTATTTTACAAATGTGGAACAAATAACACCTCTCTGTGTCAAAGTCCCTATCTTGAACATAAGTTCCAGAAACAGAGATTTTGTTTGTTTTGTGTATTGCTACACTCTTAGTGCCTAGAATAGTGTCAGAAACATGGAAGATCCTCAGTAAACCATTGATTGACTTACAGAATGCATGAATAAACTAAGTAGCCAATGACTTTCATCACACTTAATATAAAATTCAAAGTTTTTAACATGATCTATTAGGACATTTCTACTTTTCAGCTTCAGCTTTCTCTTCCTTGCTCACTACATTCCATCCTCCTTTCAGTTCTTTGAATCCATCAGTAGATTTTCTGCCTGTGGTTTCTTCCCTGCTGTTCCCTCTGTTCAGATTGTCTTCCTCTTCAAGACTTACCTATGATACCCCTTCTCATCATTCAAGTCTCAGCATAATTAGTACTCTGAGAGTCCTTCTTTGTTCCTCTTCCCCATTTAAATTAACTTTGCTGTTTTCTCACATAGTTTTGTTTCCTTCTCCATTTTTGTCTCTAACACAGTCTGAATTTATTCATTTATTTATTGACTCTGACCTAGGTCATCATCTGTGTCTCTCACTGGAAAATAGGCTCCATGAGGCCAAGACCTTGTTTGTTTAACTCTCTTCTGTATACTGAGTGTCTAACAGAGGGCCTGGCGCCAGAAGTTCCTGAATAAATATTTGTTGAGTGAACAGACACATTTTAGCTGCAGAACATTCCAACTAAATAATTTAGCCACGGATAAGAGTACTAGTTATGATGCGTTCATGAGAATGAAGCCAAACAATGGCTAAGTCAGACTTTGCTAAAAGGAAATGGGTGAGCCTGTCACTGTGTGAGAATGTCTGAAATGATGGAGTTGGTGCTGACATGACAACTGACCTGTTGTGCTGCTAATTAGTAGCCTGAGGCTAAGCTAGTAGCCAGAGTGGGTAGGAAACAACATTTAACTACCCAATTAAATGCAGTGGGAGGTTAAATTTAGAAGCTGTCTATGGCCATGCCATAGAAACCACACTGAGGAGGACAGTCAGTTGAACAACCCTTGCTATGAATACCAGTCTTGCGTGTCAGAGAGATAATTAAAGATACTGTGACTCTGCACATTTGAAATTATGTCCAGTGGCTCTCTTGTCATGAACACATGAGAACACAGTGAGAAAAGACTGTGTGCCACTGCATAGGTTGATGCAGTATTTAAACCCCTCCTGTTTGAAAGGGAGGAAGGTATTTTTATTGATGTCAGCATGCTAGAGGCATGGCATATAGTAGAATCCTCTCTAAACCAAGAATTAGGAATCTGTGCACATAGACCAGCTTAATCATTAAAAGATTTCATGATCTTGGACAAGACCCTCCAGCCTCTGTGAGAATCACTATTTGAGGAAATTAGGACTCTTTAGGTATGGAATAAGTAAAACACTGGACAGATTTTTAAGGAAAAGAGATCTTCACTGACTCACAGAACTGAACAATGCTGATGTAGACCATGCTTCTGGCACAGCTGGATTCAGGAGGCCACATTTTTATTGACAACTCAACCCTGTACATAATACAGAATACACAAATAACAATTATGTTAATGATACAAACTCACGAACACTAGAAAGCTCTAGGTTTGCTCCATCCATGCCAGGGACTTCTGTGAACTATGACAAATACCAAGGTCAACACTACTTCAATTCAGAATTCAGTCTTTTAAAAACATCACATCTGCCAATTCACTGAATACCTTTATATCAAATTCAAAAACTAAATGATAAAATGAACACATTAAAGGAAAGTCGATACTAAAAATGCTAGGAATATAACATTAGGTTGAAAGTTTAAAATTAGATTTAAGATGCAGAAAATGTTAGCACAATGGGAATTTTTAGAAAATAATCCATGTTCTGCTTCACAATACATTCCCAAACAGCTACCTGGATTGCTAGGTCTTATCTGCTAGCAACAACAGAATATGTCATACAAATGAGTTTCTCGGGAAGATTCTTCCAATTCAGAATTAGAGAAAATAAAGTATTTTAATTACATATATGTATTTAATTACTAAATTTTATCCAAATGTGGAGATCAAGCAGACAGGCCACCCACTGAACTTCCGGCCTGCCTGAGCACAAAGCACAGGTCATCTATGAGGACGGGAGGACTGGGACTCTGGCTCCGTATGAACTTTCAATGTGAGGTAGTCAGGCCTTCAACTTCTCTGGGGTTTGGCTTTCTCAGCTACAGAACTGGGGGTGGGGGGGCGGGGGAGGGGGACAGGGGGAGGCCTAGATTGCTTAGAAGAGTCCTATCAATGAAAAAAATTCAAGTCAGCTCAAGATCCCATTTCTGAGAAGACAGGAATAGATTAAAAAATCAGTGGGTGGAGTAAGTTTTACCTTATGATATCATCATTCTGAACTATTCTGTGCAAGATTTGTAGGAAATCTTTGCCCATTACTCTCTGGTAGCATAGTGGTTACGAATCGGGCTGCGAACCTTAAGGTCAGCGGTTCGAAACTACCAGCTGCTCCGCGGGAGAAAGATCAGGCTTTCTACTCCCGTAAAGATTTACACCCTCGGAAACCCTGTACAGGTGGCTATGGGTCGAAATCGACTCGACGGCACTTAACAACAACAACAACAATGGCGTTTACCGCTCAAAGGTGAGTAAATGAGGTATCAGCAATGCAGATTTTGATAATAAGAAGAGGCAAGGCCACGTTTGGGTAGAAACCAATGTCCTGTCATGTTCTGACCAGCAGCCAGGAATTTTTGACCCTGAATCACAAGGGCCATCAACCTGGTGGGAGAATGCCAAGGGAGTTATGCAGTTCAAGCCATTCAAGATATATCTATTGAGCGCACATGCAGGAAGTATGAGTTTCCTAAAACCTTACCAGGAAGGCGACTCTGATGAAACTGGTTAACAGAAAGGATGCAAGAGCATTAAGTGCAGGGTAGGATTTTTTTTTTTTTTTTTACTTTACAGAACAGAAAAATGATCCAAAGAGACCAATGACTTTACATTGTCTCCAAAGAATTCAAACTTCTCTTCCTCTTGAATTCAGCACACTGGCACAGCAAACAAGCTTGCATCGTCTGTATATCACAGGCTGTTAATGAGTCTTCCTCCAATCCTGATGCCACATTCTTCTTAATATAATCCAGCTTCTCATATTGGTCATTCAGCATACAGATTGAATAAGTGTTAGTGAAAGGATGCAACACTGATGCACACCATTGCTGATTTTAAACAACTGAGATCTTGTTCTGTTTGAACAACTGCATCTTGGTCTATGTGCAGGTTCCTCATGAGCACATATAAGTGATTTGGAATACCCATTCTTTGCAATATTATACATCATTTGCTATGATCCACATTGTCAAATGCCATTTTAGGATAAACACTGGACCACAAGGTCGGTTTGAACCTCAAGGTCTCCTATTCCAACTCACCAGTTGCTCCTGGAAAACCCTACATAGCTTCACTATGAGTCGGACCTGATTGCAAGGCATAACATAACAAACAACAACAACAAACATCTTTATGGCATTGTCTGCTTTCACCAAGATTTGTCTGATGTCATCAGTGATATTCCTGGTTCCATGTTCTACTCTGAATCTGGTTTGAATTTCTGGACGTTCCCTGTTGATGTCCTGTAGCATTTGTTTTTTTAATTATTTTCAGTAAAATGTTACTTGCATGTGATATTAAGGATATTATTCAACGATTTCCACATTCCATTGGGTCACCTTTCTCTTTGGAATGGGCACAAATATGGATCTCTTGTAATTGGTTATACAGCTTGCTGTCTTCCAAATTTTTTGACACAGATGCGTGAGCACCTCTAATGCTGCATCAGTTGTTGAAAGATTTTTATTTTTATTCCATCAGTCCAAGAGTCTTGTTTTCACCAACACCATCAATGATACTTGGACTTCTTCCTTCAATACTATCGTTTCTTTATCACATGGTACCTTATAAAATTATTGCACATAAATCAATTCTTTTTGGTACAATAACTCTGTATATTCCTATCATCTTCTATAGATACTTCCAGCATCATTCAATATTTTACCCATAGAATCCTTCAGTATTGCAACAGAGGCTGAATTTTTTATTCACTGCTTTCAGCTAAGAATTGTTCAGCATGTTCTTCCATTTTGACTTTCTAACTCCAGGTCTTTCTTTGTACATCGAATATTTCTTTTTTGCTCTTTACTTCATTTCTTCCAGTCATTTTAGCTACTCAAAGTTCAAGAGCAAATTTCAGACTCTCTTCTAACATCTTTTGTTTTTTCTTTCTTGCTTTCATTTTCAGTGGCCTTTTGCTTTCTACCTGTATAATGTGCTTGATTTCATCCCATAACTCTTACGGTCTTTGGTCATTAATGTCTAGTGCACCAAATCTCTTCTTGATACCATCTCTAATTTTTGTTGGGGTATATTCAAGATAATATACATTTTTAAACTTCTTATTGGGAATTGAGTGAAGGTTTTACAAAACATGGAATCAGTTTTACATTCAACAAAACATACATTTTTTTTTTTTTTTCATCTCAATGGTTACAATCCCCTCTATGTAATAATAATGTTTCCCTCCAGCACCATAACTCAAATGCATCAATTCTTCTGTGGTCTTCCTTATCCATTGTCCAACTTTAACGTGCATATAAGGTTATTTAAAATACCATGGTTTAGGTCACACACACCTTAGTTCTCAAGCTATCATCTTTGCTTTTCAACATCGTAGAGAAGTCTTGTGAGGCAGATTTGCCTAATGCAA
>NW_006408575.1:13422579-13437624 GCF_000296735.1 Chrysochloris asiatica | reverse complement strand
CTTCCAAATTTCTTGGCAGAGATGAGTGAGTGCCTCCTGTGCCGCCTCACTTTCTTGAAAGATTTCAAGCTGTATTCGATGAATTCCTCTTGCCTTATTCTTTGCCAATTCCTTCAATGCACCTTGGACTTCCTCCTTGAGTATCATTGGCTCTTGATCATAAGCTACCTCTTGAAACCATTGAATATTAACCATTTCCTTTTAGTACAGTGACTGTGTGTGTTCCTTCCATCTTCTTTTGATGCTTTCTGCATCATTCAATTATTTGTCCACAGAATTCTTCAATAACGAAATTTGAGGCTTGAATTTTTTCTTCAGTTCCTTCAGCTTGAGAAAAGCTGAGCGTGTTCTTCCTTTTTGGTTTTCTGATTCCAGATCTTTGCACATTTTGTTATAATATTTGGATTTATCTTCCCAAGTTGATCTTTGAAATTTTCTGTTCAGCTCTTGTACCTCCTCATTTGTTCCATTTACTTTAGCATCTCTCTATGCTGGAAGTGTCTCTTCTGACATCCACTTTGACCTTTTCCTTCTTTCTTGTTTTCTTAATGGCTTTTTGCTTTCTTTATGTATGATGTTCTTGATGTCATCCCACAACTCCTCTGGTCTTCGGTCTTTAGTGTTTAATGTATCAAATCCGTTCTTCACATGATCAGGTGGGATATATACAACATCATATTTTTGCTCTCGTGGACTTGTTTTCAATTTCTTCCGCTTCAGTTTGAATTTGCATATGAGTAATTGATAGTCTTTTACAAAGTCTGCTCCTGGCCTTGTTTTGACTGATGATATGGAGTTTTTTCATCGTCTCTTTCCACAGATGTAGTCAATTTGAATTCTATGCATTCTATCTGATGAAGTCCATGTGTATAGTCGGCTCTTATTCTGTCTCAAGAGGATATTTGAAATGAACAAATCATTGATTTTGCAGAATTCTACCATGCATTCTCCAGCATATTTTCTATCACCAGGGCCATATTTTCCCACTACTGATCCTTCTTCTTTGCTCCCAACCTTGCATTCCAATCACCAGTGATGATCAATACATCTTGATTGCATGTTTGATCAATTTCAGATTGAAGAAGTTGGTAAAATTCTTCTATTTCACCACCATGGGTGACCCTGCTTGCTTTAGTGGTTGATGCGTAAATTTGAATAATAGTAGTATTAACTGGGCTTCTTTATAGGCACATGGAAATTATTCTATCACAGACAGCATTGTACCTCATGACTGCTCTGGATAGGTGGGGATTTTTTTTGACAATGAATGCAACATCATTCCTCTTCAATTTGTCATTTCCAGCATAGTAAACCATGGGGCCATTGGATTCAAAATGACTAATACCAGTCCATTTCAGCTCATTAACGCCTAAGATATTGATATTTATGTGTTCCATTTCATATTTAACAACTGTGTATTTTCCCAGATTCGTACTTCGTACATTCCATGTTCTGATTTTCATTGGATGTTTACTGTTGTTTCTCTTCATTTTGAGTTGTGCCCCTTCAGCAAATGAAGGTTCCACAGGCTTTTCTCCCACGGGCTTTACTCCATTTGCGTCATCATGGTCAACTCTATTTTGAGGAGGCAGCTCTTCCCCAGTTGCATTTTGAGTGTCTTCCAACCTGAGGGGCTTATTTTCTAGCACTACATCTGACAGTGTTTCTCTGCTATTCATAAAGTTTTCAGTGAGTAAATATTTGGAAGTAGTTTGTCACTCCTTCTTCCTTGTCTGTCTTTGTCTGGAAACTCATCAGAAACCTGTCCACCATGGGTGACCCTGCTGGTATTTAAAATACTGGTGGCATAGCTTTCAGAATCACAGCAACTCACAAGACACCATAGTACGACAAACTGACAGACGAGTTGTGCATTGTAGTTGTTGTTAAATGCTGTTGAATCAGTTCTGACTCATAGTGACTCTGTATAATGTTTCTGAGGAGAGGCTGGTGAGTTTGAACCAGTGACTTTTTTTTTGTTCATTCCAACCTTATCCTGTAGCACCATACTAGGACTCCATGTTTGTGTTATTTTTGTTGTTCAGTGTCATTGAGTCAGTTCTGACTCACAGCGAACCTGAATAGGGTTTCTAAGGAGTAGCTGGTGAGTTTGAATCATCAACCTTGTGGCTCAAACTGACTCTGTAGTTGGCTACTTATCCTACAGTGCTACCATTTTTGTGCTGTTGTTGTTGTTAAGGGCAGTAGCGTCAATTCCGACCCATAGAGACCCTGTACAGGTTTCCAAGGCTGTAAATCTTGATGGGAGCAGAAAGCTTCATCTTTCTCCCACAGAGCGGCTGGTAGTTTCGAACTGCTGACCTTAAGGTTCGCAACCCAATTCGTAACCACTACACTACCAGAGGTGGGAAATTAATCAGGAAAAAATGCAGGCACCTGCCACCTCAGTGAAATCTGTAGTAGTGCAGTGGTACTGGACATATTGAGATATTCATACTAAAGCTGTATATGAAGTATCAGGAAATATATTAATATGCTGAATCAAATGAAACCACATTTGGGACAGCAACTACAAATGAAGTCACCACTAAAGTGAAGGATAAGTTGTTACATATGGCTCCTTATACAACTATAAAAGAGGCACATCACCTGGTGTCCTTTTTGGATTTTGGAAGCAACATAACCCTCCCATGAGTGTTACTTCAAGGTATTTATCAAGTGACTCAAAAGCTGTTCATTTTGAGGGGGGTCCAGAAAGAAGAAGGCTCCTGGCAACAGGCTACCATGCCAGCCACTCAGTCACTTGGTCTATGATTCTGGTTGTTACATTGGTGCTTGCAGTGTCAGTGGAAGATATAGAATCGGTGATTAACACACAGGCTCAGGATTTTAGAGCAAAATCCTGCCATCCTCTGCAGATAATTACTCTCCTTATGAAAAGCAATTTTTGTCTTATTACTGGGTCGCTATGAGTCAGAACTGACCTCATGGCACATAACAACAACAACACTGGGCCTTAATAGAGAATGAATACTTAGCCATTGACCATCAAGTCCCCAGGAACTAGGTGTTCTCTGATGTGTAGATTCACATGAGTACAAGATTGGTCTTGATCAAGATGAGAAGACATAGGTAAGGTGCATGAGGAAGTAGCCCAAATGCCCATGGTTCCCATTACTTTACATTAATTTCCCTCTCCAGTCTGCACTTACAGTCTCATGAGGTGTACCATATGATCAGTTGACTGAAGAAGAGAAAACTCAGGTTTGGTTTACAGATCGTTCTGTATAATACATAAGCACTGGTCAAAAGTGGACAGTGACAGCGATACAACCCCTTTCCGAAACTTCTCTGAAGGACAATGGTGGAAGAAAATCCTCCCAGTGAGTAAAACTTTGAGCAGTGCACTTGGGTGTTCTCTTTCTTTGCAAAGAGAAATGGCTAGATATGTGACTTTATTCTGATTCACAGGCTGTGGCTGATAACTTGGCTGGATTTGGAAAGAACTTGGAAAGGACATGATTGGAAAATTGATGACAAGGAGGCACAGAAGAAAGATATGTGCATAGGCCTTTATGAATGTCAAGGTATTTGTGTCTCATGTGAATGCTCACCAAAGGGTTACCTCAGCAGAGGAGGGTTTTCAACAATCAAGTGGATAGAATGATGTATTCTGTGGAAATTAGTCATCCTCTTTCCCCAACAGCTCCTGTAATATCAACAGAGTTCATGAATAAAGTAGCCAGGGTGGCAGAGATGGAGGTTATGAACATGACTCAACAACATGGACTTATATTCACCAAGGGTGATTTGACTGTAGCCAGTGCTGAATGTTCAATCTGCTTGTAGCAGAGATCTACTATGAGTCCATGATACAGCATGATTTCTCAAAGCTGGTAACCTGGGCTTATTAATTACATTGGACTGCTTCCACCATAGAAAGTGCAGTGTTTTGGTCTTTCTGGAATAGGCACTTACTCTGGATAAAGATTTGCCTTCCCTGCATGCAATACTTCTGCCAAAACTATCATTTATGTTCTCAGAATATTTTTCCACTATCATGGTATTCCACAAAGCATCACCTCAAAATAAGTGACTCACATCACAGGCCATGAAACTTGGCAATCTGCCCATGGTCATGGAATTCACTAGTCTTTTCATGTACCCTATCATCTTGAATCAGGTGGCTTGATAAAACAATGTAATGGCTTTCTAAGACACAGCTATCATGTCTGTTAGGTGGCAATATTTTTCAGAGTTTGGGCAATTTTTTGTAAGAGGCTGTATATGCTCTAAACTTGTGTCTAATATATGGTTTTGTTTCTTTCATAGCTAGGATTCATGGGTCTAGTAATCAATGGGTAAAAATGAGAGTGGTTTCATTCATGATTACTCCTAGTGACCCACTGACCCACTCACAATTTTTTTTTTTTTTTTTTTGCTTCCTGTCCCTGCAACCCTATGCTATGCAGGTGTACAGGTCTTAGTTCTGAAGTAAGGAATGCTTCCATTATAAAACAAAACCCTGATTCCTTTGACCTGGAAGTTAAAATTCCACCTGGACACTTTGGGTTCCTCAAGTGACTTTTATTCCCTAACTTTCCATTTATGTCAGTAGGAAAGTTAACTAATTATACCTGGTAAATGATGAAGTCTCTAGGGATTTGAGTCTGTTTCCCATAGCCAAGACACCATATCCCAGGAGGTCAGCTGCTTTTCCCAGCACATCTGACACAGAGTAGCAAAAATGCAGTGGGAAGAAGGTCAGTAGAGGGTATACAGACAGGGAAAGCACATTTCTTACTCTCAGAATTTATTAAGTTCCAACAGCAACTGTTCTTGGTTGATTTTCCATCATGTGACACATGATGGATGAAATCCTCATAGCAGTGTTGTGGACTGATTAAGAGGGCAGGCTATTGGAGTTGGGAACATCTGGGGTCAAATAGTGGCTTCTCCAATTATTATTTATACAACCTCTCTCAGCTCTGGTTTCCTCACTAGTAAAAGAAACAATACTAGTAACTAATTGCTGTTATGATGATTATGTGACATAATTTGGAAACATGCTTTACACACATAGCAAACACACATAATAAATCTTGACTTATTTATGTTCATATTTGTGCTGTTTTTAGAAGCCACTGATTTGGTTCTGACTCATAGTGACCTTGTTCAGAGTTTCTATGGAGTAGTTGGTGGGTTTGAACAGCTTTCTTTGTGAATAGCAATCCAGTGCTTATTTTACAGCACCACACTAAGTCTCCATTTTGGTTTGTGAGTTTATATAAAATCTAGGGTTTTGCAAAAGTTCCAGTTAGAAATTTAGCATAAGCCTGTACATTTTCCTTCTATTCAAGAAAATCAATCAGAAGGTGGTTATAAGGATCATATTGAACATGCTTTCTTTAGCAAGTTTTTGTCTTCTTGTAATCATTATAGTTTTCTAGTGACATAACCTTCAATAGAATATATTGAAATATTCAGTGTGTCATGATTGAACACTTATTTGATATTTATTTTGTAGTCTGACTTTGTCTTATCAACAAGATTATAAACTATATTGAATATCTGGGCTCTGCTTCTCATACACCATTTCCTGGTACTAACAAATACATTTATGATTAAACCCCAGCTAGGTTACAATTTCCATGTGTTAGGACTACATGAAAGTATTTCTTAGTAATCCTCAGCAGTCCAACACAATGAAAGAGTTATATCTATTAAACAACAGTAGGTACTCAATAAATAATTGTTATGATTTATGTTTTCATCTAGAATTTCCAAATTTCTCAATTATGCATTTTATTCTATTAACATATTGAGAATCCCATATTTAAATGTAGGTGACTTATGTAGAACAAGTCACTGTAGCTTCTCACACTGTCAGAAGAATGCACACTTAGTGTTCCAACTTGTATACCTTCTGAGAATCCTTAATCAGCAGTGTGAAGGAAATGGATGCCATCAAGGTTTATGAATTTTCTTAGCTTTCCTGTATATTTTTTCTTGGGTTACTCCAAATACCATACTATTTACTAATAACATGTAAGAAAACAAGGAGCCTTGGTGGTGCTGTAGGTTAAGTTTTTTCTGCTAATCACAAGGTCAATGGTTCAAACTCACCAGTGGCTTCATGAGAGAAAGATAAGACTGTCTACTCCCTTAAAGACATACAGTCTCAGAAACCCTATGTAAGGTAGCTTTGAGTCAGAATCAATTGGATGGCTGTGGGTTTGGTATGGTTTTTGATCTATAAGAAAACTATCTTACAACTAAGAAAAATAGAGAGAGATCTCCAAATCAACCTTTCGTACCGAGTAGAACTACTCCATATGATTTTCTTGGTTGTAAATTACAGAAGCAGTTTTCCAGGACTTTCTCCTGTGATGATACTAAATAGTTTAAGTTAGGAGTTGTGCTACTACATTTTCACTACTCAGAGACACAGTATAATACTTGTTTGTAATCTTTAAAGTTCTTTCACAAGCATTAAATGTTTTCTCAAGGGTTTTTGAAAATGTTCTGCATTGGTATATAAGACATGTTTCTTACTTTGGTGAGTCTAACGTCTGATTCAATTGTGTCATTCATCATCCAGAAAGAAGCAGTGTAGTTAACAGCATATCTTTCATTTTCTAAGCAAGTCATAGAGTAATTATGGTACGAGTTAAAGACATTTGTAACTGACTTGAATGGACATTTCAGTTCTTTTCTTACAAATCTGAAAATCCCGTGTTTATTTTTCAGGGATTTAGATACAGAACATGTTTATTTCACCTCTCTTTCTTTTCTCTTCCCTCCACAAAATAAGATGTAATCAGTTTGTCTTGACTCATAATAAATCTCTGTTGCATATTGTCTGTAATGAAGATGTCTTACTTATATAGTCAGAAAAATCTTCACAAGTAACTGTTACGTATGTTTGTTGACATTTGAGTAGTGTGGGGCATATGTTCTGTTCTGCCTCTCCAGCATACCACATTTGGAGAACTGTATTCTTCAAGATTCCTTATGGTTCTGATAAGATTGTTATACAGGGTCTGTGCCCCAGTCTTGGCGTCAGTAATGGGCAGTGGGCAGATGTGTGTCAATCCTACTGAATCAGTTTCTGTTTCCTAGGGATTATAATATTGGCACAAACCTGGTGCTGGTGCTCCTAAACTCCTTGTTTAGTGCCATTTCCTTCAATTCTGTGAATTACCCCCAATACTTACTTATTGTTAGTCATTGTGATCCAAGTGATCCCAAATCAATTTCTCCATAGAATTCCAATTAATACAAATATTATTCTGAAACCTACACTAAGGCTTAAATGATGCTAGTCCTTCCCTGCTTCTCGGGAATCTTCTATTTTGAGCCCAATGCATTTCTCACTGAAAATGTTTAGGGGTTAGAGAAAAGTCATTTCTGATTTAAATGGTCATTGAACGTTATCTTAAGTAATAATATTCTGCTTTTGCTAGTCAATACTGATCCTGGGAAGAGCAAGGACTTGTGGCCTATAAATGATTAGTGCGTACCAGAGACGACCACTCTCTAAGTGTCCATCTTTTGTTGTTATGTTTGTAGGTTTTGCTTTATTTTAAATGAAGTGGAAGTTAGGTCCATTTCTGGGCAAATGAAGAGACTATTTTGTAGATGAAATATGGTCTGTGTGACTCCCTGGAGTTCATTTAACTTTAGATTTTATGACTAACTCCAGGGAATAACACTCCATCATAAATATTACCCAGCAACAGACTTGATGTTTGAGGCATCTCAGATTGCCTCCCAAAGCAGGATCAGACTTTTTCTGTCTCTCACTTTACACTAAGCTATGAGTTTAGCAACTTTTAATGGAATGAGTTGGAAAGAACACCAGTTAAAGAAGTTTTTTGACTGGATTGGCATACTAATCTGCCATATTTTCTTCGGCACCCCAATTAAGAGTTTATTCATTTCCTCAATTTGCTATAAATGGAATTAACAACAGGCCATTTAGGGACTTTGAGAGCCACAAATATCAATAGAAGTGGCCACATCTTCCATATTTTGTGTTGTTTGAGCTTCTGAGTGTACAGAGTATTAAAGAGAAAAGTGTAGGTTGATTTTCTATCTTCATCATCAATATTATTGTTAGTATAAATGCTGTTAATCAAAACCTGAAATATTTCAAATAAAAAAATGTCTGAAAAGTGATCATGCTCTGAAGTGTAGTGTCCTCTTTTCTCCCCCCCTTTTACTAAGGAACAGAATTGGGAACACAAGGTCACTTCTGAATAAACAAAAGTTAAAGTTTTAAGATCCATTCCCAACTAATGCAGAACAAAATTCAATTCATTTTGGCATAGATGACTTTCAAGACTTTTCTTCACATTGGGTAAATCAAGTTCAAATAAGTAGGCTTCTTAGTATGGAGCTGTGGGATAAGTGCTGACTACTAAGCAAAAGAATAGTTCAAACCCATCAGCTGCTCCTTGGAAACTCTATACAGGGTCTTTATGAGTAGTAACCACTTGACAACATTTAACAACAACAACAACAACAGTGTTTCTAAAAGACCTCTTTAAAATGTTAAAGAACGCAGATGCAACTTTGCTGAATAAAGTGCTCCCGAACTAAACTGTTGATGTATAGGCAAAATGTTATTTGGAAGCAACAATGGTGAAGCTTTGTATCATGTACTTTGTCATCAGGAGAGACCTGTCTCTGGAGAAGGTAAAGTGGATGGTTGGCAAAAAAGAGGCAGACCCTCAACAAGATGGTTTAACACAGTGGCTGCAACAATGGACTCAAATAGAACCAAGAGAGTTTAGATAGTGCAGGGCTTGGCACTGTTTTCATTCTGTTGTATATAGGGTATCAGTGAGACAGAACTGATTAGATGGCACCTGTGATAGTCAGAGTTGCATGTTAACTTGGCTGGGCCAGGATTCTTAGAGGTTTAGCAGTTAAGATATAATAATTTTTAATTAAAAGATCTAATATGTATAATCATTATGATGAGTTCTACTATGAGCAGCCAATTCATCCTATTGGGGTCTTCCTCTTATCCTCCGACCCTCCACTTTACCAAACATGATAGCCTTCTCCAGTGACTGGTCCCTCTTGGTGATATGTCCAAAGTATGGGAGACAAAGTCTGGTTATACTGACTTCCAGGGAGCATTCTGACTATACTTCTAACACAAATCTGTTTGCTCTTTTTACAGTCCATGGTACTTTTACTATTCTTCTCCACCACCATAACTGAAATGCATCAATTCTTCTACAGTCTTCTTTATTCACTGCCCAACTTTCACATGCATATGAGGTTTTGAAAATACCATGGCTTGGGTCAGGTGCACCTTAATCCTCCAACTGAAATCTATGCTTTTCAATACTGTAAAGATGTTTTGTGCAGCAGATTTGTCCAATGCAATCCATCATTTGATTTATTCACTGCTGCTTCCATGAGTGTTGATGGTTGATTCGAGAAAAATGAAGTCTTTGACAACTTCAAACTTACCTCCATTTATCATGATGTTATTTATTGCTCCATTGGTGAGTTATTGTTGTTGTTGTTGTTTTACATTGCTATGCAATCCATGCTGAAAGCTGTGGTGTTTGATCTTCATCTGTAAATATTTTAAGGCCTTTTCACTTTCAGCACACTTGGTTGTATCATCTACGTATCATGTGTTAATTAGTCTTCCTTCAATCTTGGTGCCATGTACTTCTTCATGTAATACAGCTTCTAGGATTACTTGCTTAGCAAACCAACTGCTTAAGTACAATGAAAGAATACAATCCTGGCACACATCTGTCCTAATTTTAAAACATTCAGTGTTCCCTTGTTCTGTTTGAACAGCTGCCTCTTGGCTTATGTACAGGTTCCTCATGAGCACAATTAAGTGTTCTGGAATACTCATACTTTGCAATGTTGTTCATAGCTTGTCATGATACACACAATTGAAAGCATTTGCATAGTCAATAAAATACAGGTAAACATCTTTCTGGGATTCTTTGCTTTCAGCCAAGATCCATCTGACATCAGCAATGATATTCCTAATTCCACACCCTTTTTCTGAGTCTAGTTTGAACCTCTGGTACTTCTCTGTCAATGTATGGTTGCAGTCATTTTTGTATTATTTCTACAAAAACTTTACTCGTATGAGATATCAATGATATTATCTGATGATTTCTGCATTCCATTGGGTCACCCCTCTTTGGAATGGGCACAAATATGGATCTCTTTCAATCAGCTGGCCAGGTAGTTGTCTTCCAAATTTCTTGGCATAGATGAGTGAGTTCCTACATTGCCTCATCAGTTTGTTGAAAGATTTCAATTTGTATTCCCTCAGTTCCTCATACCTTGTTTTTTCCCATTGCCTTCAATGCATCATAGGTGTCTTTTTTCAGGATCATTGGCTCTTGATCATATGCTACCTCCTGCAATGGATGAATATTGACCATCTCTTTTTGATACAGTGACTCTGTGTATTCCTTCCATCTTTCTTTG
Organism: Chrysochloris asiatica; assembly: GCF_000296735.1. Classification (NCBI taxonomy): domain Eukaryota; kingdom Metazoa; phylum Chordata; class Mammalia; order Afrosoricida; family Chrysochloridae; genus Chrysochloris; species Chrysochloris asiatica. Next base: position 13,427,181 of record NW_006408575.1, on the reverse strand, counting down.
GTGCTTTTGCATTATTCAATATTTTGCCTATAGAATTCTTCAATATTGCATGTCAAGGCTTGAATTTTCCTTCAGTTCCCTCAGCTTGAGTGGTGCTGAGCACTCCCATATACATACATATATGCACATAAATATACATATGTTGTTGTTGTTAAGTGCAATTGTGTTGGTTCTGACTAATAGCGACCATGTACAGAGTTGCTGAGGAGCAGTTGGTGACCTTGTGGTTTGCAATCCAGTGCTTATCCTCAACTACTACACCAGGAGTATGTTTGTGTACACACACACACATACATATATACGGTTTTTGTTAGGTGCATTTAAGTTGGTTCCACCTCATAGTGACCCAGTGCACAACAGAACAAATCAAAACATTGCCTGGTCCTGCGCCATCCTCACAATTGCTATGTTTGAGCCCATTACTGAGTCCGCAGTGCCAATCCATCATATTGAGGGTCTTCCTCTTTTTCACTCACCTTCAACTTTATTAAGCATGATTTTCTTCTCCTGGGCCTAGTCCCTCCAATTAACGTATCCAAAGTATAAGAATTTATACTGGCTTCTAAAGAGCGTTCTGACTGTGCTTCTTCCAACACAGAATTATTTGTTCTTCTGACAGTCCATGATACCTTTAATATTCTTTTCCAACACATATAATATATTATTGTTAAATGCCATTGAGTCAATTTTGAGTAATAGTGACCTTGTATAAGGTTTCTGAGGCATGACTGTAGTTAAAACAAAATTGTAAACATGGGTTTTCTAAATTGTCTCTCAAGTCTGACTAGGTTTTTTGTTTGTTTTAAAGTTTTTATTGTGAGTTAAATGAAAGGTTATAGGGCAGATCATCAGTTTTACATTCAACAAATTGTACACCTTGCTTTCATTACAATGATTATAATCCTCTCCATGAACCATCAGTTAACAGTATTTCTCTCTATTCACTTTAGCGTTTTTTTGTTTTTAATTTAATCTCTCAGGTATATATAATTTATACCACCAAATGGCACCTTCTGAAAGTCTGCCTCCTGGCCACCAACTTTCAGTCCCTCTTTTTCCATGAATCTAGAGTCCTCAGCTGCACCCTCTCTCCATGTTCCCATGTGTGCCTTCATCTCTGGTGTCGCTGCTTCTCTGGATCAGGTCTTGCACTCCTCTTGTGCTCATCTCCCTTGATCATCCTAGGGACCTCTGTTTCTGAATTTTAAGGTTAACTACTCCCCGGTTTTTGTTACAAAATTTCTACCTTTACAATTGTGACAGTCGCAGTGAGTCCTGATAACAATTACTCACTATTGAATCATGAGAATCTTATCACCATTTCTTTTTACCGGACCCATCTAGACAAGATGAAAACTATTCAGTGGGGACTCTATCTCCATGCCCCCTACTCTTAAACTGAAATCCCCCTTGAAACCTTGTAAGCCAGTTACTTCATGCCTTTATTACCCCCTCATTTAGGTAGCCAATGTCTATGTTGCCCATCCCTAGATTCTACCCTTATACAGAGGGGATAGCACTGATGCTTGATGTGAACACTCCTTCCCTCTCTGTTGGTATTTTGAGTTACTACCTCCATGAGTGTGGTGCTGTGGGCAAATACGTCAGACAGCAAAGTCATTTGAACTGCAAGGTCAGTGGTTCAAGCTCACCAGCTGCTCCTTGGAAACTCTATATAGGGTCGCTATGGGTCGGAATCAACTCGGCAGCACTTAACAACAACAATAACAATAACTTCCATGAATATAAGTCAAGTTCATCAAATTGTAGCAATTTACCCTTGTTTCCTTTATCAAAAAAAATTTTTGTTTTGTTTTGTTTTGTTTTGTTGTTTTTATCTTTTTGTGTTCTGTTTATCAAGCCGTTGAGGCTAGGTCAAATGGGTACTATCTGCAAGTTTGGGTGTTCTTGTGCATCTTCCCCCACTTCATATAAGCTGGATGCTTCACTCTCAGCTCTAGCCCTCTGTGTCTAGGCCCTTGTGTATTGGCTCAGGTGTCCCCAGGTCTCACCACACTTTGGACCAACAAGCCCTTCCTCTTCTCTCTCTCATCTCCAGGTCAACAGGAGACTATGGAACATGGTTGAACTCAGCTCATTCCTCCATTGCTGCCTCTCTCCCTCTCCCTCCACTTATCAGGAGACCAATGTAGTTGTCAGCAAGCTTACATACCTGCTTTTGTGTTAACTTTGAGTTTCAGTCTTAGAGGGGTTATGTCTGATTAGTTTTAAAGACACTGATAACCCTGCTACTATTATTAAAGATGGTGCTGTTAATGCATGGCATGAGGTGACAATATTAATATGCAAAATATCACCAGCAACAGATTAGGTATTGGTGAGAACCAAGGTTCTGAGTGACCATGTATTTAATGCTTTTTTACAGTTTTGTCAAATTAATTTAGGAAATCTGGTTGGTTTGTCCTATTTACAACAAACCAAGTCTTAGTGTGGCATGGTAGAATAAACACTGGACTGCAAGAGCAGTTTGAACTGCATGGTCAATGGTTCAAATTCTCTAGCCAGTCCTCAGAAACCCTATCCAGGATCATTATGAGTCGGAACTGACTCAATGGCACTAAACAGCAAGTAATAAAGGAAACAGATGTGCTCAGACTTCTGAGGCACAACTCACACACTGAAAAAAAAGTACAGTGAAAGAAAGCCTTACTTGTTGTAGTGACAGAAATGATATTGCTGAAAACTAAACCCAGAGTCAGATTGTAAAAATATCTGAATCAAAAAGCCAACTGAATTCCCAACCTCAATTGGTGTCTGATGTCAAAATGAGGGATTTAATTATGAAGAAATGGAATCCTGAAACATAGGGATAAATGTACACATAATCATGAAGCTGGTGATACTGAGCCTCTAAATTCTGTTGAGGCATTTTTACGAACAGCACCACTCCTTTCTTTTGAAGAGATTACTCCATTTTTGTCTTCTGATCCATTATCAGTTAATTCATTTCCTCTTCTGTTCACATTTGATGAGACTAACTCAACGGTGCCAGCTGAGATGGTGCCTGGGGTGTTTTCTGTGGCATTGCCTAAGGCAGATACCTTACAAGACTTTGCTGAATGTTCCCAGTAAACACACCCACCACCCTTTCCTGTATCTAGATCTATAGCCAAACTTAAGTCCCAGTGACTACCCAAAAATGAAGTGCAAAATGTGACCCAGAAAGATATATACGACATTCCACAAGAACTGCTTGATTTTTTTTTGTATGTACAAACAGAATTCTGGAGAATATGTTTGGTAATGGTTATTAAGAGTGTGAGATAATGGTGCAAGAAACATAAAGTGAGATCAGTCTGACTTTATTGATATGGGCTCACTAAGCACAGACTATCCACTCTGTGTTTCAACTTGAGACTTTGGGAAATAATCTCATATTTCATTTGCTTGGTTCACCGATGCATGATCTACAATACATTAAGTTGAAGTATCAGACCTGGTTTAGTATACTGTGATGGTGGTGGTGGTGGGCCAATTAATCAGTTCTGTCTCACAGAAGCCTGTATGGGGTTTCCAAGGCTGTAAATCTTTATGGAAATAGCATGCCTCATCTTTCTTCCTCTGAGTGACTGGTAGATTTAAACTACTGACCTTGTGGTTAGCAACCTAGATCACAATCTACTATGCTACCTGGGCTCCTTATGAGCACAATTAAGTGTTCTGGAATGCTCATACTTTGCAATGTTGTTCATAGCTTGTCATGCTCCACACAATCAAAAGCCTTTGCATAGTCAATAAAGCACAGGTAAACATCTTTCTGGTATTCTCTGCATTCAGCCAAGATCCATCGGCCATCAACAATGATATCCCTTATTCCATGGCCTCTTCTGAATCCAACTTGAACCTCTGGAAGTTCTCTATCAATGTATGCTTGTAGCCATTTCTGTATTACCTTTAGTAAAACTTTACTGGCATGGGATATCGAAGATATTGTTCAATGATTATCACATTCCATAGGGTCACCTCTCTTTGGAATGGGCACAAATACGGATCTCTTCCAATCAGTTGGCCAAATAGTTGTCTTCCAAATTTCTTGGCATAGATGAGTGAGTGACTCCAGTGCTGCCTCACTTTCTTGATTGTGCTCATGAGGAATCTGTACATGGACCAAGAGGTAGTTGTTCAAATGGAACATGAGAACACTGAATGAATTAAAGTTAAGAAAGGCATGTGACAGGGATGTTTTCTTTCACCATACTTATTCAGTCTGTATGCTGAACAAATAATTCAAGAAGCTGGGTTATAGGAAGAAAAACGTGGCATCAGGATTGGAGGAAGACTCATTAACAACCTGCGATACACAGATGATACAACCTTTCTTGCTGAAAGTGAAGAGGATTTAAAATATTTACTGATTAAGATCAAAGAGCACACACAGCCTTTGGTATGGATTGCATCTCAATGTAAAGAAAACAAAAATCCTCACCGCTGGACCAATAAACAACATTCTTATCAATGGAGAAAATGTTGAAGTTGTCAAGGATTTCATTCTTCTTGGATCAACTATCAACACTCATGGAAGCATCACTCAAGAAATCAAATGACATACTGCATTAGGTAAATCTGCTGCACAAGATTTTT
>NW_006408575.1:13420603-13422169 GCF_000296735.1 Chrysochloris asiatica | reverse complement strand
GTGGCAACAATTGTGAGGTTGGCCCAGGACTGGGCAATGTTTCATTCTGTTGTGCATAGGGTCCCTCTTAGTCGGTACCGACTCAATGGCATGTAACAATAACAACAACAACCTGGGCTCTTTAGTATACTATGTTGTTGCTAAGTGCTGTTGAGTCAATTCTGAATCATGTAGAGCCTGTATAGGGTTTCTGAGGAATAACTGGTTAGTTTGAACCACTAACCTTGCTGCTCAAACTGACCTGGTGGTCAAGTGCTTATCCTACAGTGCCACACAAGTACTCTTAGTATACTGTAAAAGAAGGTGTTTAAAGGCTTAGGGAATTTGGCATGTTAGAGTGGATTTACCAGGAATAGACCCATACACACACACACATGGAGTTCTCAGAAGACACACCTTTTACTACAACAGAAACAAATTCCTGAAGAGAGCCCCAGCATCCTTGAGGCTGTGATGCTGTTTTATGTAAGTCATATTTGACAGTGGAAACTGCCCTATTAACATGTCTGACTACCTTGAAGCTGATTTGACCCTGTGGTGCTAGCTGACAGTGATAAGGTAAGTTGATTACTATAATGGACAACAAAGTCAAAGTAGTAATCTGAATAGTGTGAACTGTATGAACGTACAGCATTGGCTTCTTAGGCAGGGTATTCCTAGGAGTGAAATAGATGGTAAACCAACTAAATATTTACTTGATCTGTACAAGCAAATAATTCTAGGTCATGTGAATGACAATGAACTTAAATCACCATAACAGACTTATAGCCCCTCAATCAATTCCCAGACTTGAACCAGTTTAGAGACCTACAATCCATTGAATCAAGGAGAGGTCAGTTCCCCTTGAAAAATGATTCCATTATACCATTAAAAAATCTTATACTATTTGTCTTTTTCTCAACCTTTCCCAAAGGGATTGTCCTTTTACAAGAGTGACTGACTGCTCATTGGAGAAAAGTAAATAATCAGGCTTTTTGGAAATTACTGGACACTGACTCTGAATTGATACTAATTCTAGGAGACTCAAAACATTACTGTAGCCCACCTGTTAGAATGGGGGTATATATAGGTCAAGTTATTAATAAAGTCTTAGCTCAGGCCTATCTCACTGTGGGTCCAGTGAATCCCTGAGCCCATCCTATAGTGATTCCCCCAGTTTCAGGATGCATAATTGAAATAGACAAACTTGGTAACTTTCAAAATACCCACACTGGATCCCTGGCATGTGGAATAAGGACTATTAGGGTAGAAAAAGCCATGACGAAGACATTACAATTGCCATTACCTAGGAACATAGTAAATCAAAATAAATACCATGTTCCTAGAGGGAATGCAGACATTAGTACCACCGTCAAGGATTTGAAGTAAGCAGAGGTGGTGATTCCATCCACATCCCCACTCAATTCACTTATTTGTCCTGTACAAAAACAATCAATTCCCAGACTTGAACCAGTTTATAGAGCTACAATCAGATGATTCTTGGATATTGACAGTGAATTATTGTAAATTTAACCAGTTGGTGATTCCCACTGTAGCTGTAGTTCCAGATGCAGTTTCATTGCTTGT
>NW_006408575.1:13418847-13419423 GCF_000296735.1 Chrysochloris asiatica | reverse complement strand
CTGTTTTGAAGGATCACCAGGAGCAGTTTGACTTCCGCTAGCAAGTCAACAATTTCTTCCTACCTCAAGGGCATATCAATTCTCCAACACTGTCATAATTTACCCCACAGGGGCCTCGATCACCTTTCCTGCCACAAGACAGCACACTGGTCCATAACATTGATGACAATATACTGTAAGGAAGAATTGTCAGTGACTCTAGACTTATGAGTACATCTGCTTGCAGCTGTTGTTTTTGTTTAGTGCTGTTGGGTGGATAGGAAATTCATCCAACAAAAATTGAGGCACATTCCACACCTTGTTTGGGTGTGGTAATCCAGACTTTGACTCTGGACCATAACAAACTATGGACAACATTATGAAGAATGAGAATTCCAGAACCCTTAATTGTGTTCATGATGAATGTGTTTTTAGACCAAGAAGTAGTTGTTAGAACAGGACAAGGGAATATTGATTGGTTTAAAATTAGTAAAGGTGTGAGTTACGGTTGAGTCCTTTAACCATACTTATTTAATCTGTGATGAGCAAATAATCTGAGATACTCAATATATGAAGACAAATTTGGCATCAGGATTG
>NW_006408575.1:13415097-13418567 GCF_000296735.1 Chrysochloris asiatica | reverse complement strand
TTGTTGTTGTTGCTAAGTACCATTGAGTTGGTTCCTACTCATACCATAATTACGGTGCCAGATAGGTGGCACTATTTCTCATAGTTAGGGTAATGTTCTCCAAAAGGCTGTTTATGCTTTTAACCAGTCCAGTATACTGTACTGCTTCTCTAATAACCTGGATTCATGGATCTAGGAATCAAGGGGTAAAAATGAAAGTGGCATCATTTACTATTACTCTTAGTGACCCACTTGCAAAATTTTTGCTTTCTGTCTTTGTGACCCTATGCTCTTAAGATCTTGAAGTCTTAGTTCCAAAGGGAGCAGTACTCCCACCTAGAACCACAACACTGATTCCCTTGAATTATGTGTTAAGAATGACCCCCAGCCACTTTGAGTACTCATGTCTCTGTATCGAAGGCAAAAGAAGGGAGTTATTGTATTAGGTAATGTAATTTATCCTGATTGCCAAAGTGGAAATCATATGGATATTACAAATCGTTGGTTAAGAATTATATGTGTGGGATTTAGGACATTCCTCTTAGGGCACCTCTTAGTACTACCATGCCCTGTGATTGAAATCAATGGTAAATTACAGCAACCCAATTCTGACATTACTACTAATGGCTCAGATGCTTCAAGTTTGAAGTTTGGGTTCATCCCACCAGCAAAGAACCATGACCAACTGAGGTACTTGATGAGGGCAAAGGAAATGCAAAATGTGTGGTAGAGGAAGGTCATTGTAAATACCAGCTATGGCCACATGACCAGTTGCAGAAATGAGTATGTAATTGTTATGAGTACTTTTTCCTTGTACATGTGCATAAATATTTTTGTTTTGTTCACTTATAAAATATAAGATATAATGAGGTTAGTGTCCATTCACTTGTCTGTGTATTGTTTATATGATATTAGGTGCAAATATGACATTATAAATGTCTTGATTTAGAGATTATGTATGGTTTGAGGATATGTGTGTAGATGCAAAGTTGACAAGGGGTGTACTAATATAGTTAAGGTTGTGCATCAACTTAGTTGGGTAAGGATTCTCAGTTGCTTGGAAGTTAAGATGCAGTAATACAACATAATAAGATCTAATATAAGGTCATCATCTGCATGATAAGATCTGCTATGAGCAGACAATGAATTGAAAGGAAGTTTCCTAGTGGGTATTACATACTTTCAATATATTGGATACAGGCAAAATTTGCTTGTCTGGGTCTTTGTTCTGCATCTGATTACTTATCTGACCTCCAGTTCTTTGGATTTGAGCCAGACACAAAATGCATTTAGTTGAGAAGAGTTGTAATGAATACAAATAAATGAGCTCTTTTGCATTGCAATATCTTATGTCCTTGAGAATAGTCCTGGGACATTTTAAAAAATTGTTTTCATTGCTGGAAAGTAGTTTAAAATTCTTCTTTGAAAAAGGCGCTTATTAGAGCAATGAGTTTTGATTCAGGGTGAGAGTCTGACTCTGGTCATTAACTTTTTCTTTTATGCTGTGCAAATCACACTCCCTCCTATATCAAATTGAAAATTCAGTAATCCCCAAGATACTTTTTAATTTAAGAATCTTTTGATTTTATAAAATGTTCTCAGAGTGATTTTATAGGCACACACAAAATAAAATGTGATCATAGCTTAAGCCAAAGTAATGGTAATTGTTGTTGTTGTTGTTAAGTGCCGTCGAGTCGGTTCCGACCCATAGCGACCCTGTACGTTATAAAAGACAAATTAATGATAATTTAGAGCAGGGGTTCTCTGCCTTTTTTATGTATGGTCCTCACTTAATGTGTTTTTGAAAAATGCAGATTGCAGGGTCTCATTCTTTCTATAGCAAACATCTTCATTTAAACAAATCCTTTTGTTAATATGGATGCTGTGTACTGCAGCATGGTGAGAAGGTAGAAGCTGTTATAAGAGTAAGCATAAGTTGGAAAAGTATCCTGGTGTGGTGCTGTGGGTTAATGTCTTGGACTGCAAAGTTGGTTTGAACTGCAAGGTCAGCAGTTCAAGCTCACTAGCTGCTCCTCAGAAACCCTATACAGGGTCACTATGGGTCGGAACTGACTTGACGGCTTTTAACAACAACAACATGAAATTGGCAACAACTCCCCTTTCCATTGTTCTTTTTTTCTTTTTCTTCAATAAACTCAGCCACTTGAGACTTAAGAAAATAGATGGGCACTGCTTTAAGCATATGATCTTTGCTTTGTATAGTTTCAGGAGAGGCAGAGGGATTGCTGATATTATAAAGAATGTTGTTGTTTTTGTGAAGTGCTGTTGAGTCAATTCCGACCCATAGCAACCCTGTATAGGGTTTCCGAGGAGCCGATGGTGAGTGTGAACTGCTGACCTTGCAGTTCAAATGGCTTTGCAGTCTGGTGCATTAACCCACAGTGCCACATCAGGACTCCATTATAAAGAATAGAAACACCAAATGATACTGAGGAACGCTGGGCCTTTGAATAGGACTAGATAAGAAGTCAGAAGACTTAACTTTTGTTCCAGGCACTAATATTAATTTACTGTGACCATGGGCAAGTTATATAGTTTCTCTGTAGCTCTCTTTTTGATATTAATTGGTGTGGACTTTGTAATTCATCCAAATCCCCCCTCTGAGGAATTAAAGATTTACTCCTATAGTTTCTGGAAGTGCTTCTGAAAGATAATTCTTAGCTGTGACCTTGTTTGGTGGTTGTCTCAGCTGAAGGAAACTTCCATGCCCAAGGCCTGCCTCCTTCTAGGAGCAAGCCTCAGCAATGACTCATGAATGTAGGGTTAGAAAAACCTAGCCTCATTGCCATGCCCGTGATAATTCTCAGAGGGCATCCTGATTACTGAACTTCCTGTGAGACTAAAGTCTTAATAGAAACTACATCACTGCTCAACTTCTTCCCCTTCCAAACCCTGCTTCCTTCTCACGTCCACAGGCGTTGACCAAAAGGGTTCTCTGTAATAAAGCCTTACATACCCGACCTGGAAAACTTAATCTGGACCAATAATAGTACTAATATTTGTAATGATTATAATGACTATTATTTACTGAGTACTTACTATGTTGTTGTTGTTGTTAAGTGCACTGACTCATAGCAACTCTGTATAGAGTTTCTAAGGAGTGGCTGATGAATTTGAACTGCTGAATTTGCAGTTCAAATTGACCTTTTTTTCTGGTGCATTATCCCACAGTGCCACACCAGGACTCCATGTTGTTAAGCACCATCAAGTCTTCTGCTCATAGCAACCCTATGTACAACAGAACAAAACACTGTCCAGTCCTGTGCCACCGTCATAACTGTTGTTATATTTGAGCACGTTGTTTCTGCCACTGTGTCAATGTCAAACAAGTCTTCTTGTTCGATGACTCTCAACTTTATCAAGCATGATGTTCTTCTCCAAGGAAAATTCTTGCCATTCTTACTTCTAAGTAGCATTTTTGTTGTACTTCTTCCAAGACAGAGATTTATTTGTTCACCTAGCAGTCCATG
>NW_006408575.1:13412695-13413837 GCF_000296735.1 Chrysochloris asiatica | reverse complement strand
CATTCTATCATATATCGTATCATTGCCATGGTTACAATCCCCTCCATGCATCATCAACCAACCAAAGGGTATACCCTGCAAGCCTGCCCCACACATACCACCCCTCCCAGTCTTCAACACACAGTCCCTCTCCCTCTCTGGATCTAAAGTCTCCAGCTGCTCCATTGCTTCACGTCATCATTTCTGCCTACATCTCAGGCATCACTGCTTTGCTGGGTAGGGTCCCGCGCTCGGCTCTTCTCCGTGGATGGTGCTTGGGACCTCAGCTCCTGGACTGGAAAGTTAATCACTCCCTTCCTTGCTATAAAACTTCTACCTTTACATTTCCAACCCTCACAATCAGTCCTGATAACAATGATTCACTATTGTATCACGAGACCTCTCTGCATTTCATTTCATCAGCCCTGCCTAGACAGATTGGATACTACTCACTGGAGATTCTATCTTCCTCCAGGCCCTCTGGATCTAGGTTCCCTCTTGAAAGCTTGTAAGCCAGTCATTTCTTGCCTTTGTAGTTCCCCCGACACACACACCACCACTACCACCAATTTTGGGTAGCCAATGTCAAAGTTGCCCATCCCTGTCTACTCTGTGTGTGGAGGGGGTGGTAATGATTCTTGTTGTAAGGATTTGTTCCCTCTTTTGAGCTACTGCTTCCATAGGTGTAGGTCAAGTTCATCAAATTGTATCAGAACACTTTTTTTCTCCTCTTCTTTCTTCTTCTGGTTGAGCTCTGATCATCCAGTCATTGAAACCAGGTCAAGTGGGTATTATCTGCAAGTGTGGGTGTGTTTGTGCACATACCCTCTCTTCTTATCAGCGGGACTCTTCACTTTCCACTCTAGCCCTCTGTGGCTATGTCACTGACGCTGGGCCCAAGAGTCCCCAGGTCTTGCCACACTGCTGGCCAACCAGGTCTTCATACAGGTTCACAGAAGTCTATTGAACATTGTAAGGCTTAGCTCGCAGCTCCATTGCTGTTTTTCCCTCACTTCCCCTTATCGGTGATGAGCATGGTCACGAATCAGAGTGTGTATTCCCTTCCCTCTTGGAAGGGGGTTTGCACTGAGGGGATCCGACCACTTGCCTTGATGTTTCCTAGGCAAGCAACTTGCTTGTTCTTGTAGTAACAGTCGATCTGC
>NW_006408575.1:13409933-13411460 GCF_000296735.1 Chrysochloris asiatica | reverse complement strand
ACCATACAGGGTTGCTATGAATTGAAACCGGAGACCCCTTGAAATGGTAAGTAATTCTGCATTCCTCCTGTCTTGTTTTCATGCTTTCTGAAACATTCAATATTTCCCCCATAGAATACTACAGTATTGCAAGTCAAGGCTTGAATATTTTCTTTGTTTCTTTCAACTTGAGAAATGTTAGGCATGTTTTTCATTTTATTTGTTTTTCTTTCTCATGGTCTTTGCATATTTCATGATAATATTTGACTTTGTCTTCTCGAGCTGCCTTTAAAATTTCTCTGTTTAGCTCTTTTATTTCCTCATTTCTTCTGTTTGCTTTAGCATCTATACACTGAAAAGCGAGCTTCAGAGTCTCTTCTGACATTTGTTTTGGTCTTTTCCTTCTTTCTTGTATTCTTAATGAACTTTTACTTTATTCCTGGATGTTATTTTTGATGCCATCCCACAACTTTTCTGGTTTTCAGTCATTAATGTCTAGGGCTTACTATAGATCAGGCAAAATGCCAGACCATGTAAAAAGACTATTCTGTTTTCTCCTCACAACTACCCTATTGTAGTCATATGCTATCTAGTTGGTTCTAATTTATTGGAAACTATAGAACAGAGAAGAATTTGTCTGTAGGGTTCCTAGACTACAATCTTTACTGGAACAATTGCCAAGTGTTGTTTGAATTTAAATGAAACTGCTGACATTTTGGTTAGCAGTCTAATGCTTAACCATTGTGCCACCAGGGTTCCTACAATTGACCTATGCAATAGGAATTGTCATCTCATTTTAGAGAAAAGGTACTGTGCTTTGAAGTGAACAGAAACCAATATATTTAAATGCACTTTGAATATTATAAAGTAGTAGTATTTATAAATTTCAAATGAAAAGAGTATTTTAAAACTCTCTAGCAGAACCTTCATGATGAAAGCCTTCTAAAGGGCTTTTAGTAGGATAGAATGGCAACTATACACCTGCCCTATTCACTCAAATAAAAGAAAACCCACAGGGTCTGTTTGACCATAGCCTATGATGTTCTAAAACGCTCTGTAAATTGTGATATTACTGTCAGCTTTTTTAAAAATGTGTGCTGCTTGTAGTTCTGGATGCACATTTCAAAATCCAGAAAATGCCATTGCACAGAAAGAAAATCAGCACAAAACCTGTCTCTGGATTGTCAGCCTCTATTGCTTCTGTATTCCATTGCATTTATTCCCCAACACATTGCACATTTTCTGACATTTCTTAAGCTGGGGGAACTGAAGAAAAAATTCAAGCCTCGACTATCGTTATTGAAAGATTCTCTGCGCAAATTATTGAATGATGCAGAAAGTATCAAGAGAAGGTGGAAGGAATAAACACAGTCACTGTACCAAAAGGCAATGTTTAATGGTCAAATGTCTCAAGAGGTAGCATATGATCAAAAGCCAATGATACTGAAGAATGAAGTCCAAGGTGTATGAAAGGAATTGGCAAAGAACAAGGCACTAGGAATTGATGGAATAAAAATTGAAATCTTTCAAGAAAGTGAGGTGGCACAG
>NW_006408575.1:13398938-13408893 GCF_000296735.1 Chrysochloris asiatica | reverse complement strand
GCAGTCAGAGTGCTCCTTGGAGGCCAGGATGGCCAAACTTTGTCTCTCATACTTTGGACATATTGTCAGGAGGGCCTGTTCCCTGGAGAAGGATATCATGTTTGGTAAGGTGGAGGGTAAGAGAAAAAAGTAAGACCCCCAACGAGATAGATTGGCCAAGTGGAAGCATCGATGGATTCAAGCGTGGCAATAGTAGTGATGTTGACCCAGGATTGGGCAGTGTTTCGTTCTGCTGTGCATCAGGTCGCTGTGGGTCAGTACGGACTTGATGGCACCTAACAACAACAACAAACTACACCTCAAAAACTATACCGTGTGTATATGGGAGATGACTGAAGGGATGACCAGGACATAGTCCCTGCTCTTAGGAAGCTGTGCCCATAGTGTTCTCTCCTGGATCTTGGCAACATGAATTCTGGATCCTAACTTGATGTGAAGTTCTTGTGTAACTGAGCGTTTATTTCCCAGTTCTATCAATATGTCTAAGGGTGGCAAATTAGACATATTTATTATGGTCTATAGCAAAAAGATCCCTCTTACCTATGTCCTACAACTTGAATATTTTTATATTTTGAAGAACTAAACTGACTATATAGTGCTAGAAAACTCCAAATTTAAACTAAACCTACTTCTTCGCAAACAGTACCTATCTTGGATTTTTATTTCTTTTTCCAAACCATATTAAAGTTTTCTGCAATTTTCCACCAAATTCATTCACATTAATTCTAATAAAGAATTATTTTTAGCTAAAATTTTTAATTTCCAATCAAATCAACCACTGGCAGACTCTGCACCAATAACTGTGTTTATTTTTTAGAGAATCAATTAAACTCTCAACATAGGACTTATTCCTTGCAGTCAATATTCTCTTCACTGCATACTGACAATGTTTATTATAGCAACTTTAGGGACCAGAGTAGGTTTCCTTCACAAGGTTACTTTTACTAATTTGTTCTGCACATCATCTCTCTGAGTATTAAGATATTTTTTTTTTTCTTTATCTTCTTTGTTGGCAAGTAAATGTGTAGGGAGGACTGGGATTTTCTGATTTCCTTTAGCACTGAGATAAAGGTATAAACTATGGACTATGTTTGCTGATTCAGCCTTGGGCGTACAGTCAGTGCTATCAGGTGATTCCAGCAAGGAGTGGTCTGTGCAGAACTGTTATTATTCCTGAGACAAAGAAAGGCTGGGAGAATTTGAATCTAAAAATTTCAGTTGTATAATATAAGAAATGTGTAAAATTGTGAGGATTTGAAAAATAGTCATCATATGAACACTTTCACTTTAAAATTTATCAGTCATTCAACAACTATTTAGTCTGGACTGTGTTCTAGTATGGAGTTCTAGTGTGGCACTGTAGGATAAGCACTGGACTGCTAATCACAAGTTAAGAGGTTCAAACCCATCAGTGATTCCTTGGAAACCTTATACAGAACTGACTCTTAAAACTTAACAACAACAAGTTTTAAACCTGATGTGGTGCTGTGGATAAGCACTGGACTGCTAACTGCAAGGTAAGCAGTTCAAACCCACCAGCCACTTCTCAGAAGTCCTGTGCTGGGTTGCTATGAGTCAGAACCAACTTTATGGTACACAGTAACAACAGCAACAATGCTCTAAACATGAACGAAAAGACATAACAGTAATTCAGATGTCTAGGTAGGAAGTATAAGGCGAAGTGACTTTATGCCAGTGGGGAAAGAAAGTGTTGTAAAAGGATAGTGAGAATTGTTACCCAATGTAAAGAATATAGTCAGTGCCACTGAATTGCACATGTAGAAATTGTTGGATTGATATATGTTTTACTGTGTATATGTTCAAAAACAATAACAACAAAAGACAGGAATGCTGCCCTTCTGAAAACTACAGTCCAGATAGAACAATAATAAACCAACAAGTAAACATGCAATTATAAATTATAAATTGTAATGGGTACTATGAAGTAAATGGGAACATGATCAAGAATAATGGTGGGTACTGGCTGGGGCTCAAAAACCACTCAGACTGGATTGGCATAAAGGCTTTCTAGGAGCTGGACTTGAACATAGACTGGAAGAGAGAAAGAGAAGTAAGGAAACATGTGAAGAGCTTAGGAAATGTACTCCAGGAAGAGTATCCTACATGTGTGAAACCCAAACATGGAAAGTACCAAAGGAAACTAGTGACTGTAATCAGAGAGGGAGCATAAAATGAAGATGGAGGCAAGATAATGCAGAATATTTGGTAGGTTAGGTTTGTTGTTGTTGTTGTTAGGTGCCATCGAGTCAGTATCTTATTCACAGCAGAACGAAACACTGCCCAATCCTGGGCCAACCTCACTATTGTTGCCACGCTTGAGTCCATCAATGCTTCCACTTGGCCAATCCATCTCATTGGAGGTCTTCCTCTTTTTATCTGACCCTCCACCTTACCAGACATGATATTCTTCTCCAGGGGCCAGTTCCTCCTGACAATATGTCTGAAGTATGAAAGACAAAGTTTGGCCCTCTTGGCCTCCAAGGAGCACCCTGGCTGCACTTCTTCCAACACAGATCTGCTGATTCTTCTGGCAGCCCATGGCACTTTCAATATTCTCTTCCAACACCATCATTCAAATGCATCAATTCTTCTACAGTCTTCCTTATTTGCTGTCTACCTTTCCCATGCATATGAGGTTATTGAAAATGCCATGGCTTGGGTCAGGCGCACCTTAGTACTCAAGCTGACATCTTTGCTCTTCAACACTTGATAAAGGACTTGAACAGCAGATTGCTGCTGCTTCCATGAGTGTTGATAGTTGATCCAAGAAGAATGAAGTCCTTGACAACTTCAATCTTTTGTCCATTGATATTAACATTTTATTGGTCCAGTAGTGAGGATTTTTATTTTCTTTATATTGATCCATACTGAATGCTATGCTCTTTGATTTTATCATTTGCATATTGCAGGTTGTTAATGAGTCTTCCTCTAATCCTGATGCCACATTTTTCTTCATATAACCCAGCTTCTCAGATTATTTGCTCAGCATACATGTTGAATAAGTATGGTAAAAGAATACAACCCTGTCACACACCTTTCTTAATTTTAAAACATTCAGTATCCCCATGTTCTGTTCAAACAACTGCCTCTTGGTCTGGGTACAGATTCCTCATGAGCACAATTAAGTATTCAGGAATACTCATACTTTGCAATGTTTTCCATAGTTTGTCATGATCCACACAATCAAAAGCCTTTGTGTAGTCAATAAAGCACAGGTAAACATCTTTCTGATATTCTGTGCTTTCAGCCAAGATCCATCAGACATCAGCAATGATATCCCTCATTCCACAGCCTCTTCTGTGTCTGGCTTGAACCTCTGGAAGTTCTCTGTCAATGTATGCTTGCAGCCATTTCTGTATTAACTTTAGTAAAACTTTACTTGCATGGGATATTAAAGAAACTGTCTGATGGCTTCCATATTCCATTGGGTTACCTCTCTTTGGAATGGGCACAAATATAAATCTCTTCCAATCAATTTTTATTCCATCAATTCTGGTGCCTTGTTCTTTGCCAATACCTGCAATGCACCTTGGAATTCCTCCTTCAGTATCATTGGGCCTTGATCATATGATACCTCTTGAAATGGTTGACCATTAACCATTTCCTTTTGGTACAGTGACTGTGTGTATTCCTTCTATCTTCTCTTGATGCTTTCTGCATCATTCAATAATTTGCCCTGGGTATCGTTCAATAACAAAAGTTGAGGCTTGAATTTTTCTTCAGTTCCCCTAGCTTGAGAAATGCTAAGTGTGTTCTTCCTTTTTGGTTTTCTGACTCCAAATTTTGCACATTTTGTTTTAATATTTGGCTTTATCTTCTTGAGCTGATCTTTGAAATTTTCTGTTCAGCTCTTGTACCTCCTCATTTCTCCCATTTGCTTTAGTATCTCTATGCTGGAGAGCAAGTTTCAATCTAGAATAGAATTCAAGTACCCTAGGCCAGGTTAGGTAACTTGTATTTTATTCTAAACAGTATAAATACTGCATAATCTGATAATACATGGCTTCATGAGCATAATAAATGCTATGCTTTTGAATAGTCAACTACAGCTAACTTCCATATGTACAAATCACCTGTATATTGTTTCAAGCAGTCTGGTAAATAATGCCACATCATAATTAAGATCATGTTCTTGGTAGTCAAATATTTTAAGGTTGGAACTCCTAACTCTACACTTATTGATTATAGCTTGAATAAATTAATTCATCTCTTTGAACCTAGGCTTCTTCATTTGCAAAATGAAGACAATAACTCATTCACCTCATCGCTCCTGGGTTTTCCTTTCATGAAGCATCAGGAAAGATGAAGTCATGTGGAGGTTAAAACATTTGTGTATGAGCTATGACACTATCAAGATCTTTAGGAAAAGCCACAAGTATACAGAGCAGGACAAATTCATTCTACTTATTTATTCTTTTTCTGCAGTGTCATCAATCACCTTTCAAAGTGTTACAGAAAACCTTCCTCAAGGTGTAGTAAGCAGTGTCCCTTTGCTGCTGGGTCCTTTAATGCTGTTGAATTAATTAGCATGTAGCTCTTCTCATTGTAAAGAAGCAGAGATGATAGGGTTAAAGTGGAAAGCGGGGGTGCAGTTCATTGCTAAGGTAATCAAGGATGGATCATATGCAGTGCCTGCTCTACCAATTAAAAAAACACTGAGTGGTTATATTTCAAGCTGCTCTTGACTCAGCTCATCATTGAGACAAAAGCATGTGATCCCTGTGCATCCCCCTCATATATTTTGTGTCTACAAATCATTGTGTTTATTTATAATGTAATGGCCTTAGTTGTCTTACTTAACACATTGAATTTTATGAACTAAGCCAATTATATTTCCATTGTTTGTTTTAAACAGGATGAGGAAAGGGCTTTATTCAAGGAAAAAAAGTCAACGTTCTTTACCTGTCTCACGTAGTTCATCATAATTTAAGTCTTGTTGCTTTTCAAGTTGCATCTCTCTGTACACTCCAATCTCACATTCCTTGACCCATCCTATTGAACAACTTGTAGTTCCCCTTTGTACTATGTTATCCCTTCTTATGGACCATTGAAAATGCTAAAAAGCTATTCTCCATTATCACCTCCATCCTGTTTATCCCCTTCTCTTCTTCAGAGACCATATTCTTTGGTAAGCCTTTCTTACTTTGCCAAGTCTGGGTTAGATGTTACTCTCTATTCTGTTAGTACTACTTACATTTATTTCTCGTTTCATCATTACTTATTGAGTTGCTTATTCGATTATTTATCCTCCCCTTCCATCTTGGTCTGTAAACTGCATGAATAAGGGACTTTTAGCTGGTGACTGTTGTGGCTACTTTCAAATGTCCATGTACCACATATGCCTGGCACATAGTAACTTTCTAATACAGAATAAATGAATGAATGAAACAACTACACACAGAGAGACACATGTACAAACACAGTACATGTGAGGAGGAGCAGCATCTTTAGCGTTCAGCAGGATCATGTCCTGTCTTCCCCTAACAGGAAGAATCTTAGAGTCACTGATAGGAAATCTCTGAGCTTATAAGAAATGAAACCACATCATTTGTGAAACTGGAATTATCTGGCAGGAGATTAAAGGTTTGGTCCATAGGTCTCAAGCAATAATAAATCTATATTATTTGGAGGCTTAAGATGGATTGTTTGTTAGGCTCCTTGCTGCTGTGTGAGGTAAGATTGGATTTTTGTGGTCTACTTTGGAAAATGCCCTCATTGTAAGCTGCTAGGGGCTAGGAACATGTTACACTGTGATAATCTCTCGTGGTTCTAGAAAAGCTCAAAGGTATAGACAAGTGTTTAATCCACTAATTCATCTCCCATGGTTTACTGTCAATTAAGTTTAGTGATGAAGACTGTATTGCCCTTCTGTAGGAGATTTCCTTATGTATCTGGAGGGTGTAATTTTTTTCTTATCTAATCAGTCATACTGGCCTCAGTGTACTTCTTCCTTTCTTTGGGTGTGAGAGAAATATGAGAAACTAATTCTGTATTCAGACACCCAGAGAAAAGGAGTCAGAAATGAATTAGTGATTATTATTGACAACAATGAGGCTTTGAAGTCTTCATAATGAATTTTTGTTTTTCAGGGAGAAGTATTATTTATGTTGATAAATAAGAGGAGAGAATTAATTCTTTTCATTTGTGAGTTGTGGAGAATAACATTGGGTTCTTAAAATTGGGGATTGATGTTAGGGAACTAGAATTAAATAGATTATTATATTTTTTAAAGAACCATAAATAGCAGAAAGCTGCTATTTAATTTCAATGATCAGGACCCATTCGCCAGGGGATTTGGAGCTTCCTGTAAGGTTTACCAAAAAGAAAGTTGTTGTTGTTGTTGTTAAATGCTGTCAAATCAATTATGACTCATAGTGATCTTGGTTTCTGTGAAGCAGCCTGGGTTTGAACTGCTGTCCTTGTGCTTCACAGTCCGCTGCTGGTTCTATAGTGCCACTGTCACATCAGGAGCCCAGAAAAAAGAAGGTAGAGAACAGTAAACACTTTTGCTGTTTTATTGAGTAATGTGGTGCTTACCATGTCGATACAAGTCTAACCCAGGGAAAATATTTTCACAAAGATTTTTAAGTCACAGTTTTAAATTATTTCCATCAGTATCCTTGAAAACTGCCTCTTTCTTTCTTTCTTTCTTTTTCTGAGCCTCTACCAAGGACTGGTCTTTCTTGATAACATGTCCAAAGTATGAGAGACAGAGTTCTTCTTCAAAAGCAGGTTTATTCATTATTTTGCAGTCCATAGTATATTTAATATTCTTCACCAACACCATTAATTCAAATGCATCAATTCTTCTTCAGTCTTCCTTATTTATTGTCCAGCTTTCACATACATATAAGATGATTAGAAATACCATACCTTGGGTCAGGTGCACCCTACTCCTCAAAGTGATATCTTTGCTCTTTAACAATGTGAGATGTTCTTTGATTTCTTGACTTCCACTTCCATGGGCTCTTATTGTGGATATAAGTAAAACACATCCTTTTAATCCAAGGAAAACCTAAATCTTTTCTCCATTTATTATGTTTTTCATTGGCCCAGTTGTGAGGATTTTTTTGTTAACATGGAAGTGTAATTCATACTGTAAATGATAGTCTTCAGTCTTCAGGAGTAAGTGCTTCAAGTTCTCTTTGCTTTGAGCAAGCAACATAGTGCCATCCTTCAACCCTGATGCTGTGTTCTTCTTCACATAGTCTGACTTCTCATATTATTTGGTTAGTATGTATGCTGAATAAAGTATGGTGAAAGGATACAGCCCTGACACACATGTTTCCTGATATTAAATTACACAGTGCTCCCTTATGTGTATGTTGTACATGAGCACAATTAAGTGTTATAGAATTCCTTTTTTTTTTTTTTTGCAATGTTATCCATAGTTTATGATCCACACTTTTTAATTCTTTTGCATAGACAATAAAATGCAAGTAAACATATTTTTAGAATTCTCTGCTTTTAGCTAAGATATATCTGATGTCAACCCTGATATCTCTCCTTCTACTTTATCTTCTGAATATGGCTTACATTTCTAGTAGCTCCCTGTCTACTACAATCATTATTCTGTCATTGTGAACCGATCTAAATATTTTCTCCATTCCTATGATTATTTCATAGTTACTTATTCTGTTATTTTATTAGTAGTATTAGGCCTATACAGTGTTGCTATGAGTTGGAACTGACTTGATGGCATTTAACAACAAAAACAGCACAATTGATTTTAGGCTTTTGTGAACTTCATTTAGTATTTCTCAACAGAATCATAGAAACTTAAAGCTAAAAGTAAAGATAACCTGATACAACTCCTATAATGTATGAAATTTGGGCCCAAAGAGCAAAAAAAAAACACTTATATTTTATATATCTTGTGGTGTTGTTAGTGAAAATGCTTCATGCTTAATTTTTAAAGATGTCCCTCTCTTGAAATTATCTAGGACCCATTTATCTAAACTTCATTTAACTGTGAATCATATTTCACTAACAAAAGTAAGAAAGTAAAAACAAATCATCTCCACATTGTTTTAACTAATGAACGCCCTCTTTCTTTAGTCAAGAAGTCTGTGAACATATTGCTGCTGTGGATTTTTCTCTTTATTCACCTCATTTTTTTGACACTTACTTTTAAGAATGTTTTGAGTCACAAGTTACTGCAGGTTGGGTTAACTCACAGTTTTAAGGACTTTTTGACAAATCACTCTGACCCAGCCAGATGAAATCCCAGTCTCCTCTATTTGCATCTCATTTGATAGCCAGTGGGGAAGAGATGTCTCCATGGAGCCTCCTAAGTTTTTATTGGAAACTTTTTATCTTTTATAGCCATTGTATTATAAATTGTGATTAGGTTCTATAGCTAGACCCCAAGTGCATATTTAACACATGCTTTCTGTTTCTGCTAGTCTTTTCTGTGCAATAAGAAGAAAACATTAGGGACAGAGGTAAATAGGGATGTATCCCCAACTTTGGAACAACAGGGCACTGTGATACAAGGATCAAGGAAAAGTCTTAATGGGTAAAAGAGGGGAAATAATATTAAGATGCTTGACTATCTTAAGAATATTGATTTCCCTTGCCTACCATTGTAAAACAGACACTTGAGTGGAATAGAAAGGAATATCAGAAAATATGATTACAGAAAGCTTGTAAACTCATCTTCAACCTATAACTGATTGGAATACCTTAAAGGGGTTTTAGAACTTGCCCAGTGAAATAGGCTTCTTGTGAAGCCTTTGTAGTGTAAAGGACCTTAGGTGGAATCCTGAGCCCCATCTAGAACCTTCTGAAGTGAAATATTCTAACTTGAAAGGACAAGCAGACCTGCCTAGAGGAGCAAGGGAAACAGAAGATACTTCTTGAAAGAAATACCAGCAGGAAAAGTCCAAAACGAACATAGCAGTCTGATTGCCAATGGAGTCCTGGTGTGGCACTGTGGGTTAATGTGCCAGACTACAAAGCCATTTGAACTGCAAGGTTAGCAGTTCAAGCTCACCAGCTGTTCCTCAGAAATCCTATGCAGGGTCATTATGGGTCAGAATTGACTCGCAGGCACTTAACAACAACAACTACAAGAAAAAAATTTTTTTGATAAAAGAAACAAGTGTAAATTGCTACATTTTGATGAGCTTTACCTATACTTATGGATGTAGTAGCTCAAAACATCAACTGAGAGGAAAGGAGTCTTCACATCAAGTATTAATCCTCTCCCCTCTGTACACATTGTTGATAGGGATGGGCAACTTAGACACCAGCTACCTAAAATGGGGAGGGTGGGTCTATAAAGGCATGATGTGACTGGATTACAAGTTTTCAAGAGGGAGTTTAAATTCAGAGTGTGCGGGGGAAGGCAGAATCCTCACTGAATAGTTTTCATCTTGTCTAGACAGGTCTGGTAAAAGGAGATGTGGATAAGATTCTTATGATTCAATAGTGAGTAATTGTTATCATGACTAATTGCAACTGTCACAACTATAAAGGTAGAATTTTTATAACAAAAAGGAGGGGAATAGTCCTTTTATAACAAAAAGGAGGGTAAGTAGTCTTACAGTCCAGGAACAGAGGACCCTAGGACCATCTAGGGAGAAGAGCATGAGCAGAATGTGGGACCCTATTCAGAGAAGCAGTAACACTAGAGATGGAGGCAGAGATGAGGACATGGAGAGAGAGCAGCTCAGGACTTAAGACTCATGGAAAGAGAAAGGCTGTGTGCTGAAGGCCAGGAGACAGGCTTGCAGAATGTGCCCTTTGGTTGCTTAAATAAGTATGTATTCCTGAGTGTTCTTGTGTACATCCCCCCAAAAAAGAAAAACAGAGGGACTAGAAGCAAATACTGTTGAATGATGATATATGGAGGAGACTGTAATCATTTCAATGAAACAATGGGTGTAAATCTGATGTTGTTATAGTTGCTAGGTGCCATTGAGTTGATACC
>NW_006408575.1:13395945-13397775 GCF_000296735.1 Chrysochloris asiatica | reverse complement strand
AGCAATGATATCCCTCTTTCCACATTCTCTTCTGAATTTGGCTTGAATCTCTGGAAGTTCTCTGTCAATGTATGCTTGAAGCCATTTCTGTATTACCTTTAGTAAAACTTTACTCACATGGAATGTCAAATATATTGTCCGATGATTGGGTCACCTCTCGTAGGAATGGGCACAAATGCAGATCTCTTTCAATCAGTTGGCCAAATAGTTGTCTTCCAAATTTCTTGGCATAGATGAACAAGTGCCTCCAGTGCTATCTCACCGTGTTGAAAGATTTCAATTTTTATTCCATCAATTCCTGTTGCCTTGTTCTTTGTCAACACTCATCTGTCAGTTTGTTGTACTGTGGTGGCTTGTGAGTCGCTGTGATTCTGGAAGTTATGTCATGGATATTTTCAATACCAGGAAGGTCACCATGGTGGACTGATTTCAGATGAGCTTCCAGACAAAGACAAATTAGGAAGAAGGAGATGAACTACTTCTGAATATTTAGTCCTGGTGTGGCACTGTGGGTTACTGCACCAGACTACAAAGCCATTTGAATTGCAAGGTCAGCAGTTCAAGTTCACCAGCTGCTTCTCAGAAACCCTACACAGGGTTGCTATGGGCTGGAACCAACTCGACAGCACATCACAACAACAACAACAAACACCTTATGAATAGCAGAGAAAACTGATGTACTCCCCTGTAAACTGTCCTCATTCACAATAAAAACTTATAAAACAACAAAAAAGAAATCCTTATTAACCTTTTGGGAAAAAAAGAAAAGCAGTGATCCTGTACTGGTTTAGGTCCCTGAATGGCACAGATGGTTTGCAATAACTGATGTGGCACTGTAGGATAAGCACTGGACTGCTAACCACAAAGTCGGCAGTTCAAAATAAGATGAGTTGGTTAACTAAGGTTGGGTTTCATGCATTAACCTTGTATTTCAAAGGGAAAAAAAAAATTCCATTCAAATTTTACAATCTGGAGGATTTAAAGGGATGTCTTCTCAAAGAGGGCTCAGGGCAAAATTACCATAAGAAAGAATTGTTGTTAGACAACCCATAATGATACTGTGTACTTGGCCTAACCCAAAAAATTTTATGAATTCTTTTAAAGATTCGGTCTTGATGGACTTCCCTGATAATGTTGTTAGCACTATGAAGTCAATTCTGACTCATAGTGGACCTATATAGGATTTCCAAGAGTCCTGGTGTGGCATTCAAACCCATGGCTGGTCCTCAGAAACCTTTTATAACATCGCCATGAATTGGAATCGACTCAACAGCTCTTAACAACAACAATAACATAGGGTTCCCAGGGAGCAGCTGATGAATTAGAACCACTGACCTTGAGGCTAGTAAGCCAGTGCTTTTTCTATAGTACCATACCAGGACTTCTGTTACTGTATACCTAGCATAAAATCAAGTAGAAAACCAAAGACTGTTATGCTATTCTTCCCTTAGATGCATCTCTTCTCTTACAATTTTGGGTCTTTAGGATCTTGGGTTGTACCTCATGACTGATCTGGATATACTCTTTTTGACATTGAATGCAACACCATTCCTCTTCAATTTGGATACTGTCAAACATGAAATGGAATGCATAAACATCAATATCTTAAGCATTGTGAGCTGAAATAAACTGGTATTGGCCATTATGAATCTGACAACCACATGGTTTACTATGCCGGAAATGACAAATTGAAGAGGAATGGTGTTGCATTCATTGTCAAAAAGAACATATCAAGATCAGTCATGAGGAACAATGCTGTCTGTGATAGGATAATATCCATGCGCCTACAGGGAAACCCAGTTAATACCACTATTATTCAAATTTATGCAA
>NW_006408575.1:13392282-13394589 GCF_000296735.1 Chrysochloris asiatica | reverse complement strand
CTGTAACCCAGACCTAGGGAATTAGAATCTATATTATGAAATGTAGAAAATATGCAAATGATTTCTATAGGCTTTGAAGTGTTTGTGTGACCATTTTAAGACTGTTTCTTTATTACTGGCTTTAAGTCCATCCCTCATCTGTCAGTTTGCCATGCTCTGGTGTCTTGCATGTGGTTGCAATTCTGGAAGTTATGCCACTGGTATTTTAAACACCAGCAGAGTCGCCCAAGATGAACAGATTTCAGCTGAGCGTCCAAATAAGCCAGAGCAGGAAGAAAGAAAGGCAGGCTGCTTCTGAATGGTTAGTCAATGAAACCTTATGAATAGCAGTAGAACACTGTCATATAGCACCAGAATATTGAAATATGATGACTAGCACCAGAAAGTGTCAGAAATAGTGCTGGAAGATGAGCCCCTCAGGTTGGGAAGCAATCAGTATATGACTGAGGAAGAGCTGTCGCCTCAAAGTAGAGGAAACCGTGATAATGTGAATGGAGTAAAGCTTTCAGGACCTTCATTTGCTCATGGAGTATAACACAAATGAGAAGGTATAGCTGGAAATAGTCATTAATAATCAGAATATGAAATGTACAAAATATGAATATCAGAAAATTGGGAGTTGTCAGAAATGAAATGGAACACAAAAAGATTGATATTCTAAGTATTTGGTGTTGTTAAGTGTTACTGAGTTGGTACCAACTTATAGCGACCCTGTGTAGGGTTTCTGAGGAACAGATGGTATGTTTGAACTGCTGACCCTGTGGTTCATAGTCCATTTCTCATCTTACATTGCCATGCCAGAAGTCCTTCCTAGGCATTAATGAGTTGAAATGGACTTGTTGTTGTTGTTGTTGTTGTTAGGTGCCATCAAGTCAGTACCGACTCACAGTGACCCTATGCACAACAGAACAAAACACTGCCCAGTACTAGGCCAACCTCACAATCATTGCTAAACTTGAGTCCATTCATGCTGCCACTTTGACAATCCATCTTGCTGGGGGGTCTTCCTTTTTTTCTTTGACCCTCCACCTTATTACACATGATATCCCTCTCCAGTGACTGGTCCCTCCTGTCAATATGTCCAAAGTATGAGAGATGAAGTCTGGCCATCCTGGCTTCCAAGGGGCATTCTTGCTGCATTTCATCCAACAAAGATCTGTTTGTTCTTTTGGCAGTCCATGGTACCTTCAATATTCTCCTCCAACACCATAACTCAAATGCATCAATTCTATGGTCTTCCTTTTTCACTGTCCAACTTTTGCATGCATATGAGGTTATTGAAAATATCATGGCTTGGGTCAGTGAAATGGACTGGTGCTGGCCATTTTGAATATGACAATAATATGATTGATCTACTAAGCAGAATGACAAATTGAACATGAATGGTGTCACAATCATCTTAAAAAAAATAAAACTTCAAGATCTATCATGAAGTATAATGCTGTCTGGGATAGGATAATATCCAGAACCTTACAAGGAAGACCAGTTAATACGAATATTACTCAAATTTAGGAGCCAATCACTAAAGCCAGTGATTATGAAACTGAAGAATTCTAACAAGTTCTTCAGTCTGAAATTGATCAAACATGCAATCAACATGTATAGAAAATTACTGGTTATTGGAATGCAATGTTTGGGAACAAAGAGAAAGGATCAGACATTGGAGATGATGCTGAAGATCGCATGATAGTATTTTGACAGACCAATAACTTAGTCATTGCAAATACCTTTTTTAAACATCATAAAACATGACTATACACATGGACTTCACCAGATGGAATAAACAAAAATCAAACTGACTATGTCTGTGGGAAGAGACTGTATAATGCTCCTTATCACCAGACAAAACAAGGACAGAGGCAGATGTGGAACAGAGCAACAAATGCTCATCTGCAAGTTCAGCTTCTCGGATTATTTGCTCAGCATACAGGTTGAATATGTATGGTGAGAGAAAACAACCTTTTCGCACACCTTTCCCAATTAAAAAAAAAAAAATTCAGTGTTCCCATGTTCTGTTCGAACAACTGCTTCTTGGTCCAGGTACAGATCCCTCATAATTACAATTAAGTGTTCTAGAATGCTCATACTTCGCAATGTTGTCCATAGCTTGTCATGATCCATACAATTGAAAACCTTGGCATAGTCAATAAAGCATAGGTAAACATCTTTCTGATACTTTCTGCTTTCAGCCAAGATTCACCAGACATCATCAATGATATCTCTCGTGCCACGGCCTCTTCTGAATCCAGCTTGAACCTCTGGAAGTTCTCTGTCAATGTATGATTGTAGCCATTTCTGTATTACCTT
>NW_006408575.1:13389343-13390524 GCF_000296735.1 Chrysochloris asiatica | reverse complement strand
ACAGATGAGTGGTGGCTGTTTGGTTTTATGTCAAAACTGTGTCTTTCCAACATAGAGATGCTAAAATAAGTGGAAGAAATGAGTAGGTAAAAGAGCTAAACAGAAAAATTCCAAAGGGCAGCTCAAGAAAAAAAAGTCAAGTATTATAATAAACTCTTCAAAGACCTGGAATTAGAAAATCAAAAGGGAAGAACATGCTTGGATTTCTCAATCTACAAAACTGAAGAAAATATTCAAACCTCAACATGTAATACTGAAGGATTCTATAGACAAAATATTGAATTATGCAGAAAGTATCAAAAAATGATGGAAGGAATATACAGAGTCATTATACCATAAAGTTATGATCAGTGTTCAACCATTTCAAGAGGTAGGTTATGACCAAGAGTCAGTGGTACTGAAGGAAGATGTCCAAGGTGCACTGACAGCATTGGCAAAGAACAAGGCTCTGAGAAATGATGGAATGTAAATTGAAATCTTTCAACAAACTGATGCAGCATTAGAGGTACTCACTCACTTATGCCAAGAAATTTGGAAGACAGCTACCTGGCAAATGATTGGAAGAGTTTCACATTTGTGCCCATTCCTTAGAGAGGTGATGCAACAGAATGTGGAAATCATTGAACAGTATCATTAATTTCACATAAAAGTAAAATTTTGCTAAAGGTCATTTTTAAATGGCTGCAACAATACATTGACAGGGAACTTTCAGAGGTTCAAGCCAAATTCAGATAAAGACTCGGAATTAGGGATCTCATTACTGATGGATCTTAACTGAAAACAAAGTATACCATAAATACATTTACTTGTGCTTTGTTGATTGTGTTAAAATGTTTGACTGTGTGGATCTTGACAAACCGTGAATAACATTGTAAATAATGATTCAAACAGAACAAGGGAACACTGAATGGTATAAAACCAGGAAAAATTGTACTCTTTCACTGTACTTATTCAATCTCTACACTGAGAAAATAATCCAGGACACTGATTATATGAAGAAGAATGTGGCATCAGGATTGGAGGAAGGTTGTGTAGTTGATAGAACCTTGTTTGCTGAAAGTGGATAGGACTTAAACTACTTACTGAGGAACACCAAAGACCACAGTCTTCAGTGTTGGTTGCACCTCAATATAAAGAAAACATAAATTCTCACCAATGGATCAATAAATAACATCATGCTA
>NW_006408575.1:13378163-13382182 GCF_000296735.1 Chrysochloris asiatica | reverse complement strand
TTTTGTCTTATGTCAGTGTTCATATTGGCTATTTTATTATGGCAGAAATATTTCCTTGACATTCTAATAAACACCATTCATCTTCCTCTGCCTCTCATATTACTCTTTTGAAGTCAACATCATAGCTCACTTGAACTTTTCTTTTTCATACTTGTGCTTTTACAATGAGTCCCTACGTAGTGACCCTGTCCCCCGAAAACAGTTGACATCAGTTTGACCTTTTTGGTTTGTAAGCAAGATATCTTTTACTGTGACCCCAGATGTGTCACAGTAGGACTATTCTTCATAAGCTTTTCAACGGATCACCTACATTCTTCTGAGGTACTTCTGGGTAGACCCAAACCTTCAACCTTTTGGTTATCCATTGAGTACATTAATCATTTGTATTACTTGGAATTCCAGCTTGCCCATGTTGTTGTTGTTAAGTGCCATTGAGTCAATTCTGACTCATAGCAGCCCTGTATAGGGCTTCTGAGAAGCGATTGGTGGGTTTGAACCACTGACCTTGCAGTTCAAACTGACCTTGTGCATTATCTTGCAGTGCATTACCCTGTAGAGCCACACCAGGATTCTATACTTTTGCACTTCATTCCCACAATCATCCAGAAACATCTTTTAAAGCTCATTTTGAACCAATGACTCTCTTACTTATTAACTTCCTTTATTGACATCCCAAAACATCTAGAGTGAAATCTTAGTCCCTTCTTCTGGCCTGTTATGGCCTCTGTCTTCCTTTCCAACTCATTTTGTATTGCTTCTGCTCCAAGCACACTGACTTACTTCCTGTTTCTTCATCCACCTAAGTTCTTTCTCATCTTCAAGTCTTTGAATTTTTTGTTCTATCTCCTCACATGTACTTCACCTGGCTTTTTTCATGGATAGCCTCTATTTCTTACCTTAAGTCAGAGTTAAAATAACTTCCTAGCAAAATATTTTTGACTATATCATCTAAAGTAGGTTCCACCTATTTCCACTTTACTTTGTATCAAGTTATCTTGTTTAATTTTCTTCTGGAACTCATAAATTTGGAATTATCTCAATTTGTCTATCTTCTTCACTAGAATATAAGCTTCATGAGGACAGGTAACTTAACTATCTGTCCTTAACTATACCCTCATGTTTAGAATAGGGTTTAGTATGGTATACCACCACTTACTAGATGTTGCTGAGTAAAAAAAGAAAAAACATAAGGCCACCTTTAGTACAAACAACATTTAAGTGAGTTTAATTGACAATAAATACTTACTTTTAAAGTTAATTTATGTCAGATCTGACTATTCTTCTAACCTAGATTGTTGATGTTGTCAAGTGCCATCAAGTTGGTTCCAACTCATAGCAAACCTATATAGGGTTTCTAAAAGTTTTAAAATCTTTCTGGAAGCAGAAAGCCTTATCTTTCTCCTACAGAGCAACTGGTGGACTCAAACTGCCAAACTTGTGGTTCTTAGTCCTGTGCTTATTCTATGGAGTCACCATGTTCCCCTAACTTAAATTATTGTTGTTGTTAAGTGTCATCTCGTTAATTCTGGACCATAGTGACCCTCTTATAGGGTTTCCGAGAGACAACTGGTGAGCTTGAACTGCCGACCCTATGGTTTAAACCAGCTTTTGAAGTCCAGTACATTAACCCACAATGCCACACCAAGAACCTTGAATGAAAATTGAACAATAATACCACCTAAATTACTAGTGCATAAATGTATTAAACTTGTATTTTTGACATTCAGCTTAGTTAAGGTGTTGACAATTGATTTCATGTTGACAATTGATTTCATGTATTTTAGTGTGTGTTTTTCTAATATTCCAATGAACAAGTTTAGGTATGCTAGACCTGAGAATATGTGATGAAAATATGATTTGTTTTCAGAAAAGAATTTTTCTTAGATCCCAGCTTCTGTAAACTAGTTGGACTGAGGTATCAGGAGACTTCATATGCATTAAGTAATAACCAAATTTATGAGCATATATCTTTTAAACATTATATACATAGTCATACATTACCTTATTTAAAATGATTATTTGTTGTTGTTGTTGTTATTGTTGTTGTTAGGTGCTATTGAGTTGGTACTCATAGCAACCCTATGCACAACAGAATGAAACACTGCCCTATCCTGGCAACCTATTATGGGGTTTCTCAGGAGTGACTGCTGCATTTGATTTGCTGACCTTGCAGTTAGCCATCTAGTACTTATCCTGCAATGCCAGGTACACACATAATTGTCATGTAATATCACATAGTATAGTTTTACTCAAGAAAGGGGAAAAAAAGAAAGAAAGACTGTGATGAGCTAGATAATTTGAATGGATTTTTCAAGAGGGGGATATTATTATAATAATCAATCAAAATACAGAAACTTGTCAGTTATCTTGACAAAAATAAAACATTTTAAGGTACTCTTAAGAATTTAATAAATATAGTAAATGATGTTCAGGAGGAAAAAGAAATAGGCTTGTGAAAAATCCAGAAAATTGATATTGTGTGAAGTGCTGAGGCCATAAAGATAGACAGGACCCCTGCCTCCAAAGAGCTGACCGTCTAATTAATCCTAATCTAGCATCACGTTTTGTCAGGATTGGGTCATAATAAATTCTAATAAAGAGGTAAGGTTTGTTGGAATGTGGGGCCTGCATTTACAACATTTCTATTATAAAGTACTGTGGTGTTTGTCAGCATAGCAGTGCTCTGGGTATTCCCAAAACCAATAACTTGATTCAAGATCAAGTTTTATTTAGTTTTCCAAAGTCCTCTGTTTTCATTCTGGCATGTGCTTTTCATAAGCCTGTGAAAAAGAAGGTTGCACTCAGTGGAATGGAAGGATGTAAAGTGCTGTTCTATGGTCCTTCATGCTATTTTGGGTGTGTGTTATTTTCTATTCAAATGATTCCCCAATTGTGGTTGCATGTTAGAGCAAAGAATCAACAGGGTCTTTTGGTAACCATGGAAGCCACTGGCTCTCAAATTAGTTATTTTTAGATGGCTTCACTGAATACATTTCTCTTACTTCTTGAGAGGAAAATAATGTAACATGATCTTTACAATCCAATGCATCAGCCATGGAAATAGGGGAAGGGTTTTGAGAAATCAGGATCCTATGCTTCATTAATATAATGATAATCCAAGTTCTATTCTGATGGAAATTGGGATATTACCATAGAGAGTAGAAACATAAAAAGAGAGAGAGAGAGAAAAAAAAAGAGAGAGAGAAAGTGAGTCATCAAAGAGTTCTTATTAGGTCTTCAAGCTTCAGTTCTATCATATTTTCTTTACCTTCCTCTATTAATCAGAGGCTCAAGGGAATCTTTAAGTTAACTCCTGCTAGCACTTCAGTAGTTATGCCTCTGACTCCAGGGTAGATTAGGATTTGTTGTTAACGTGATTAGGTGTTAACAAATCTGTGCAACCCATAAAAGCCCTACACACAACAGAATGGAATTCTGCCAAATCTTGTCCCATCTTCATAATAGTTATGTTTGAGCCCATTGTGCTGCCACTATGTCAACCCATCTCATGGAGGTCTTCCTCTTTTTCACTAGCCCCCATTTTACTAAGCATGATGTCCTCCAGGGACTGATTTCTCCTGATTATGTGTCTGAAGTACAAGAGACATAGGCTCATCATCCTCATTTCTAAGGCACATTCTAGCTATACTTCATCCCAAACCAATTTGTTTGTTCTTCTGGCAGTCCGTGGTACTTTCAATATTCATCTCTAACACCATCCTTCAAATGCATTTGTTCTATAGTCTTCCTTATTCATTGTTCCACTTTCACATGCATGGCACATAATTAAAAATACTATGGCTTGGGTCAGGCACACCTTTAGCCTCACAGTGATATTTTTGCTCTTGAGCACTTTAAAGAGTTCTTTTGCAGCATGTTTGCCTAGTGTATGTCTTTATATTTCTTTATTTACTGTATCCATGAGCATTGGCTGTGGGTCCAAGCAAAATGAAGTCTTTGACAAAATTCAATTGTTTCTCCATTTATTGTCATTTTAAAATTATGGATCTAGTTGTGAT
>NW_006408575.1:13375771-13378063 GCF_000296735.1 Chrysochloris asiatica | reverse complement strand
TTTCTTTAACTGCATTTTTTATAGTTATAGGTTTGATCAGGATATATACACTCCTGCTTTCTTCTACCCTCTTCAACATATGAAATAAGTTTATATGTTGACACTCTTTTCCAATAATTCTACCATTTGTGTTATTTGGTTTATTTTCCTTATCCCTATATGTACCATTTATTTTATTTTTTTTTTGCTTTTATATACCTGGAGTTTTATATGCCAGTCATTGTAGCTATTACCTTGTTGGTAAAAAGTTTGTAGCCTTTAAATATTCATGTATTCTGTTCTAGGACATAGATAATTCACTTAGAAACAGTTTGATCCTTTAGAGGCTTGCTTTTAAGCTTTGAAATATGAGACCAGAGTAGCCTTTAGTCTATGGCTAATTTTGTTTCATATTCTCATCGGCTATGTCCTTCTGACAACTCTCTTTGATGCTTCTTGTATTAGACAGTTTTCCTAACTCTGGGTAATAGGAGCAGACGTTATGTCTGGCCTGGGTGAGTTCCAGGTATTGTTTCATTTCGTTACATGTGTGCACAGTTCAGCTGAAAACTTGAAGGTAAAGCTATGTAGATGTTTAAAGTTCTTCTGTCTCGGTGCATCTCTCTCCTCTTTAGTATTCTGTCTTGCTAATTCTAGTTACTGGGGCCCCCTGAATTTTCAACTCTGTTTCCTCAATTAAGAGAAACCACTGGACTCTACTTTGGTACGCCGTCTCATCTCTGCATATGGACTGAAAACTTTCTGGGGGAAATGGTAGGACTTTTTGAGTTTATTTCCTTTCTTGTAGGGTTAAATGACCTGTACTCCCTATTGTCCAATATCAGATCACCAATCTTTTAGATATTAGCTATTCCTTCATGTCTTTTTGTCTGTTTTTGTAATTGTTTCTGACGAAGGAGTAAATTCAGTCCCTGTACTCTATCATGGTCTAAATCAAAGTCCTTACCCACTGGTGTTTGAAAAACGTTGTCTTAGAAGACTTCACCAGCCTTATCATGTCTACCATGTCCTATCCAAACTTGTTCAGATAGAAAATCACCCCTTAATATTGTATGAACCAAAATAACATTTTTCTAGTTTATTTGGGGACTATCCATTATCTGAAAAAGATATTTGTGAGGTTTCATAGTCTGTATCCTTACTAAACCTAGATGTAGGAGATCATTAAGTTTCAGCATCCCTCTCAAGTTATCCAAAATAGCTAAATATCACTAAATGCTTAAAAGGAGCTCTGGTAGTATAGTGGTTACAAGTTGGGCTAGTAAACTCAAGGTCAGCAATTTGAAACTACCAGCCATTCCATGGGAGAAAGATGAGGCTTTCTGTTCCCATAAAGATTTATAGTCTCAGAGACCGTATGCAGGGTCACTATGAGTTGGAACTGACTCCATGGCACACCACTACCACCACCACCACCACCACTACTAAATACTTAAATAGTAATCCATTCTGGGATTACTTTCTGGTAGAATGATGTCAGGAGGTAGATGGTTTTCCAAAGTAATTTGTTGGAACAACAGAAAATATCAAAAAATCACACATATACACATACCCATTAAGCAAATGTGTAGTGATCTGAAGTCATTCTCCTTTTAGATAATGTCAGATAGTAGGGAAAGTGTGAAACTCTTGAATTTTCTGTCTAACCTTAGTTTGTATGTAAGACCTATTCATTACTCATAAGAATCTTCAGCATTCCTGAAAGGTAAATGTGGCCTTAGTTTGAAACAAGTAATTAGCTGCAAACATATTATTGGAACGTAGTCCATTTATATGATAGATCGTCTCTACTTTATCGTATTTGTTATGTTGTTGTTTAATGGTGTTGAATCAGTCCCATTCTTGTTGTTAGATGCCATCAAGTCGGCACCGGCTCACAGTGACCTTATGCACAGCAGAACGAAACAATGTCCGATCCTGGGCTAACCTCACTATTGTTGCCACACTTGAGCCCATCGATGCTGCCACCTGGTCAGTCCATCTCATTGGGGGTCTTCCTCTTTTTCTCTGACCCTCCACCTTATTAAACATGATATCCTTTGCCAGCAACTGGTCCCTCCTGACAATATGTCTGAAGTATGAGAGACAAAGTTTGGCCAACCTGGCCTGCAAGGAGCACTCTGGCTGCACTTCTTCCAAAATGGATCTATTGGTTCTTTTGGCAGCCTGTGGCACTTTTAGTATTCTCCTCCAATACCATAACTCAGAGGAATCAATTATTCTATGACCTTCCTTATTCATTGTCCAGCTTTTGTATGCATATGAGGTTATTGAAAATACCATGGCTTGGGT
>NW_006408575.1:13373631-13374196 GCF_000296735.1 Chrysochloris asiatica | reverse complement strand
CTTTTCCATCTTCTCTTTCCACAGATGTAGTCAATTTGATTTCTATGTACTCCATCTGACGAGGTCCATGTGTATAGTCGTCTGTTGTGCTGTGTAAAGAAGGTATTTGAAATGAACAAATCATTGGTTTTGCAGAATTCTATCATGTGTTTTCCAACATCATTTCTATCACCAAGGCCATATTTTCCAGCTACTGGTCCTTCCTCTTTGCTACCAACCTTTGCATTCCAATAACCAGTAATGATCAATACATCTTGATTGCATGTTTGATTAATTTCAGATTGGGGAAGTTGGTAGAATTCTTCTATTTCATCCTCAGTTGCTTTAGTGGTTGGTGCATAAATTTGAATAATAGTGGTATTAACTGGGCTTCCTTGTAGGCGCATGGATATTGTTCTATCACAGACAGCATTATACCTCATGACTGATCTGGATATGTTATTTTTGACGATGAATGCAACACCATTCCTCTTCAATTTGTGATTCCCGGCATAAGAAACCATGTGGTTGTCTGATTCAAAATGTCCAATACCAGTCCATTTCAGCTCACTAATGCCTAAGATAT
>NW_006408575.1:13371457-13373531 GCF_000296735.1 Chrysochloris asiatica | reverse complement strand
CTCTTCATTTCCAGCAAGATAGATTGTGTCATCTGCATAGCACAGGCTGTTAACGATCTTCCAATCCTGATGCCATGCTTTGCTCAGCATACAGATTGAATAAGTATGGTGAAAAAATGCAACCCCGGAGCACACCTTTCCTGATTTTAAACTACTCATTATTAACCTTTTATTCTGTTTAATGACTGACTACTGGCATCAGGATTGAAGGAACGCTCATTAACAGCCTGTGGTATGCAGATGATACAACCTTGCTTGCTGAAAGTGATGAAGATTTAAAATACTTAATGATGAAGATCAAAGACCACAACTTTCAGTATGGGTTGCACATCAATGAAAAGAAAGCAAAAATCCTCACCACTAGACCAATAAATAACATGATAAATGGAGACAAGATTGAAGTTATCAAAGGCATTATTTTGCAACATCCGTCAGTAATTATAACGCTAATTGCATTTCCTTTTCTGAATCTAGCTTGAATTTTTGTCAACTCCCTATAGATGTAGACCTGTACTCATTTTGGAACTATCTTCAGCAAAGTTTTACTTGCAAGTGATATCAATGATATTGTTTAATGATTTTCTCCTTCTGTAGGTTACGTCTCTCTGGAAAGAGCATGAATAAGAATTCCTTCCAATTGATTGGCCACATAGATGTCTTCCAACTTTCTTACATAGACTTCTTACATAGACTGATGGATGTTGGCTGAAAGTAGAGAATAACAGATGTTTTCTTTGTTTTATTGCCAAGGTAAAGGAAGTTGACTGTGTGTATCATAACAAACTATGGCTAACACTGTGAAGAATGAGTATTCCAGAACACTTAATTGTGCTCATGAGATATATGTACATGGACCAAGAGTCAGTCAGTAAACAGAACAAGGGGATAATACTGCTGTTGTTGTTATAAGGTACCATCAGGTCGATTCCAAATCGTGGTGACCATATGCACAACAGAACAAAACACTACCCACTCCTGTAACATCCTCACAATTGCTGCTACGCTTGAGCCCATTGTTGCTGCTACTGTGCCAGTTCAGTCATTTCTATTTGTGTATTGTAAATGCCTGGAAACTTGTTTTATGTCAGTGTCTTCATTACGGCTTGGACTTCTTCCTTCAATACCATCAGTGATTGATAAAATGATTTCTCTTGAAATGATTGAATATCAACCAATTCTGTTTGATAGTGACTGTATTGATCCCATTTTATTTTGTTTCTTCTTGCAACATTCAGTATTTTGCACATAGAACCATCCAACATTGCAAATCTAAGCTTGATTTTTTTTTTTTTCTTCAGTTCTTTCAGCTTAAGAAATGCTGGACATGTTCTTCTGTTTGATTTTAATAACTCCAGGTCTCTGCACATTTCATTATAAAATTTTATTCTGTTTTTGTGAACTACCCTTTGAAATTTTCTGTTCAGTTCTTTTGCTTCCCCATTTCTTTCCGTTGCTTTAGCTTTTCTATATTCAAAAGCATGTTTCAGTGTCTCTTCTGACATCCACTTAAGTCTTCCTTCTTTCTGATCTTTTGAATGACCTTTAATTTTCTTCCTATATGATGTTCTTGATGTACTCCCACAGCTCTTCTGAGTTTGGGTCATTAGTGTATAACACAACAAATTGTTCTCCAGATGGCTAAATTCAGGTGGGATATACTCAAGGTCATATTTTGGTTGTTATGGACTTGTTTTAATTTTCTTTTATTTCAGCCTTCACTTGCATATGAACAATTGATGTCCTGTTCCACAGACTGTCCCTGGCCTTGTTTTGACTGATGATATTGAGCTTCTTCACCTTCTCTTGCTATTTTATTGTTATCGTTAAGTGCCATCGAGTTGTTTCTGACCCATAGCGACCCTGTATAGGGTTTCCAAGGAGCAGCTGGTAAATTTGAATCACTGAGCTTGCAGCTCAGATGACTTTACAGTCTGATGCATTAGTCCACAGCACCACACCTGGACTCCACTCTTGCCATAGATGTAGTCAATTTGATTCTTGTGTATTCTGTCTGGCTAGGTCCATGTGTATAGTTGCTGTTTATATTATTAAGAAAGGTATTTGCAAAATTCTA
>NW_006408575.1:13368621-13370497 GCF_000296735.1 Chrysochloris asiatica | reverse complement strand
CAAAGCAAAAATAAGCCAGGTGCAATCTAATGGATTCCAGCTCACAAGGACCATCGGGTTTTGGGTGGCTGCAATCCTTCAGAAGCAGGTCACCAGGCCTTTCTTTCTAGGCACCTTTAGGTAGGTGAGAATGGCTAACCTTTGGGCGGGGAGGTGAACCTTCACCGACTTTACCACCTGTGGGCTCCTGACAGAAGTGTGTGTTTTGGGCCTTTAGGAGCTTCCGCCAGTGCCATTCTCTCAGTCTTGAAGGAGGTTTACTGGCTTGGAGTAATCAAGATGGCGAAATTGACTTCAGAGAGTTTGTACAGTTGCTGTCTCCAGGCCAAGGGGATCCTGGTGAATCAGTCCTCCTCCCAGCTGCTGGCAGCCCTGTGGAGGACGGTCCACCTGGAGGAGCTGCAGCAGCTGGGCAGTGTCTTGGTCTAGTATCTCCAGTTTGCCCACAAAGTCCTAGTCGATCTGGCAGAGGTGACAAAGGCGGTACACCTGCCTCCAGTTCTTGTTGAAGGGCACAGCCTTTCAGAACGTGGGTCCAGCAAGTACTGGATGATGTTAGCGAAGGACACCTTCAGGCCAGTGCTGAAGGCCTGGCTGACAGAGGTGGGCAGGCTGGTGAGTTTGGAGTACATCTTCAGCATGGGCATGGCAAACTCATCATTCTCCAGCTTGACATTGCTGCAGAAGGAGGAGGTGAGGCAGACGAAGGGGTCCTGCATGAAGAGGAACTTGGTATCCTTCTTCAGCTTTACTTTCATTATATCTGATGATGTTCTGCAGCTATTCACACAATTTTCAGTGGCTAACCATTCACAAGTAATCTGTCTCTTCTTTCAAGTCTGTCTTAGTTTGTAAGCTCCGCTGAAACCTGTCTATCTTGGGTGACCCTGTTGGTATTTAAAATGATGGTGGCATAGCTTCCAGCATCATAGCAACACAAAAGCTATAGTTTGACAAACTGACTGATGAGTGGTAGACATATTAAAACATAGTAACAATTTTATAGGGTGTTTAATTCAGAGTTGGATCCCCCTTTCAGCTTCAGCTTAGCTGGAAGAGGAGAAAAATGAAAATGACTGTGATGAGCCAGCATTTCTAAATAATAAAGTCTTGTCTCAGTATTATTTTTGAAAATGTGCATTGTTAGAAATTTCTTAAAACACTAATTATGAGTCTCCCCTGACTAAAGGACAAATTGTGTTGGCTCCTGAAAATGCCTCCCATGTTATTAATGTTATTATTGTTACTTGTAGAATTTATTAAGTGACCCAAGGGTGTATTCTTGGGAATTGGGAAGTGCATGGACAAAATAGAAGACCAGATTCCTTTCTAACTAGGTCAGCCAAGGCTATAAAGTGTGTACATTTGTGGTGCTTTTATGTTCATCTGAATGGTCGTTTCTCGAAGACCTAGAAAAAATAAAAAGTCAGAACTGTAAAATCTTTATCACAGGCCCCTATTTTGCAAAATGAGAAGTAGCCACAGCAATATAATGTCTACCATTTCTCTTGACTTTGGATCTATTGATATTTCTACCATGTATAACCCTAATATTATGCCAATATCTCAGTTCATGGTACTGGCTCCCATTCAAACATGAATTAAAATCCAAACTTTTTATCGTGGCTGCCAAACACTCACAAATGACCGGTTCTTTGTTGATGTCTCCTACCTCATCTTCTCCACACTTTTCCTTATCCATCATGCTTTTAGCACACCAGCCAACTTCCCCTTTCCTGAAAATATCAAGCTCATTTCTACCTCAGGATCTTTGCTTTATTTACATGCCTGGATGGCCAGGGCCATAATTAATTAAGGAATTAAAATAAATAAATTGGGACATATTAATCGAGGAATTAAATAAATGAGACATGGG
>NW_006408575.1:13362151-13367110 GCF_000296735.1 Chrysochloris asiatica | reverse complement strand
TGGAAATCCTTTTCCCTGAACTCAAATGACTGTTTATCATTTATGATAGGTAGGATTATAAAATAGCCCCCCACCACCCCAAGATTCTTGCTTTCTGGTGTACAAACCCAATTTAATCCCCTCCCAATGAGTCTGAGCAGAACCTGCAAATATGTCAATACATCACTTCTGAGTTTATGTGACTAATCATTTGACTTTCAGTTTATCAGAAGGGACATAGATGGATCTGACTCAAGTCCTGTATAAGAAAGATGTTTCTTTCTTAAACATCTTAAACATCAGATAGATGTTTCCTACTTGTCTGGAAGATAACAAACAGCCACTTTTTGAGAGAAGGGGATCAAATGGCAAGGACCTAAGAGTTGTATCTAGATGCTAAGAGTGGTCTCTAGCCAATAGCCAGTAGGGAAATGCAGACTCCAGTCATATAACTGCAAGGAAATAAATCCTAGCAACAGTAGTATGTTTGAAAGAAGATCTAACACCCAAGATAAGATCATACCCTAGGCCAACACCCTGAATTTAAGTCTGAAACAGGTAAAAAAGGACTCAGCTAACTCAGACTATCTGAGTTGTTTCAAATCACTAAGTTTTGGCCATTTGTTACACAGCAATAGGAAACTGACACATCATTCTTCTTTTTTCAGCTCAAGTGTTACTTCCTTAGGCATTCAATGTTTGTGCTCTCCTGTCCCCACTACCCTTGATAACACTTAGCAGAATCTAAAGTCATCTTATTTGCTTATAGTTATTCCCTAACACCTAAAATATTGCCTCACACATAGTGGGCACTCATAATATTTGTTGAATGCATAGCTCTAGCTAAATGAATGAGTTTTTATCAATCGCCCATGACTAAATTGCTAAACTGTTCCCTGGATCACCAGGTGGCAAATGATTTAGAAAGTAAAGTAAATAAAAGAACCTTGGCCAAGCTACAGAACATCAATTCTCTAATGGCAGGTTTGCCATCCAGACTTTAATCTAAAACCATCTGCCTTTATTTTTCTTAACCTGGTCAGTTGCACAGCATTTGCCATTGCTGGTGTTGCTGCAGCCAAATTATATGATTAACTATTTTAAAACAGCTTAGAAACAAAATGGACTGACACCTTCATCAGCTATATTGCCACAAAAAAATTATCTTTGCCACTAACATTTGCAGCTGTGATGTTTTTTCCCTGCATGGTTTAACATCTTGAGTTTGGATATGATTAAATTGTTCTTAAGCTTTAGATTTATTTCCTTCCTTCAAACTTTGGAGTGCATGTTCTTATACTTTGAGAGAATGGATTATTACCAGAATTTATCTCATTATAGCTTTGCTAACTTGGAACATATACTCATTGATATAATATGGATCCAGATGACTGAGTTGTTTCTTGATTTGGGGTTCTTTTATAAGTGTTTCAACTTATATCTAGAAATTCACTAGGATACAAATGCCAAGAGGATTAATCTGTTTTACTTTTTAATTGTATCCTAAGCCCCTGGACCAGCATCAGACACATAATAGGTACTCAATAAGTACCTTTGAAGAAATAAATGGATTAATAAATAAAGTCCCTGTGGTGCCTTGAATTTACTTGACAAGACATTTCTATCCAAAGTCTTCTTAATTTCCACCAAGTGATTGGGTGAGACCATGCTAATAAGGTATACAGAGCTGTAAGGCTGGGATTGGTTAGTTTTGCCCTCCAGTTAGGAGCTGGCCCAGCAGTAGAGACAGAAGATCCCAAAGAAGACCACGTGTGGAGCATGAGTTCCCTACTTAGAAAAGTGATGACAACAGAGGTGATGGCAGAGGCGTTGCCATGGGGAGACAGAGCAGCTGCAGGCTTTGGTCCCATGGACTGAGTAAAGTTGAGTGGCAATGGGCAGGAAACTGGCTTGAAGAATGTGCCCTTTGGGAATTCACACACTGGCTAAAAGAACTTTGTAGCACTTGCCTGAGTAAAGGACCACATGGCTGAGAGGCTGAAGAATAGATTGAGGTGTGCCTGCACCTCATAAGAGACATTCCTGACTGGAGAATTGCCGTGTCCCGAATTGATTTTGATTCTGAGTTGTACCCTGTTCACTTTCCTAATAAACCCCATAATCATGAGTACTATTATGAGTTTTGTGTGGTCATTGCAGTGTATTATCAAATCCAGATATGAAGTAGAGAGTTCTGTGGGAGAGATGGTTGGTGTCATAATAGGGTAAAGAAAGTTGTGGGGTGGAGGCATGTATGACCTCTACTTCA
Organism: Chrysochloris asiatica; assembly: GCF_000296735.1. Classification (NCBI taxonomy): domain Eukaryota; kingdom Metazoa; phylum Chordata; class Mammalia; order Afrosoricida; family Chrysochloridae; genus Chrysochloris; species Chrysochloris asiatica. The sequence goes on along the minus strand of NW_006408575.1, from coordinate 13,364,862 downwards.
TAACAATCAGTCTTGGGCTGATTTTGAGTTTGATTGTCTTTCCCCTTCATGAAGCCAAAAGTCAAACATGGTCTCCACAAGATTTTTGTAATCACCTTGTTGTTGTTAGATGCTATGGAGTCTATTCCTATTGATAGCAATCCTATGCACAACAGAATGAAACAGTGCCCAATCATGTGCCATCCTTACAATTGTTATGATTGAGCCTATTGCTGCTGTCATAGGCATAGATGTCATAGATGCTGTCAATGCATCTCATTGGGAGTTTTCCTCTTGTTTGCTGACTTTACCAAGCATGTTGTCCTTCTCAATGGACTAGTCCCTCCTGGTAACATGTATGAAACATTAGAAACGAAGTCTCACCATCTTGGCTTCCAAGGAGCATCCTGTCTATGCTTCTTCCATCACAGATTGGTTTGCTTTTTTGGCAGTCCAAGACACTTTTAATATTCTTTTCCAAAACCATATTCAAATGTATTGATTCTTCTGCAGTCCAACTTTAACATGCAGATAAAGTGATTGAAAATACCATGGCTTGGGTCAGGTGTATCGTACTTATCTGATGGATACCTTTGCTATTTAAAACTTTAAAGAGGTCTTTTGCAGCAGATTTTCCTAATGTAATACATCATTTGGTTTCTTGATTGCTGCTTCTATGAATGTTGATTGTAAAACCAAGCAAAATGAAGTATTTGAGAACTTGAGTCTCTTCTCCACTTGTCATAATGGTATTTATTGGTCAATATGCTACCTGTTGAAACAGTTGGACATCAACCATTTGTAGATGGTACAGTAACTCTGTGTATACTTCCATCTTCTTTTGAGTCTTTTTACATTGTTCAATCTTCTACTAATAGAATCTGTTAATATGTCAAGACCAAGTTTGAACTTTATCTTCAATTCCTTCCACTTGAAAAGCACTGGGTGTGCTCTTCACTCCAGGTCTTTACACATTTAATTTTAACTATTTTGTCTCCTAGAGCTGTCCTTTTAATTTTTTGTCCTTTTAATTTTTTTGTTCCTTTTTTACGTCTTCATTTCTTCAATACACTTTAGTATCTCCATGTAAGAGACTAGTATAAGAGTATCTTCTGAATACCATTTAGGCCTTTTCTTTATTTCCTGTCTTTTAAGTGACTATTTGTTTCCTTCCTGTTTGATGTTCTTGATGTCATTCCACTACTCTTTATTGTCTAATACATCAAATCTATTCTTCAGATCTCTAAATTCAGGTGGGATATGTTCAAGGTCATATGTTTGGCTCTCATGAATTGTTTTAATTTTCTTCAGCTTTAGTCTGAACTTGCATATGAACGATTGTGTATTCCGCAGTCTGCCCCTGCCTCATTTGGTTGATGACAGGGAGCTCTTCCACTGTCAATTTGATTATGGTCAATTTGATTCCTGTGTACTTTATCTGCTGAGGCTCATGTATATAGTCACCTTTTATATCCTTTAAAAATGTATTTGCTGTGACTAAATCATTGGTCTTACAAAATTCTATTATATGATCTCTAGCGTCATTTCTATCACCAAAGTCAATATTTTCCAACTGTTGATCCTTCATCTTTTTTTCCAATCTTTACATTCTAACCAATATTGATATCCAACACATCTTGATTGCATGTTTGATCAATTTTAAGACTGAAGAAATTGGTAAAATTATTCAGTTTCATAATTGCTGACTTTAGTGGTTGGTGTGTAAATTAAATTATAGTGGTGTTAACTGGTCTTCCTTATAGGTGTATGGATATAATCATATCACAGACAGCATTGTACTTCAAGATAGATCTTCATTTTTTTTTTTTTTTTGATGAATGTGACATCACTCCTTTTCAATTCCTTTTGCTATTCCTAGCACAGTTAATTGTATGATTGTCTGACCCCAAATAGCCAATACAAGTTCATTTGAACTCACTACTGCCTAACACTACTCATCTCTCAGTTTGTCATACTGTGGTGGCTTACGTGTTTCTGTGATTCTGGAAGCTATGCACCAGGTATTTTAGATAGCAGCAGTGTCTTCCATAGTGGACAGGTTTCAGATGAGCTTCCCAACAAAGACAGAGTAAGAAGAAGGAGAAACAGACTACTTCCAAATATTTAGTCACTGAAAACCTTACATGTAGTATATCTGACAGTGTTCCACTGTCAGATATAGTGCCAGAAGATGAGCCCCGCAGGTTGGAAAGCACTGAAAATGCGAATGAGGAAGAGCTGCTTCCTCAAATTAGAGTGGACTGTGATGATGTAGATAGAGAAAAGCCCTCAGGACCTTCATTTTCTGATGGGTCACAACTCAAAATGAAGACAAATAGCTATAAATATCCATTAACAATTGGATTGTGGAATGTATGAAGTATGAATCTAGAAAAATTGGAAATGGTCAAAAATGAAATGAAACATATAAACATAGGTATCCTAGGCATTAGGAAGCTGAAATGGACTGATTTGGGCCATTTTTTATCTGACAATCCCATGGTTTCTATGCAGGAAACGACAAATTGAAGAGGAATGGCATCACATTCATCATCAAAAAGAACATACCAAGATCTGTCATGAATTACAACACTGTCTGTGATAGGATAATAGTCATATGTCTACAAGGAAGACCAGTTAATATAACTATTATTCAAATTTATGCACCAACCACTAAAGTCAGTGAAGGCAAAACTGAAGAATTCCACTAAGTTCTTAAGTCTGAAATTGAT
>NW_006408575.1:13357996-13359396 GCF_000296735.1 Chrysochloris asiatica | reverse complement strand
GTCATCTTGGTCTACTCTTCTTCAGTTGTATTTTTTTTGAGTTTCTTCCAACCTGAATGGTTTATCCTCAGCATTATATCTGACAACTTCCCATTGCTTTTCATAAGACTTTCAGAAGCTAACCACTCAGATATAGTCCGCTTCTCCTTTTTTGTTGTCGTTGTTAAGTTCCGTGGTATAGGTTCTGACTCATAGCGACCCTGTTCAGGGTTTCCGAGGCTGTAAATCTTTATGGGAGCAGAAAGTCTCATCTTTCTCCTGTGGAACAGCTGGTAGTTTCTAACTGCCAACCTTAATGTTAGCAGCCTGATTCGTAACCACTATGCTACCAGAGCTCTTCCTACTCTGTGTTAATCTGGAAGCACTGATGAAACCAGTCACACTTATGTGTGACTCTGCTGGTATTTAATATACTGGTAGCATAGCTTCCATCATCATAGCAATACACAAGCCACCACAGTAGGACAAAGTGACAGATGAGTGACTTACCAGGTAATTGTCACTAATTCATGGCAAGTCTACTGACGTAATAGATGTCTTCTATGATAAGTTTCCTTTTCCATTTGGAGAAGCTGAAAATTCAAGACCTGTTTAATTGCTATTTCCTGGGTGTAATCTTTAACAAATTAAGGTAGTTATTTACTATCTACAGGCCACTTCAGGCTTGATGCTGTAAGATCTGGACTGCAAACCATAAGGTTGGCAGTTCAAACCCACCAATCACTCCTTGGAAACAATATACAGGGCTTCTGTGGCTCATAACCTACTTGATGGCACATAACAATAACAACCTGTGCATGGTGTGAAGTGCTAAGAATGTATATAGATATATAGGACCCCCTCCCAAAAAAGAGTTTACAGTCTAGCTCCAACAAACCATTACCATTTGTTGTATGGAGTGAGTCACAATGTAACTTTAACAATGAAGCTAAGCTTCATTGAAGTGTATAGTCTGAGAATTCTGAAGATTGTCTTAATGAGTGTCTGGCTTGGTAATAACCATATCCTTTTCCTGTTCTTACTAGTTGAAGTAATGCTAGCACTAAAACAGATAAACCTCAATGGCTTAAATAATGAAGTCATTTATCACTAAGTTAATTCTTAAATTAATATTCCAGATCAAATTGCAATTTCTTCCAAAGCTGTGATTTAGGAATTCGTGTTCCCTCCATCTTGTTGATCTGCCACCTAAACCCCTAACATCACTGCTGAAGTGGAATGAGATCTGTGTGACAGGGTTTTCTGGGTCAGGCCTGGAAGTGCCATCAATCACTTTTGCTCAATATCCACTGACCAGAACTCAGTTATAAAAAGGAAGGCATAGTAACATGTACTTATAAAGTGCCTTTATCTTCACCAGAATTGAACAAGAAGATACTATTATCAAGCTCAAAGAATTT
>NW_006408575.1:13354714-13356219 GCF_000296735.1 Chrysochloris asiatica | reverse complement strand
GGATTCCACCTATGGTCTTAGGAAATGCAGAGGCTCTGCAGGAAGCCTCCTTCATTGGGCATATTGTAGCCCCATTTTAGGTATTCCAACCTATTGATTTTTTAAAAATGCTTATATTTTCTGGTCCTCAGCAGGCTCATGTAAAATGGAGGTAAGGATACTCACATCCTATATTGTCACATTTTTGTTTTTAAAATTGAATAAAATAATTATAGTGAAAGTATGCATGAAATAAAATGCCATTGTACAATCCCCTCCTTTTGCTACAAAACATCTACCTTTACATTTACATTTACAAAATACTAGTGACCTTACTTCCAGTATTGTCCTCCTCCCCCTTCATTACCATCACCATTAAGGTGGAAAGTCAGAGTGGGGGCCACCAATATGATATCCTGTTTGTGTTTTATCTGTTGTCCCTCGTACTCTGTTGTTGTTGTTGCGTGCAGTCGATCGAGTCTGTTCCAATTCATAGTGACCCTGTATCAGGTTTCCAAGGAGTGGCTGGGGAGATTGAACCATTAACCTTGTGGTTTAAACCAACCTTGTGGTCCAGTGCTTTAGCCCACAGTGCCACACCAAGACTCTTCACACTCCATAGCCATACTGAAATATGTTTTGCCCTTCTAAGAAGACATACTAATTCATTCCCTTGACAAAGATTTATGGGGCCTAATAATTATCTGTACTCCTAACCATTTTAAGGAGTGCAGGTGTGGCACTGTGGACTAATGCGTTAGACTGCAAAGTCATTTGAACTGCAAGGTTGGTGGTTCAAACTCACTAGCTTTTCCTTAGAAACCCTATACAGTGTTGCTATGGGTTAGAATCAACTCAATAGCACTCAACAATAACAACCATCTTGAGCTCTAACTCTGTGGCTGTCTCTAGATGATGTAAGCAATTTATCCACATTATCTCATTGGATCTTTCCTCCCAATAACCCTAGAATGCAGAGTCTATTATCCCTATCTCACCTACACATTTTTCAGATAGTAAAACCAATGCACACAGAGGTGAAATCTGTTACTTGAAGTTACAGAGCTCAATACTGACAGTCTGGCTCCAAAATCTATGCTTCTAACTACTGTACTCTTTTGTCTTTGGTGTTACAATTTACATGTCACTCACTGTATCTGGTACTGATTGATAGCTTGCAGGTAAGCACCTGACTTAGCCAGGCTCTCAGCAATCTGTAGGACTTCACACATGCTACTCCTTTTCCTCAATTTTCTCTTTCAATGTCTTTTGCCCTTTCTGTGCATAGCTAGTTTCTCCTTACCCTGAAGACCCAAGTCAATCATTACTTTTCCAGCCCTTCCTGACTGACTGTCCAGGAGTCCTCAGATGGTGTCTCACATATGTTCATAAACAGATGTTATGTTGTAGTTAATGAAACAAACTCGAATCTTGGCTCCACCACTTTCAAATGCTGTAATTTTCAAATAGGTAATTTCAACTCTCTTGGTCTTGGTTTCTACATATGTAAATTTGTTGTTGTTGTT
>NW_006408575.1:13351412-13353034 GCF_000296735.1 Chrysochloris asiatica | reverse complement strand
TCTTGATCATATGCTACCTCTTGAAATGGTTGAACATCAACCATTTCCTTTTGATAAGGTGTCTCTGTGTATTCCTTCCATCTTCTTTTGATGTTTTCTGCATCATTCAATGGTTTCCCCAGAGAATCTTTCAATAATAAAAGTTGAGGCTTGAGTTTTTTCTTCAATTCCCCCAGCTTGAGGAATGCTAAGCGTATTCTTTCCTTTTGGTTTTCTGTGTCCAGATCTTTGCACATTTTACTGTAATATTTGGCTTTGTCTTCTTGAGCTGGCCTTTGAAATTTTCTGTTCAGCTCTTGGACCTCCTCATTTCTTCCATTTGCTTTAGCACCTCTACGCTGGAGAGCAAGTTTCAAAATGGTAAAATGAGATGATACATAATTGAATTTAACACTTGCATGGTAAATGCTTAGTTATCTCTCATTAACTACCATCATGATGACTGATGAGTGATTGGGCAAATATAGAATTCTCCTTTATTCCTTCTTGTTCTTGGCAGGTCTCTTTCCCAATGATATGGTCTGGAACTCACTTCCATATGAACCATGAATGTGCTGTACTCTGCTGGTATGGAACCTAGGCCATGCCTCTTCTGCTTGGCACTGTTGACACAGCTTCTAGATAATATGGCAGAATCTGTGATGATTAAGGTTGCATGAGACTCTCTTACAAAGTTGAGGAAAATAATACATTCCCCCCCCTTTTTTTTTCCTGTTACACTGTTGTTAGTTGCCATTGAATGAGCTGTGACTCATGATATCCCCAAATACAAGAGAACAAAAAGTTTGTCAATCGTGTGCTATGTTCATGAGCATTGGTGTATTTGACCACATTGTTGCAACTATCATGTTATTCCTTTTTGATGGTTTTCCTAGCTTTCATTGGCATTCCACTTTACCAAACATGATATATCCTTCTCCAGTGATTGATCCCTTATAATGCATCCAAAATAAGAAAGTCAAAGTCTGGGGCAATATTTTGTGATACATAGGATTTTCTTTGGTTAATTTTTTTAAAAAACAGGCTGCTCGGTCTTTCTTCCTAGTCTGTGTTAGTCTGTAAATTTCATTGAAACTTGTCCACCTTGGATAGTCCTGTTGATGTGTAAAATACTGGTGACCTAACTTCCAGCATCATTGTTGTTGAGTTACTTAAGACTTATAGTGACCCTGAATAGAGTTTCTGAGGAGCGCCTGATGGGGTTGAACCCCTGATCATGTAGTTAGCAGTCCAGTGCTTGTCCTACAGGAACATACCAGGACTCCAGCATCATAGCAACATGAAAACCACCACAGTATGACAAGCTGGTAGATGGGTTACATCATTGTTGTTGTTGTTAAGTGCTGTGGAGTCTGTTCCAACTCATAGTGATCCTGCACAGGGTTTCTGAGGCTATAAATCTTTACAGAAGTAGAATGCCTCATCTTTCTCTTGCGGAACCACTGGTAGTTTCAAACTGCTGACCTTGAAGTTGGCAACCCAACTCGTAACCACTACACTACCAGAGCTGAAGCACTCAAAACAAGACTGCTTGTGGCCTGAGGGTCATATAGATAATTTTACTAAAATATTCTCATTTACAGAGGTAGATATTTGGGTGATATTGGGAGTTTGAATATATT
>NW_006408575.1:13348502-13350935 GCF_000296735.1 Chrysochloris asiatica | reverse complement strand
CTTTTTCTTTCTGTTGACACTGCATTCTTGTCGCTTCAATTTCTATTCCTATGTCCTTGGTGACCTTCATGTGGCATGGCATAATTATCCTGTTTTTACTCCCATAACATGCTCCTTTTATATCTCAAAATACATTAACTTAAGACACATGCTACAATAATGCTATCTCCTTGACATAACAAAGAAAACCCCTCTCCAAATGGAATGATAAACATAAGCATAGTGTTTAGAAGCATCCTGGTGTGACACTGTAAGATCAGCCCTGGACCACAAGATTGATTTGAACTGCAAGATAGTGGTTCAAACCCACCAGCCACTCCTAGGCAAACCTATACCGGGTCACTATGAGTCCGAACCAACTCTATGGCACTTAACAACAACAGTGGTTAGAAAGAACCCTTGTTGAACTGGGCTGTTAACCATAAGTGTGCTGGTACAAATCTACAAGTTATACAACAGGTGAAAGATGAGGCTGCCTCTTCCCATAAATATTTGCAGTCTTGGAAACCATATGGTGCAGTTTTATGCTTACCTATAGGGTTTTTATGAGTCAGAATCAACTATATGGTAGTGCGTTTTTATAGGGGGTAGTATTTGTAACACATTTTTGGAAGACACAATTCAATCCATAATAGCTCCCTAACACACAAAACCCCAGGAGACAAGGACTGTGGTGCCTGCTGTGAAAGACTGAGCACTGACCTGTAATCTGTCTCTAGTTTCAGTGGTTTGGAATATGAATTTTAGTGTCAAAATCTGTAAAACAATACCACTGATGTTTTAAGCTAAACAGAAAAAAGGACCTGTGACTTGAAGGAATTCCCATTTTTGATGATGTTGCACATATTAATGAACACACCCAGCTCCACACCCTTCCTACAGAAACTCTAGGCTGATTTATGATTTTAATCAGATCAGATTTTGCTGATGTGCAGTGAGAAATAATTAGTTGGTGGCTAGTGTGGAGAGCTGTACTACACTCAGCCAGGAGGGGAATGTTTCCTCCAGCATTTTAATTCCCTTGCTGAGGTAGCTTTTCTTCTTTTCCTTTGTTGCTCAGAAGTAGAGTTTGATGGGTCTCTGTGGGAAGTATAGTTGTCTTTCTCTCTGCAACCTCTTCTCCAAGGTCCAGGCATGTTTTCAGTTCCAGAGAGAGAATAAGGACATGTTTAGGTAACCAATTAGCCAAAACACAGCATTGAGATACTTGTAGAACACACAGAGAATTCACTGGATTAAAGGTCAGTGTCCAATAAATTGAGTCTGAACAAGACTTTTTCTCCCCAGAGTTTGAATGCTGCAAAGTTTAATCATGTAGTTTCTGGGGTCTACAGAAGTAACAGTAGGTGTCCACAATGTCAGTCTTTGTTCCACTCCAAAGGCATATATGATCTTGGCTTCAGACAATTCCTACACATCAACTGGAAGGTTTGCTTTAATCTCTTCTCTGTTCTGCGTAGGTATTCCAGTGTTTATAAGCTACAAGTACATGGTTACATACTTTACTCCAATTAGACTTAGGAAATATAAGGTGAAAAATACTTAGTTGTTCTTATCTATAGTTTAAAACCATCACTTGTATGTCAGTTTGTCATAACTGTGGTGGCTTGTGAGTTGCTGTGATTCTGAAAGCTATGCCATGGGTATTTTAAATAACAGCAGGGTCACCCATGGTGGACAGGTTTCAGATGAGCTTCCAGACGAAGACAGACTAGAAAGAAGGAGTGATGAACTATTTCCAAATATTTAGTCACTGAAAACCTTATGAATAGAAGACAAACACAGTCAGATATAGTGCCAGGAAATGAGTCCCTCAGGTTGGAAGGCACTCAAAATGCTACTGGGGAAGAGCTGCTTTCTCAAAGTAGAATTGACCATGATGACGCTAATGGAGTAAAACCTGTGGGAGAAAAGCGGGTGGGAGAAAAACCCATAGGAGAAAATATGGCATTGGTGATAGAAATGATGCTAGACATTGCATGATAGAAATCTGAAAAATCAATGATTTGTTCATTTCAAATCCCTTTTTTAGACAACATAAGAGATGACTATATAGATGGACATTACCAGATAGAATACATAGGGATCAAATTGACTACATCTATGGAAACACACAAAGGAAAACTCCATATCATGAGTCAAAACAAGGCCAGGGGCAGATTGTGGAACAGACAATGAATTGCTCACATGAAAATTCAAACTAAAGCTGAAGAAAATGAAAACAAGTCCACGAGAGCCAAGATATGACCTTGAATATATCCCACCTGAATTTAGAGATCATCTGAAGAACAGATTTGATACATTAAACACTAATGACTGAAGACCAGAAGAGTTGTGGGATGATATCAAGAACATCATACAGGAAGAAAGTAAAAAGTCATTAAGAAGACAAGAAAGAAGAAAATGACTAAATTGATGTCAGAAGAGACACTG
>NW_006408575.1:13345374-13346696 GCF_000296735.1 Chrysochloris asiatica | reverse complement strand
AATAACATAGTTAAAATAAAATAAAAATTAAAAACTTATGGGGGATGTGCCAAGTTAAAATGTAACTGCAAATTCTTTGACATTCCTCCATTCAAGGCTTAGAGGTTTCAAGAGTGATGTCAAAGAAAGAAATTGATAGTAGACATCTTGCTTTGACTTTGGGGTTTCTTATCCACAAAGCCAAATATTCCTTTAACTAGATTATGTAACCAAATCTGTGCACCTGTTACTTTTCTTTGACCAGAAGTTATCAGTTCTTTTGTTCCTGTTTGTAGCCTAACTTACTAAATATGTATCTCAAAAAATAAGACTGGGTGGAGGGGCAGACTGTCTTTTGAACTGGTACCCATTGATCTCAGTTAAAGGGGAGGACAAGGTTTAACCAATCATGTTAAGATTAGCCTTATGTAAAATTTATGTATTTCTCTCTCCTCTTGTATTTTTAAGCCCCACTGTACCTAGCTTCTTGTAGCCATTTACTTTTTCTGCAATCAAAATTGTCTCCATATGTGTATGTACAATAACTGCTAAGAATAAAATTCATGTTCAAATTTCAAAGAGTTTTGATTATTTTTAGCATGGATTTATGTCACTTCCCTTAATTTTGGACAAGCCTTTGATAGCTTCAGCCAACAGAGATTAGTGGAAGTGATACAAAAAGACAACTTCAAAAAGTTGATGGACATGTGGAATTGGAAGATAATGGAATTTTTCATCAACTTTTTGAAGCCCGTTTGTAGATGATCTACAAGGTTATGTCACAAAAGACCATACACCTTGCTATTTGAAACACTTGCTCTTGGAGTCAAGTTACCTTGTAAGGAGCCTAAGCTCCTTACCATGTAAGGTTGCCTAAACCACATCAAGAGACATTATGATGCTTCAGTTATCATTTTCAACTGAGATTGTCTTTAGAATGATCCCAGTCCACATGCCAGATATGACTGAAGAAGCCTTCAGGTGGTTTCAGTCCCCAGCCATTTGGGTCATCTCTAGACATTTGAATCACTCCCAGTCATTCATATTTCTCAAGTGAAGTCTGTGACATTGGGTAGCAGAGATAAGCCATCCTGAGTGTTCACTGTCTGAATTCCTAAACTGTAGAGTCCATAATAATAAAATATTTTTGAAACCTATTATTGTGAATTGAGTGAAGGTTTACAGTGAAGACTGAAAGTTTACAGAGAAGAATTAACTTTTTGTTGTGACTTGAGTGAAGATTTTACATTCAGCAAATCACACTTGGTTTCATCCCAATGATTGCAGCTCCCTCCATGTAAAACAGTTTTCCTACATCCTCCCTTGGATTCTTATTTCCATTT
>NW_006408575.1:13332472-13343614 GCF_000296735.1 Chrysochloris asiatica | reverse complement strand
TGAACACTTCACATTCCACTCTAGTCCTCTGTGGCCATGTCCCTGGGCCCAGGAGTCCCCAGGTCTCATAATACTGCTGGCCAACCAGGTATCAATACAGGTTAACAGGAATCTATTGAATGTGGTCAGACTTAGCTCACAAATTCATTGCTTTATTCCCCACTTCCCCTTATCTATGACCAAAGTGGTCAGCAGCAAGACCACATGTCTGCTTGTGTATTCCCATTGAATTTTAGTCTTGGAAGGTGGTTTGTCCTGAGGGAACCTGACCACTTGCTTTAATGGCTCCCGGGGGAACAATTTGTTTGTTCTTGTAGTAGTCTATCAGACTGCCATTATTGTTTTTTATTTTTCCTGATGGTGTTTCTTTCCAGCTTTATCTTCTGTTCTTCTAGCCTCTCCAGGCTGGTCTGCTTATCCTTTCAAGTGGAAATTTCCCACCTCAGAAGATCCTGGATGGGGATCAGGATTCCACTTATGGTCTTATGCAATGCAAAGGCTCCGCAGGAAGCCTCCTTCACTGGGCAAGCTCTAGTCCCAGTTTAGGTATTCTAATCAGTTATAGGCTGAAGACTGACTTACAAGCTTTCTATGGTGATGTTTCTGGCTATTCCTTTCTCTTCCCCTCAAGTGTCTATTTTACAATAGTAGGTAAGGGAACTCAAGATCCAAAAGACAGTCAAGTATCTTGAAATTATTTCCCCACTTTTAACCATTCAAACCATGCCTCAATTCTTGTATCCCATTGCCCTGTTGTTCCAAGGTTGTGCTTACATTATTATTTACATCTGTCCCATTTAGCCCATGCAAACCTGCCTAACTGTTTTCCCATCCACCTTCTTCTTCCTTTCCCCTCCCCCTTTGAGTGTATTGCCCCCCCGCACTCAAACTATCCTGTGTCTATTCCCAACGATGTGCTCTACCTTCCTCTCCCCCCACCCTGTACACCTCAGTAACCATCAAAGATTTTTTTTTCTTTTTTAGTTCACCCATTATCTTTTAATTCCACTGATCCACAAGCTTTATCAAGCTCCTTCATATTTCAGAATTATAAGGGACATTAAATGTTCTGTAGTATATTGCTGTTGTCACAAGTTAACTTTCCTTAACATCTTCTACTCTTTGCTTGGAGCTGTAGTGTAGTACTTTGAGATAAAGCACTAGATTGAAAGGTCAGTTTAAACCACGTGGTCATCAATTCAAGGTCACTAACCATTCCTTGGAAACCCAATACATGATCACTATGTGTCAGAACCAACTTAACAGAACTTAACAACAGCACTTTGCATAGGTAACTCCAGTGATGAGAGGCACATAATTTCACGAAGCATTTTCTCCTAAGGAGAAACATCTGGATACACCAAAGAAAATGTTTTATTGAGAACACAGTTGTTGAAAATACAGGTTATCAAAAGGAAAAGAAAAAAAATAACACCAACATCTAGCAGTTTGTCTACTCTTGTGGATTGTATGTTTCTGTGATTCTGGAAGCTATGCAATGATATTTTAAATAGCAGCAGAGTCACTCAAGATGGATAGGCTTCAGCTGACCTTACAAATGAAGACAGACTAGGAGGAAGGAGAAACGAATTGCTTCTGAATATTTAGTCACTGAAAATCTTATGAATAACAGTGGAACATTATCAGCACCAGAATATTGAATATTGAAATATGATGAAGAGCACCAGAATAGTTTCAGATACAGTACTGGAAAATGACTCCCTCAGATTGGAAGGCTCTCAAAATACAATTGGGAAGGAGCTGCCTCCTCATAGTAGAGTTGACCATGATGATGCAAATGTAGTAAAGCTTTCAAGATCTTCATTGGATGATGAGGCAGTCTCAAAATGAAGAGAAATAGCTGTAAACATCCATTAATAATCAAAACATTAAATGTAGAAAGTATGAAGCTAGGAAAATTGGAAATTGACAGTAATGAAATGGAATACATAAACATCAGTATTCTAGGCATTAGAATATTGGTATTGGCCATTTTGAACCTGACAATCACATGGTTTACTATGTGATTTGTCAGAATGACAAATTGAAGAGGAATGGCATCATCAAAAAGAATATATCAAGATCTGTCCTGCAGTACAACTCTATCTGTGAAAGGATATTAGCCACACAACTACAAGGAAGACCAGTTAATACCACTATTATTCAAATTTATGCACCAACTGCTAAAGCCATTTATGAAGAAATTAATAAAGCATTGGACTGCAACGTCAGTTTGAACCACAAAGTTGGTGGCTCATACTCCTCAGCCACTTCTTGGAAACACTAAAAAGGATTGCTATGAGTTGGAACTGACTCAATGGCACTAAATAACAACAACAAAAAAAAAACTTCTACAGTATGAAATTGATAAAACATGCAATCAAGATGTATTGATAATTACTGGAGACTGGAATGCAAAAATTGGAAGAAAAAAAAAAAAAAGAGGAAGGATTAATAGTTGGGAAACACGTTCTTGGTGATAGAAACGATGCTAGAGAACCCATAATAGAATTTGGCAAAACCAATGACTTCTTCATTGCAAAACCCTTTTTAAAACAATATAAAATACAACTGTACACATGGACCTCACCAGATGGAATACAGAGAAATCAAATTGACTCCATTTGTGGAAAGAGACAATGAAAAAGTTCCATATCATTGGTCAAAACAAGGCCAGGGTCAGAATGTGGAACACACCATCAATTGCTCATATGCAAGTTCAGATGAAGTTGAAGAAAATTAAAACAAGTCCACAAGAGCCAAAATATGGCCTTGAAAAGATGCCACCTGAATTTGGAGATCATCTGAAGAACATATTTGATTCATTAGACACTAAAGACCAAGACCAGAAAGTTGTGGGATGACATCAAGAATATCATATGTAAAAACACAAAATGTCATTAAGAAAACAAGAAAGAAGGAAAAGACAAAATGGATGCCTGAAGAGATTCTCAAACTTGCTCTCCAGCATAGATGCCAAATCAAATGAAATAAATGAGGAAGTAAAAGAGCTGAATAGAAAATTTCAAACAGCAACTTGGGAAGAAAAATCAAATATTATAATGAAATATGCAAAGACCTAGATTTAGAAAAACATAAAGGAAGAACACAGTCAGCATTTCTCAAGCTGAAGGAGGTGAAGAAAAAAATCAAGCCTCAACTTGAGATACTGAAGTAGTCTATGGGCAAAATATCAAATGATGAGTTAAGCATCCCAAGACGATAGAAGGAATTCAGTGTTACTCTACCAAATAGAATTAGTCAATGTATTTCAAGAGGTAACATATGATCAAGTGCCTATGAAACTGAAGGAAGAAGTCCAAGGTCCATATTTGTGTTCATACCAAAAAGAGGTGACCCAAAGGAATGTGGAAACTATCAGACAATATATTAACATTGCATGAAACTAAAATTTTGCTAAAGATAATTTAAAAGTGAATGCAACCATATATTGACAGAGAACTTCCCAAAGTTCAATCTGTATTCAGAAGAGAACATGGAACAAGGATATCACTCCTTGGCTGAAAGCAGGAAACACCAGAAAGATGTTTACCTGTGTTTATTGACTACACAAACATTTTTGATTGTGTGGATCATAGCAAACTATGGACAACATTGAGGAGAATGGATATTCTGGAACACTTACTTTGGTTCATAAGGAAGGCAGTTGTTCAAACAGAATAAGAAAACAACAAATAGTTTAAAATGAGGAAAGGTGTATGTTAGGGTTGTATTTTCACCATATTTGTTCAATCTGTATGCTGAGTAAATAGTTTGAGAAGGTGGATTATATCAAGAAAAATGTGGCATCAGGATTGGAGGAAGACTCGTTAACAACCTGTGATGTGCAGATGAAAGTGAAAAGGACTTAGAATACTTACTGACAAATATCAAAGATCACAGCCTTTGGCATGGGTTGCACCTCAATGTAAAGAAAACCAAAATCATCACACTGGGCCAATAAATAACACCCATATAAATGAAAAAAAGATTGAAGTTGTTGAAGACTTCATTTTGCTTGGATCAACCATCAATACTCACGGAAGCAGCAGTCAAGAAATTAAAGGACGCATTGCATTTGACAAATCTGCTGCACAAGACCTCTTTAAAGTGTCCAAGAGCAAAGATGTCAGTTTGAGGACTAAGGTGTGCCTGACCCAAGGCATTGTATTTTCAACATCCTCATATGTATGTGAAAGTTGAACCATGAATAAGGAAGACTATAGAAAAATTGTTGCTTTTGAGTTATGGTGTTGGGGGAGAATATATTAAAAGTACCTTGGACTGTGAAAAGAACAAATAGATCTGTGTTGAAAGTACAGTCAGAAATGTCCTTGCAATGTCCTTGGTGGACAGACTTGGTGGACAGACTTCAGGAAACTCAAGAAAGAGAGGTGACCCAAAGGAATGTGGGTCTATCAGACAATACATTAACATTGCATGAAATTAATTTTTTTTCTAAATATAATTAAGAAACGAATGCAACCATACATTGACAGAGAACTTCCTGAAGTTCAATCTGGATTCAGAAGAGGACATTGAATAAGGATATAACTTTTTAAAAAGGGATATCATCAACCAAGACGTTTTACAGAAGATGACAAAGATGGAACTAATTTTAGAAACAATGTCACATTGAATATAATTGAATGACTTGGGCATGATTACTGTATTTTCAACAAAAAATGGTAGATAATAAAGAATGGTATGCTAACATTCTTTATAATGCTTTGAAGATTCTAAGTAAACAAAAAATGAACTCTGATCAAATTTATTCCTAGAAATTTAGTCAAGACCCTCATCATTACTTCCCTGGATGCCTGTATCATGCTTCTCAATCATCTTCTTTGCCCCTATAATCAGGTTTTTACAAATGTTATTTGAACTTTAAAAAATATAACCAGATTTTAACACTCTCTTATTCAATATTTTCCAAATTTCTCTTCACATGTAGAAAATCCAGTCCTTAGATCCAGCCCCTTCATTTAATAACAACTATTTTTAATCATATTTACTTTTTCATGTGATGAGTTTTACAGACAATATAACCTATCTAATTGTTCATTTAAAATCATCCTGATGGAGTAGTATTTAAACAACAGATGCTAGATGAAGAACCATTCATTTGAACCCACCAGCTGCTCTGTAAGAAAGATGCCACAATCTATTTCTGCAAAGATTACTGTCATAGAAACTTTATGGGGTGGCTGTGCTCTGTTCTATAGGCACTATGAGCCCAAAGTGACTTGACAGAGATGGGTTTCATTATTTATTATAAATTATATAAATGATATTCTTATTTCATAGGTTGTTGTTAGGTACCATCGAGTTAATTCCAACTCTTAGCAACCCTGTTTAGAGTTTCCAAGGAGTTTGAAGTACTGACCTCATGATTCAAACTGACTTTATGACTTAGTGCTTATCCTACAGTGCCAAACTAGTGACAAAATAAAAGTGAAAGGATTTATAATAAGGCAGTGTGTATTCCAGTATGTACATGCATATCATAATTACACTAGAAGACATAGGAAATGCATGTGGCTATTGATGAAGTCACCAGGAAAATATGAGTAACAAATTTAGATTTATACAGGTCTGTTTGATTATGTACTGTTGCTGTTGTACTGTTACTATTGTTAAGAGCCATCAAGTCAGTTGCAACTCATAGTGGCCCTGTATAGAGTTTCTGAGGAGCAGTTGGTAAATTTGAACCACTGACTTTAAGGTTCAAATTGACCTTGAAAATACATTGCTTACCTCACAGCACCATGCCAAAACTAATTTCTCAAATATCTCAAGCATCAATGCTATTTATGGTAGCATTGCTAAGTTATTTTAATGATGTTTGGAATAACAATAAAAGAAGTACAATCTTCCCTTTTTTTATAAAGTGTGTTTTTGAAAATTTGGGGTTAGTAAATTTTCCTTTAAAATTTTTATGTTAATATGTAAATTGGAAGATAAGTTCTCAACTCAGATATTATAAACAGGTATTTCATCTGCACAAAACATTAGAAAGTCCTGTCAGACTAAGTATGACTCTGACTATGGTCTGTCCTGTGTCCTCTAAATGCCAGTGGGAATACTGCCTTATTACCCTAAACATGCAAACAAAAACTCAAGAGTTGCAACAATCCTTCCACGGTGGCTAGCACCATATTTTCTGCAAAACCCTTCTCCCATAGTATCCAACTCCTTCCTGCTTCCTTTCTTGTACCTTCTAAATTCCCCTTTCATCCTCAGTCCCCAAACCCATTGCCTTCAGTAATGGCTGTTTTTCTTACTAACCTGATAGCATGGTGGGTTATGCATTGGACTGTTAACTTCCTTCAAGTTCAACAGTTCAAATCCACCAACTGCGCTGAGAAACATAAATGTTCCCATAAATATTTACAGGCTGGGAAACCCTATTCAGGTTTATGATGAGTCAGAACTGAATCAATGGCACAGAGCAGCTGAAGAATACTTCTCTGCCCCCAAATCTTTGCCTGGATTGGTCATTCTTGGGTGTCTTACATTCCCAGAACACATTAGCTCATGTTGCATTCCTATCTACATCAGTATTCCTTTGCTCTATTGTACTTCATAGCATATTTGATGGAATGTAATACCACCTGTGGAATTCCTGAATGGTACAAATAGTTAGTGTGGTTGATTCTTAACCTAAAGATTGGAGTTTCAAATCCACCCAGAGGTACTTTGAAAGAAAGCTCTGTTGAACTATTTCTGAAAATGCAATGGCTAAAAACCCTGTATAGCACAGTTCTTCTCTGACACACATGGGCTGCCATCAACCAGAAGCAACTTGATGACAACTGGGTACTGGAGACGCTGGATGTGGCCTTGTAACTGCACTTAAACGAGGAAATTTCTTTCATTGGTATGTGTATTGTGTATGTATGTGAGTGTGTGTCTTTTTCTCCTATTAGACTCTGAGCTTATTGTGATCAGGGATACTTTCTTAACCATCTTTGTATGCCCTGTGCTCACTCAGCAGGATGCATGGTATAGAAAAAGTTATAGAATTAAATTTCATTATGTTGGAGTTGGATTATCATCTCAGCAAGTTTAATACATGAAATCTCAATTATGCCATCCATTTCACTGAGTATATTTCTCAGTATCATACCAATTATACATTTATTAAGCATGTCCAACTGACAGAGACTTCATTGAGGCACATAACAATTTGTAAATGCTTTGGATTTGCAAATGACAAAATGGTTTTTAAATTGCTTTTGTTGTTATTGATAATGGTATTTCTTGATTGTGATGTCCTAGGCACATTTCTAGCACTTCCTGAGTATTTTCTCATTGAAGCCTTTAGAAACTCAGTGATGAGAGTTACTCATAGTGACCTCACTTTTAAGACTTAAAGATACTAGTGAACTTCCTAAGATCCTAGCTGCTAAGTGTAACATGATTATGCTTGATGCATCTGACCCCAAAGTCAAGTTTTTTACTAACATGCTACATGTTTCTATGCCATGTCTATGAATCTGTATTTTACCAAAGTGGAGTTAATGGAGACATTTAAAAATTCATCTTATTTTCTCAGGATAAAGAAGATTGCGGTCCTTCCTCCTCCCAAACAAGGCTGTGTCATTTAATTAATTATTGCTCTTCCTTTCCCTATCTATTTGGAAAGCCTCATGTTTTTTGAGTCATTGTGTACACAACCAGGTTAGTGACAGTTGATGTCTGTCCTGTTTCTCAGATTAGTGGCTGTGTTCCAGCATCACGCCCTTTGCAGTAGGCATGCCCCTTTCCATCTCTTTTCTCCATCAGCTAAAGTTTTGCCTTACCCAATGAACTTTTACTCACTCAGAATAGCTCATCATCGTAATCCCTCACTGTCCAAAGCTGCAAGTTCATCATGCAAATGGAACTGGTGTCCTTGTTAATCACAGTAATTGCTCACCACTCATGAACAATAAAAAGCAATGACGACTCTCCTTATCACTTAGGGTGCTTGCCATCTGAGAGAGGCTGGTAGGAGCATCATGATTCACCCAACACACACTGTGGGGCTAGCAGTGGGTGTCCACCAGGACTGCAAATTTCAGATCTAAGCTTATAATTATTATTTTCCTGAGTTGACTAATTTGGTACTGGACTGTCATTCCATAGCTCATAG
The DNA here is from genome assembly GCF_000296735.1 of Chrysochloris asiatica. NCBI lineage: Eukaryota > Metazoa > Chordata > Mammalia > Afrosoricida > Chrysochloridae > Chrysochloris > Chrysochloris asiatica. The sequence goes on along the minus strand of NW_006408575.1, from coordinate 13,335,477 downwards.
CTCCATCCCCACGGTTTCTGTTGCTAAATCTCCCTTAGCAGGGTTCCATCACCGGATTCTGCTCCCTTCCTGTCAACTGTTTGATTTATTGACATTCTTCACAGAGTTTACTGGCCAGGCCACAAACTTTCTTACCAAGGTTAAATAAGGATATTTGTCTTACACTTAAAATGTTTTGAGAGCAATAAACCTTGAACCAATCTATTTGGTTCAATTTTAGAGAGATTTATTATTTGGAATGAAGTGTATGTCTTTAAACCCCAGGTCTAGAAATATGACCTCTCTTTAAGAGGGACATTAACAGGGCTTGGGAGGCCATTAGATGTCAAAGTAGTTATTGTATCCATTTCTTCCCCTCTTTAGTTCCCACATAGACAGCTCTATACATGTGTGCTCCATTATTTCACTTTTCTTTCTTGCTTTGCTCCCTCACAGTACATTGATCATAATGAAGGTAGTCTTAGCTTAGTTGTCTTGAACAATTCATGGTTTGCAAGTAACTTTCTTTTTTACAATGCATATTTTCTCCTGACTCACTGGTCTACAAATTCCCATCTGTACTACTCACTTTTCTATCTCCATTTATTCTCTAAGCTTTGTATATAAAAATGTCAGCAGAACAAAGAACCTTATATTCATTAAGAGCCATTCTATTAGAAGATAATTGAAGTGGCCAAAATTAATATTTCTGTGATTAGTATACTATTTCAAAAAGTCTTTAAAACTTGATGGGTTCACAAACTCATTTTTTTAAGACAGAGGCTTGTCCTGAATGTTTTAAAAAAACCATCATAACCGTTCCCTCTCTTTGAACATTCCTTTCTTCTTCCCTCCTCCCTTTCTTCCAGTTTGTGTATCTGTGTGTGTATAAGTATGTGTATCTTCATGGAGAGAGAGAAATGCAGAGAAAGTGAGATATTTCAACTGAAAACAACAAACAATAGAATTTACCTTACGGAAACCAAAGTTCTGATATGGATATTGTAGTAGATTTGTTTCCCCTACTTCACATTCATTTCCCAAATCTCCCCTTTTTCAGACAATTCACACCAACTTTTCTTCCTCATTGAGTAGAGTCATGATGAACTACCAGTCAAGCTGCCTAACTCTTCCCTAGTCAAGGAGTAGATAAACGATCCAAACAAGACCAACTGGATTCTCATCTTTGGGGCTCTGAACACTAAGTTCAGTGTTGCAAGGATGACAAGTTGATGCTAGTTGATTATTTTCAGTGCTAGCACCCTGATCAATTAGTACTACTTAGATCCCTCTTTGATGTTTTTTGTTGTTGTTGTTGTTGGTGGTTTTACCTTTTTTTATTTTTTTTTATTTTTAGCAGTTTAGTTCTCTGGCTGATCCCTTATTCTCTCAATAAAGTGTTTTGCTTAAGTAATCCAGGGTCAGTTTCTGTTACTTGTAAATAAAATAGGCAAACAAAACCCCCCAACTGATACAGATACTTGTTGTAGAAAGTGTAGGATCTACAGATATTTTTGTTGTTGTTGTTGCTTGACCATATTAACAGTTTCTCTGTCACATTCTTGAGGAAGGAGCTCTGGTAGCTTAGTGGGTTATGTGTTGGCCTTCTAACGACAAGGTCAGCCATCCGAATCCACCACCTATTCATGGAAGAAAGATGAGGCTTTCTGCTTCTGTAAACCTTTACAGCTTCAGAAACCCTATACAGGGTCACTATGAGTCTGAATCAACTCAAAGACACACAACTACCACCACCATTCTTGATGAATATAGAGCATTTAGTCAGCAGGGTATACTTGCTTTCTGTTGTTGTTGTTAGTTGTTTTGGAGTCATTTCTGACTCATAACAACCTTATGCACAGCAGAATGAAATAGTGCTTGGTTGTATGCCATCCTCACTATTGCTCAGTACTCTCTTTATTTAAAGTAGAATTACCAGAGGGATGAATACTAATGAAAGTGGAGCCGTATATAGCAATGGTTATACAAACTTTTGTCTGGGTTCGGTAGAAAAATCCCCAAGTATAGTTTAATTAACAATAATTCAAAATCAATCCAAATTAAAGGATACTTTAAATAATTAGGAACTTGAATCTAATAGGTTGGCTCATTCCTGCTTTTGTGTGTGTGTGTGTTAGCAAAGATTTGTTAGTAAAGAGAGACCCAGGGTACTGAACCACTTACACTTAATATACTCAGCTACTAACCTAAAAGTTACAGATCTGAGCTCACCAAGAGGTGGTTCAGAAGGAAGGTCTGAAGATCTATTTTGAAATATCAGCAGTGAAAATTCTATGGAGTACAGTTCTGCTCTTGGTACACATGGGGTTGCCATGAGTTGGAATTGACTTGATGACTACAAATTTACATATGTAATATATGTACATATTGTATATGTATAGTGTATATATATAGTGTTTTAGGAAGTTTCAATTCATAGCAACACTGTATAGAGTTTCTGAGGAGAGCTGGTGAGTTTGAACTACCAACTCTGTGGTTCACAGTTAAATGCTTATACTACAGCACCACACCAGCAGCCCCTGGTGTAAGGTATGAAGGAAATAGATTGGTAGCTGAGGGACACAAATAATATCTAGACTGAAAAATAAAAATATAGCCTACATTATCTCTGGGTAATGTCCTAAGGCCATATAAGTGAGTCCCATTTTCTCATTCTTTCTCTTCCACTTGTTTTTTCTATATATACTCTTTCATTTCTCTTCGCCACCCCTTCCCTTGCTTTTCTTTTTCATGTAATGCTTTACACAACCCTTTGCTACCATAGTTACTTTTCTATATAAAATTAAGCAGCATCTGTTTCATGTGATTCAAAATATGTATTTTAGAACCAGGTTTTTGTTTCTGCTCTGCCACCTTCTAGCTGTGCAGTCAATGGCAAGTTTCTCCATTTTCTCATCTTCAAAATGGAAGAAATAAGAGTATATATAGATTGGTCCAGTGAGGACTTTTGTTTTCTTTATGTTGAGATGCAATCCATATCGAAGACTGTGCTCTTTTATCTTCAT
>NW_006408575.1:13330597-13331326 GCF_000296735.1 Chrysochloris asiatica | reverse complement strand
TTTTTCTTCCTATTTCCTCATAGCCCATTCTTTTTGCATGTATTGTAGTCTTACTTCATTCAGGTTGAATTGCGAAGAGGGAATGGAACTGGGATATCATTTTTGTTATTAGATGGATCTTGGCTAAAAGCAGAGAATACCAGAAAGATGTATACCTGTGTTTTATTGATTATGGAAAGACATTGGACTGTGTGAATAGTAATGCATTATGGATAATGTTGAGAAAAATAGGAATTCCAGAATACTTAACTGTATTCATATGGAGACTGCACATAGACAAAGAAGCATTTTTTAACAGAATAAGGAGGCTTGGATTAAAATCAGGAAAGGTGTGATGCACACTGTATCCTTTCTTTGTACTAATTCAATCTGTATGCTCAGCATATATAATCTGAGAAGCTGAATTACATGAAAAAGAATGTGGCATCAGAACTGGAAAAAGACTCATTAACATAATATGAAGATGACACAGCCTTCCTTGTTTGTCAGAAAGGAAGAGGATGTTATCTACTTACTGATGAAGATATAAGACTACAGCCTTTAATATGGATTATACTTCAACACAATGAAAACAAAAATCATCACTACTAGACCTATAAACAATATATTTATAAACAGAGAAAATAGAGAAACTGTGAAGAATTTAATTTTACTAGGCTTTCAACTGTGTGGACCAAAACAAGCTATGGACAACATTGAGAAGAATAGATATTCTGGAAGACTTAATAA
>NW_006408575.1:13326770-13328291 GCF_000296735.1 Chrysochloris asiatica | reverse complement strand
ATCTCTTATGCTGTCTAAAGAAGGTATTTGAAATGAATGAATAATTGATTTTGCAGATTCTATCATGCATTCTCCATCATCATTTCTATCACCAAGGCCATATTTTACAATTACTGATCCTTCCTCTTTGCTTCCAACCTTTACATTCCAATCACCAGTAATGATCAATATATCTTGATTGCATATTTGATCGATTTCAGATAGAAGAATTCGGTAGAATTCTTCTATTTCATCCTCACTGGCTTTAGTGGTTGATGCGTAACTTTGAATACTAGTAGTATTAACTGGGCTTGCCTGTAGACACATGGATATTATCCTATCATAGACAGCATTGTACTTCATGACTTATCTGAATATGCTCTTTTTGACAATGAATGCAACACCATTCCTCTTCGATTTGTCATTTCCAGCAAAGTAAACCATGTGGTCATCAGATTCAAAATGGCTAGTACCAGTGTATTTCAGCTCACTAATGCCTAAGATGTCGATGATTATGCATTCCATTTCATTTTTGATAACTTCCAATTTTCCCAGATTCATACTTTGTACATTCCATGTTCCAATTTTCAATGAATGTTTCAAGCTGTTTCTCTTCACTTTGAGTTGTGCCCCATCAGCAAATGAAGGTCCCACGGGCTTTTCTACCATGGGCTTTACTCCATTCATGTCATCATGGTCAACTCTACTTTGAGGAGGCATATCTTCCCCAGTCACATTTTGAGTGCCTTCCAACCTGAGAGGCTCATTTTCTGGCACTGCATCATACGGTGTTTCTCTGCTATTCATAAGGTTTTCAGTGACTAAATGTTCTGAAGTAGTTTGTTACTCCTTCTTCCTATTCTGTCTTCATCTGGAAGGTGGTCTGAAACCTGTCCACCATGAGTGACCCTGCTGGTATTTAAAATACCAGTGACATAGCTTTCAGAATTACAGTAACTCACAAGCTACCACAATATGACAAACTGACAAATGAGTGGTGGTATGGTGCTGTAAGGTAACATTAAAAATACCATGTAATGCCGTGGGGTTGGTTCCGACCATAGTGAACCTATATAGGATTTCCAAGGCTGTAAATCTTTATGGGAGTAGAAAGGCTCATTTTTCTCCTACAGAACAGCTAGTTATTTTAAACTGCTGACATTGAGTTGAGCAGCCTGACTTGTAACCTCTACACTACCAGAACACTGAATGGTTTTAAATGAAGAAAATGTGCTACAGTGTTGTATTCTTTCATCATACTTATTCAACCTGTATGCTGAGCAAATAATCCAAGAAGCTAGGTTCTATGAAGGAAAATGTGGCATCAGGATTGGAGGAATACTCATTAACAACCTGGGATATGCAGATGATAGATACAACCTTGCTTGCTGAAAGTGAAGTGGACTTAAAATATTTACTGAGGAAGATCAAAGAGCACAGCCTTTGGTATGGATTGCATCTCAATGTAAAGAGAACAACACTCCTCACCACTGTACCAATAAACAATATTCTTATCAATGGAGAAAAGATTGAAGTTGTCAA
>NW_006408575.1:13319261-13326670 GCF_000296735.1 Chrysochloris asiatica | reverse complement strand
TTGAATAGCAAAGATGTTAGCTTAAGGACCAAGGTGCACCTGACCCAAGCCATGGTATTTTTAATAACCTCATATGCATGTGAAAGCTGAACAGTGAATAAGGAAGACCATAGAAGAATTGATGCTTTTGAGTTATGGTGTTGGAGGAGAATATTGAAAGTGCCAAGGATTGCCAAAAGAACCAACAGATCTGTGTTGGAAGAAGTGCATCCAGAGTTCCCCTTGGAGGCCAGAATGGCCAAATTTCATCTCTCATACATCAGACATATTGTCATGAGGGACCAGTCACTGGAGAAGGCTATCATGTTTAGTCAGGTGAAGAGTCAGAGAAAAAGAGGAAGACCCCAATGAGATGGATTGGCAAAGTGGCAGCATCAATGGGCTCAAGTGTGGTAACAATTGTGAGGTTTGTCCAGGACTGGACAGTGTTTCATTCTGTTGTACATAGGGTCGCTATGTGTTGGTACCAACTTGATGGCACTTAACAACTGCAGCATGAACTGCCATAAGTACAAACAAATTTGTGTTGGAAGTAGTATCACTAGAATGCTCCTTAGAAGCCAGGATGATGAGACTTCATCTCTCACACTTCGGATACATTGTCAGTAGGGACTAGTCCCTGGACAACATGTTTGCAAATGGATGGTCAATGAAAAAGAGGATGATCCCCAGTTAGATGGATTGGCACAGTGGCAGCAACCATGGGCTCAGGTATAAGTGTTGCAAGGCTGGCACAGGAATGGGCAGTGCTTCCTTCTGTTGTGCATTGGGTTGTCATGAGTAGGAACGGAGTTGATGGCACCTAACAAAAATAAGCTAGACGAATGAACAGTTATGTGTTGGAAGAAATACAGCAGAACTTTATATCATGTAGTTGGAAAATATTATCAGGAGGGATCAATCCCTGGAAAAGGATATCCTGTATGGTAAAATAGAGGGTCACAGAAAAAGAGAAAATTTCTTAATAAGGTAGGCTGACACAGTGAATGCAGCCATGAGTTCAAACATCAGCAATTGTGATGATGGTGCCGGATTGGGCAGTGTTTCATTCTATTGTACAGGGGTTGATCTGATTGAGAACCCACGCAATGGCATCTAGCAATAGCAAAAATATTCCATTCAACTCTGCTTATTCTAGTCACTGTGTTCAATCCCTTATCCTCTCTTTTACCATTTTAAGATGACTCAGTGACAACTGTGAACTATGGAAGCTCACTTCCAGGAATATTTTAGTAACAATCGAGAAATGTTGCCCTTTAAGAGAATCCTAATAATTTTTTCTTATTTTACTGAAATATTATCTTAGAATACTTTTAATAACTCTTTCATGGAGAGTTCCCCCTTTCTATTTAATTTCCTCTAGGTTTTTGAGAATTTGAATATAATTTCCAGATAAAAGTTCTTAAGAAAAATATGAGATACCAAATGTTGCAACCTAAGTGTAAGCCTTATTAGATCTTAGAACAAAGTCTAAATATGATGAGATTTTTGAAGCTGAGATCACTGTAGAAAGAATATTTTTGTGTATTTATTAAAACAAAAATAATTAGGGGAAGCTAAGTCATCAGGATTTTGAAAATGCATCATAGAAATTAATTTTCCCCTATAGTGGAGAATATTGATATTGTTTTTCATTTAAAAATAGGTGCATTTAATGAATGACTCTCCCTTCTTTACTTTCATTGCCACTATATTTAATAAGTTGGTGTTAGTAAAACTTTTATTCTTAAAATCTGCAATGTGTGATGAATATTATTTGTTTAGCCAAGACAGCCTTCACTTGGCTGTTTTCCTAGACTCTTGATTCCACTTTAAGATGTGTGCTCTACTTTATGGCCAACATGACTTATATTTCTTGCAGATACGTTAAACTTGGGAGCTTATCAATAGTTTGGACTTGCAAGTACGGTAACTCTAATGGGAAAACCTTGCTTTGCTGAGCAGTTAATGCTCAAGTTTTAAGCATAAAAGCCCAACTGTGCTTAATCCACTCCCTATCAACATTTCCAAATGGAGCTTGGAACATGCTGAAAGCCAGGAGCTAAACAGAGGCAAGGATCTAGTGATTTAAGAGGCTGAAGAGATTTTCTCTCTCTGAGTCAGAGTTTTTCTCCATCTACCATGGGATTTGACACTGGAGTGTAGCATTCCAATCCCTGTTTAATACAGGGATTTTGAAAGTATCCATATTGTCTATCTTTATTCTATTTTTCTTTTACCATGTATGACAATAAATTCTGCCTGATGCTACCGCAGGTGCTTTGCCTGATCGCCCTTCTCAAATAATACTTGATGATGCCCTTCTCTAGAAGTTTGCATTCAGATGTGTTCCACATCAAAATGCAGTTGTCTGACATGTATAATCCTCTGTAAGCTTGACTCGAGAGCTGGGTTTCTGTTACTTTCATTAGGATTTTTGTATACTTTTGGCAGGAGATAGAAGCAAAGTTTGTCTTGCTTTGAAGATGAGTGTTAGATTGAGGAGTCTGGACATTGTTTTTAGGATACAGAAATAAAGCTAAAAGAAAAATAACATAGAACAATAAGTGATGAAAATATTAAATATAGAAAGGGCATAGAAAAAGCCAATAAAATTTCTTTATTCTATGATTAAATGTGGACCTAATTTTTTTTTTTTGTTAATCTCAACTTGTATTAAAACACAGACTTATCAAAAATTAATAAAAATGTAGTATAAGCCTTCTGTTCCCGACTTCCCCATATCTTCTCTTATAGTGACATGTGTTGCTATCAGTCAATAGTGGAAAACCACTCAACCCCTTAATTTCTGCAATTGTAACATGGAGATCCACCACTAGGCTGTTGATTTGTCATACTGTAGTGGCTTGTGTGCTGCTGGGATCTATGCCACAGGTATTTCAAGTATCTGTAGATCCACTAGACTAGGAACCACAAGGTCAGCAGTTCAAAACTACCAGCTACACCTTGGAAACCCTACACAGGGTTGTTATGAGTCAGAAATGACTCAGTGGCACTTAACAACAATAACAAGGGTCACCCATGGTGGACAGGTTTCAGTAGAGGTTCCAGAGTAATACAGACTAGGAAGAAGGATAAGCAGATTACTTTGGAAAGTTTAGCTACTGAAAATCTTATGAATAGCTCTAGAATATTATTGGCTATAGTACCAGAATATGAACACCTCAGATTGGAAGGCACTGAAAACACTACTGGTAAAGAGGCAAACAGCTCAAAGTAGAGTTAACATGAAAGGAATAAATCTTTCAAGACCTTCATTTGCTAATGGAGCACAACTCAAAATAAGGAGAAAGAGCTATAAGCATCTTTTAATAATTAGCACATGGAATGTACAAATTATGAATCTAGAAAAATTGGAGGTTGTCAAAAATGAAATGGACATTTCAGTCTTAACACATAAGACTGATAACCTAGGCATTGTTGAACTGAAATGGACTGTTACTGACCATTTTGAGTTAGACAGTTATATGACCTACTATGCCAGAAATGACAAACTGAAAAGCAAATTGGAGAGGAATGGTGTCACATTCATCATCAAATAAGCATTTCAAGATCTATCTTGAAGTATAATGCCAATGCTGTCTGTGATAGGACAATACCCATACAATTAGTAGGAAGACCAATTAATACCACTATTATTCAAATCTGCACAAGTACTAAAGCCAGTGATAATGAAATGAAGAATTCTACCAACTTGTTCATTGTGATATTGATCAAATATGTAATTAAGTGTACTGGTAATTACTGGTGATTGGAATGCAAACATTGGAAACAAAGAGGAAGGATCCGTAGCTGGAAAATATGTCCTTAGTGATAGATTGCTTGAAAGAACTTTGCTGTAATAATGATTTAATCTTTGAAAATAGCTGTTTTCAACATCATGAAATATACAAGAGTCAATTGATTACATCTGTGGGATGAGTAAGTAGAAAAGCTCAGTTGTTGTTAAGCACCATCAAGTCAGTTCCAACTCATAGCTACACTGTATAGAGTTTCTAAGTAGAAGATGGTGAGGTTGAATCACTGACTTTGCAGTTCAAACCAACTTTGCATTCCAGTGCATTAACCCACATCACCACACAAGGACTCCAGGAAAAGCTCAATATCAGCCCAAACAAGGCCAGTATCCAACTATGGAACAGACCATAAATTGCTCATATGTAAGTTGAAGCTGAAGTTGAAGAAAATTTTTAACAATCTTCAAGAGCCAAAATATGGCTTTGAATGCATCTAACCTGTATGCTGAACAAATAATCTGAGAAACTAGGTTATATGAAGAAAAATGTGGCATCAGGTTTGGAGGAAGACTCATTAACAACTTGAAATATACAGATGATAGAACTCTATGGAATGGAGGGACTTCCGGCAAGATGGTGGACTGAGCAGACACACTGCATGGGCCCACTTAACAAAGATGAGAGCCAACCTGCCAGCAGCTCCTAAAGGCTTTAATGCTCCCAACGACTTAATAGCCATGCCCCAGATGAACTACAACCCAAGTGAGCTACGTGGCCCCAGGTGAACTACTACCTGATATCCAAGCACAGGAATAATTATGGAAGCATATTCAAAACTTTACATCTCAAGACTGTAAAGGTACAAGTTTTGTAACAACAATGGAGGAGTAGTTAATCTTACAGTCCAGAGACAGAGGACCCTAGGACCATCAAGGGAGAAGATCACAAGCGAAATGTGGGACCTTATCCAGAGAAGCAACAACACCAGAGGTGGAGGCAGAGATGGAGACATGGAGAGAGGGAGCAGCTGAGGACTATGGACTCATGGAAAGAGAGGGACTGATAACTGGTGGCCAGGAGGCAGGTTTGCAGAATGTGTCCTTTGGTTGTTCAAATTATTATATATTCCTGAGTGTTTTTGTGTATACCACCCCCCTTCAAAAAAGCACCCAAATAAACACAGGGAATAGAAGCAAAAAAAAAAAATTAAAAAAACTGAATTAGAAAGAGAATTTCAATCTTTTTAAGTCTTGATGGAGGGTGTGGTTAAAAGCACAAAGAAGCTTTGAGGTGAACCCTTGGGACTGTCCAGGTATATTAGTGTACCAGTATGGTGAAAGCAAAAAATATACTGACTCTCCTGCTCAAGAAACACAATAAAAAATGAAAAGCAATGAAGACACAGTTCTATTTCAGTTAGTTACTATAATAAAACAAGGTGTAACAATTTTATTGATGACACTGAGGTCTTAACAAATTAGCATCATTGTTTACTAGGTTTCTTTACTAGTTGTTGGTAAGTACTGTTGAGTTGGTTTCAACTCATATCAACCCTGTATATGGTTTCTGATGCATGGTTGGTGGGTTTCAACTTCCAGCTTGTGATTTAAATCACCTTGTGATCGAGGGCTTATCCTACTGCACCACACAGGACTCTTCCTTTACTAGTAGAATGGGCATATTACAAGGATTACTATTTGTATATAATATACAAGTTGTTGTTGTTGTCGTCAGGTGCCATCGAGTTGGAACCGACTCATAGTGACCACATGCACAGCAGAATGAAACAATGTCCGATCCTGGGCCATCTTCACTACCACTGCCACACTGGAGTCCATCAATGATGCCACCTGGATGATCCATCTCATTGGGGGTCTTCCTCTTTTTCTCTGACCCTCCATCTTACCCAGCATGATATCCTTTTCCAGTGACTGTTCCCTTTGGACAATAAGTCCAAAGTATGAGAGATGCAGCTTAGCCATCCTGGCCTCCAATGAGCACTCTGGCTGCACTTCTTCCAAAACAAATCTATTGGTTCTTTTGGCAGTCCATGGCACTTTTAGTATTCTTCTCCAACACCACAATTCAAAGGCATCAATTCGTCTACGATCTTCCTTATTCACTGTCCAGGTTTTGCATCCATATGAGGCTATTGAAAATACCATGGCTTGGGTCAGATGCTCCTTAGTCCTCAAGCTGACAACTTTGCTCTTCAACACTTTAAAAAGTTACTGTGCAGCAGATTTGCCTAATGCAATAGAATGGGTAAATTTAAAATAGTGTCAATATTAGAAAACGATTGTACATAAAACCTTCAACTATAGCTTCTGGCTTCAAAAGGTATTATTAGAAAAATCTGGGAACTAATTTGGTAAAATCTACCTGAACTTAAGTAGGTCCTGCTCCAATATTTTTTCCTATGTAGATGGACTTTTTAGCTCATAGAGTATTGGGTAGGGTATCCAGATTTGTATCTAATATGTATACCATAGATAATGGAGAAAACATTATCTAGAGGAGACACATTGTGATTATGAACAGATGAATCCTCTGGAATGTCAAGAAACAATCCCTCTGGTATGTATTTAATAGTACAATTATATTTTCAAAATAAGTCTCTTTGTATTGAATATGCAGGAGTGGTCATAGAGTGGTAAGTAATATTTTCAGTGAATGGTTGGGAAAGGTTAAAATCAATAAATTATTTTAAATAACCATCACCTGTGTGGTATGTTTGCTCTGGGAAAGAAACTGAACAAAGATGGCAGGGCTTAGTGCAGAAAGAGCAATACCTGTATATAGCAGGAAATAAATCTCATTAACAACCTTTAATATGCAGATGATACAAACTTGCTTGCTAAAAGTGAAGAGGACTTAAAATATTTATGTTTTTATTTTATTCCATAGCCTTCGGTATGGAATACATCTCAATTTAAAGAAAACAAAAATCCTCACCACTGGATGAATAAACAACATTCTTATCAATGGAGAAAAGATTGAAGTTGTCAAAGACTTCATTTAGCTCAGATCAACCATCAACACTCATGGAAGCAGCAGCCAAAACTGCTTATCCTACAGTGCCACACCTGCTCTTTCAAAATGTTCTGACAGATTCAAATAAAGGGTCTAATTCACATTCTATTTTCTATTTTCAAATTAGCTCCCAATTTCAGGGTAAACTCCACCGACAAAGTTAAGAGGATGGCATTCATTTGCCTTCAAGTTTATTGGGGGAATAAAAATTCAGTAAATACCTTTCTAAGTCATTGCAACAAGCATTTGCCATGCAGAATTTCTACCAATTATCTGTCAGTTTGCTGTACTCTGGTGGCTTTTGTGTTGCTGTGATGTTTGAAGCTATGCCACTGTAATGTTAAATGCCAGTAGGGTCTCCAAATGTGGACAGGTTTCAGTAGAGCTCCAAGATTTTGACAGGCTTGTAAAAAGGAGAGGTGGACTGTCTTTCAGCAGTTAGCCACTGAAAATGTTAAGAAAAACAACAGAATATTATTATATATAGTAATGTCAGATACAGTGCCAGAAAATGAGCCCTTCAGTTTGGAAGGCATTAAAATAGTGACTGGGGAAGAGCTGCCTCCACAGAGTACAGTTGACTTGATGACGCGAATGGAGTAAAATTTGTGGGAGAAAAGCCCACGGAACCTTCATTTG
>NW_006408575.1:13291427-13312919 GCF_000296735.1 Chrysochloris asiatica | reverse complement strand
TAACAAAAAGAGGGGAGTAGTTAATCGTACAGTCCAGGAACAGGGAACCTTAGGACCATTAGGGGAGAAGAGCACAAGTGGAATATGGTGCCCTATCTAGAGAAGCAGCTACACCAGGGATGGAGGCAGAGATGAGCGTATGGAGATAGGGAGTAGCTGGAGACTCTAGACTCATGGAAAAAGGAAGGCTGTGTGCTGGTAGTTAGGTGCTAGTGGCCAGTCGGAGGCAGGCTTGCAAAATGTGTCCTTTGGTTGTTTAAATGATTATATATTCCCAAGTGTTTTTGTGTACATCCCCCACCAAAAAAAAAAAAAACAAAAACCAAGGGAATAGAAACAAATACTGTTGAATAATGATGCACAGAGGAGATTGTCATCATTGCAATGAAATTATGAATATAAAACTGATGATCCCCCATGTAAATTATCACTTAATTCACAATAAAACCTTTTTTTTTTTAAAAAAAGAACCAACAATACTGAAGGAAGTCCAAGATGCATTGAAGTCATTGGCAAAGAACAAGGACTGAGGAATTGATGGGATACAAATTGAAATCTTTCAGCAAACTTATGTGGACCTGCAGGCACTCTCTCATCTATGCCAAGAAATTTGGAAGACGGCTACCTGGCCATCTGATTGGAAAAGATCCATATTTGTGTTCATTCCAAAAAGAGGTGACTCACAGAATGTGGAAATCATCGTGCAATATAATTAATAACACATGCAAGTAAAATTTTGCTAAAGATAATGTTTAAAATGCCTGAGGTATTTCATTGTTGTCAGATGGATCTTGGCTGAAAGAGAATATCAGAAAGCTGTTACCTGTGCTATACTGAGAACATACAGGCTTTCATTTGTGTGGACCATGACAAGGTATGGACAACACTGTGTTGTATGAGTATTCTAGATCACTTAATTATGCTCATGAGGAATCTGTACATAGACCAGAATGCAATTGTTCAAAAAGAAAAAGAGAACACTGAATGGTTTTAAATTAGGAAAGGTGTGTGCCATATTTGTATTCTTTCACCATATTTATTCAATCTTTATGTTGAGCAAATAATCCAAGAAGCTGGATTGCATGCAGAAAAATGTGGCATCAAGGTTGGAGGAAAACTCACTAACCACCTGTGGTATGCAGATGATGCAACCTTGCTTGCTGAAAGCAAAAAGGATGTAAAATACTTACTGATGAAGATCAAAGACTACAACCTTTTGTATGGATTACACCTCAATGTAAATAAGACAAAAATCCTCACCACTCAACCAGTAAATAACATGAAGATAAATGTAGAAAAGATTGAAGCTGTAAAAGACTTCATTTTGCTTGGGTCAACCATCAACACTCATGGAAGCAGCAGTCAAGAAATCAAGCAACATATTGCATTAGGTAAATCTACTCTACAAAATCTCTTTAAAGTGTTGAAGAGCAAAGAAATCAAGGTTGAGGACTAAGATGCACCTGACACAGCCCATGATATTTTCAGTATCCTCATATGTGTGTGAACGTTGAACAGTGAATATGGAAGACCACAGAAGAATTGATTCATGTAAACTATGGTGTTGGAGGAGAATATTATAAGTACTATGGCCTGCCAAAATAACAAACCAATCTGTGTTGAAAGTACAGCCAGAATGGCCAGACTTCCTCTCTCATACTTCAGGCATATTGTCAGGAGGGACCAGACTGTAGAGAACGATATCATTTTGGGTAAAGTGGAGGATCAGAGACAAAAGAGGAAGACCTCCAAAGAGATGGATTGGCACACTGGCAGCAGTGATGGGCTCAAATATGCAGTGATTGTGAGGTTGGTACAGAACTGGGCAGTGTTTTGTTTTGTTGTCTATAGGGTTGCTGTGAGTTGGTATCAACTTGAAGGCATCTAACAACAACATAGAGATGAATGACCAATCACCAATTATTGAAGATGTGGATATCAAGTCTTCCCTGAACTGGTTAAGTTCTAGCCAGCAAGAAAGTGACCAATAGGTGGAACTGAGAGACTGAATATAGAGATGGATAGTGGCCAGGCCGCATTAAAGGTTAGAATGCAAGCTCTGCAGCAACCAATTTAGGAATATAAGTGGCAACATCTGCAACAATCAATACAAAAGAGTCAGGACTTGGTCAATAATTGCCAGCTTTTCTAGTTTTCACTCTGCTTCCACCTTAGAATGAAATTAATAAATGCAAATACTCATACCTAAACTATCCTAGAAACTTCTGGTGTGGTACTGGAGGATCAGCATTGGACTGCAAACCACAAAGTCGGCAGTTCAAACCCACCAGCTGCTCCTCAGAAACTCTATACAGGGTTACTATGAGCTTTAATTGACTTGATGGGACTTAACAACAATGATGACAACTTTTCACAGCTGCACTATAGGATAAGCACTCTACAGCTAACCATAAGTTCAGCACTTCAAAACCACCAGTCTCTCTTGAAACCCTATATAGGGTCACTATGAGTTGAAACTGACAACAACCAGTTATATGAATTGTCATGCTTCTAGGAGCCTTGATGGTTTAGTGAGTTATTTGTTGGGCTGCTAACCACAAGGTCAGCACTTCAAATCTACCAGCCACTCCCTCAGAGAAAGAGTTGGCTTTTTGCTCCCATAAAGACTTATGGCCTCAGAGAACTTACATAGGGTTTGCTGTGAGTTGGAATCAACTTGATGGCCGTGCATTTGGTTTTTGGCTTCTGGGTTCTAGTTAGCTGGCTTCTAGTCTCCCAATGCAACAACGTCCAACCATGGTATACAGAAGGCCTTCCTTTTTTCCCACTGCAATGTTTTCCAGTTCTCCTGTCTGACTTTGTATCTCTTTCAGAAACAAGTGATGGTGGCTGTGACTCCACTGCTATAGCAAGATCTGAATAAGCAACTTTTCTTTGTTCTTATTTGGATGATCTTTGAAACCCTTCAAAACCGATAGTTTAAGTCCTTCATCTTTGTTTTTATTAATGTTTGCAGTGATTATTCTAAAGTATTTTAGATTTAAAACTTCAATTTCAGCTAGAAGTCTGTTGGAATATTGATTGTGAATTCACTGAAATTATACATCTGCCTTTTGTTTTGCTTTTGTCTCTCTTACTTCTGTGCCTTTTCTGGAGCTCTTTTACTTTTCCCTTGTAATTTCTGTATCTTTTTATATTCCTTCATACTGAAATTTTTTTATACCACTGAATCAAGACTCAACAGTAATCTTATACATCCTCTCCCATAATTCACATAATAAACAGATTAGATGGAAATCATATTTTATCCCTGTAAAATGTTACTTTAGGGGAAGAATATGCAGATACCCCAAAATTTCTAAATTTCTTATTATTTTTTTGTTTCTAATTGTCATTTGTTTCTAAGTTTCTATCAAAGACTGGTTCTGTGCTTTTTTTTTTTTCTCCCCCCTAATTGTTCTTCAACTCTTTGGTTATTTAGTTCCTTTGAGGTATCATTAACCTTTAATAAATCTCCATGCTTCCTTCTCTCTTATACTATCCTAGTGTGAAGAGCAAGGAGTAGTATTCTCATTTGTTAAAACTTCTATACAGCTGAGGACTTGGGCAATATGCCAGACGTTAATCTCTGTGGACCCATCTCCTAAATTCATTCATGTCTGCAGGTCACTTTCTCAAGATTCACATTTTGGGATCCTTGCCCCTGGGTTTTTTGACAGTGATCTCAATGTGACTTCTCAATATACTTGAGGAAAGTCCCTTACTGACTCTCATCCCTAGGATGCCCACAGACTAACATTCATCTGCCAGAAACTGTAGGTTTTAACTTAGACAGAAAGATGTTAGTTGCAACAAAGGGTAAAACAAATTGCATTCAAGTCACCAATCTTAGGAAATCCTGTATAGGTATCTTTCCAAGTCAGTACTTAAAGAATTATCTCTTTTTAAGTGCTACAAAGACATAGAAACAATTTTAAATTGATTGCCATCTGCCTTATCGGTTGAATCAATTTCCTCTAATGCATTGTTGAAAAGTGTGGTTCAGCTCTTCCAGTTGAGGTTACTTCTGTTATCTTCAATTCAATCCTAAATCGGATCAATCATATGTCTCAAGTCATTCTTTCTCTTCTTTTGGGACTCTATCCATTACTGTTGCTATAGGTTCAAGGAAAGGAAAAGAACGCTTGTAAGCTAAGTAACTTTGTAACTCCTGGGACTCTCTTAGACTTAAATCTGTGAGAACCAGACCAGATATGACTGCTTTGTTTTTCCAGGTTTTGTGAGTTTTATGCCTTTGGCAGGATAAAACTTTATCACTTTTCTAATGTTTGTTTTAGTGGAAAATATTTCAGTTTTCCTTCTCTGACAGTTTTCTGTCTTACTCAGTTCTGTTTTTTTGAAGGTTTTACTGTGTATGTTTGGGTAAGGGAGGAGATTGAAGCAATTCACTAGCATTAGTTTGTTTTTTGTTTTGTTTTTTTTTAAATACATTATCTGTTCTTCATAGATTGCATAACCTGACTCTATTTTCTTTTTTATCCATTTAAGGTACTATTCTTTTTTTTTTTAATCCAACATGAAAATAGATTTATAGCTTTTTATGATGATGAGAAGGCGCCCTGGTAGCATGGTTGATTATAAGCTTGGATGCTAACTGCAAAGTAAGCAGTTCAAATCTACCAGTCACTTCAGGAAAGAAAGATAAATTTTGGCTCCCAAAAAGCTTAATTGTCTTAGAAATCCTATACAGAGTTGCTATGGGTCAAAACCAACTTGACAGCTAACAACCACCACCTCCAATTATGATAATTATTAAAGTCTATTGGACAAAAATGAACAATAGAAAATATATAAGTAAAATATCAAACGCACTACTATTGTGTCTATTCCAAGTCATAGTAAAACTATAGGACAGAGTAGAACTTTCCCATAGGAATTTCAAGGCTATAAATCTTCACAGAAGCAGACTGCAACACCTTTCTCCTGTGAAGCAGCTAGTGTTTTTGAATCACTGGCCTTTTGGGTATCAGCTGAGAGCTTTTAACCTTGTGCCATCAGAGCTCCATCAATATATAAATTAGTAACTAAAATAAATACCCCAAGTTCCACCATACCCAAATATCCCATCTTTAAACATTTATCTTGGTGTACATTATTTTGCATAAATCATATTACACATGTTCACATGCTATTTATAACCTACCATTTCACTTAACAATATGTCATGAACTTATGATTTAATAATCATTTCCCCATTGGTCTAGGAGCTCTTGTAGTTTAGTGAATTATGCATTAGGCTGCTAAATCACAAGGTCTGCAGTTCAAATACAATAGCAGTCCCATAGAAGGAAAAAATGAGGTTTTCTGCTCCCATAAAGATTTACAGCCTTAGAAACTCTATACAGCGTTCTGTGAGTGGGACTGATTTGAGGGCATACTACCATCACCCTTTTAGTAGGGTCCTGGTGTGGTTCTGTATGATAAGAACTGGACTGCTAAACACAAGGTTGGAAGTTAAAAGCCACCAACTGCTCCTTGGAAACCCTATGACTGGTCACTATGAATGCTGAAGATAATTCAAAAATGACTACTGTGATACATTAACATGGAACTGCCAGACACGCTGAATTCATAAGAGGAGTTGGAACTCGAGATTTCATATATGAAATGAAATGGATCTTGGCTGAAAGTAGAGAATATCAGAAAGATGTTTATTTGTGCTTTATTGACTGTACAAAGGCTTTTGTCTATGTGGATCATGACAAGCTATGGATACATTGTGAAGAATGGGTATTATTCCAGAACACTTGATTGTGTTCATGAGGAACCTGTACTATATAGATCAAGAGGCAGTTGTTCAAACAGAATAAAGGAATACTTAATGATTTAAAATCAGGAAAGGAGTGCACTAGGACTTTATTCTTTCATCATACTTATGCAATCTGTATGATGAGCAAATAATCTGAGAAATTGGAATATATGAAGAAGAGCATGGCATTAAAACTGGAGAAAGACTCATTAATAACCTGCAATATGCAGATTATACAGTCTTTCTTGCTGAAAGCAAACAGCACTTAAAATACACTGATGAAGATTGAAGACCACAACCTTTAATATGGACTGCACCTCAATGTAAAGAAAACAATAATCTTCTCCACTGGACCAATAAACAACATCATAGTAAATGGAGAAAAGATTGAAATTGTGAAAGATTTCAGTTTAGTTGGATCCAGTATCAAAACTCATGGAAACAACAGTGGAAAAATCAAATGACATATTGCATTAAGCAATTCTGCTGCATAAGACCTCTTTAAAGTGTTCAAGATCAAAGATACCAGTTTGAGGATGAATGTGGGCCTGACCATGGTATTTTCATTAGTTGAAAAAGCCATGGTATTTTCAATAGTTCTGGTAGTGTAGTGGTTATGAGTTGGTCTGTTGACCTCATGGTCAGAAGTTCAAAACTACCAGCCATTCCATGGGAGAAAGCTGTGGCTTTCTGTTCCTGTAAAGATTTACAGCCTCGGAAACCCTACATAGAGTCACTATTAGTTGTAACCAACTGCACAGCACAGAACCACCACCACCACCACCACATGTGCTGAAAAGGTTGCAAATTGAATAAGGAAGATTGTAGAAATGATGCATTTGAGTTATGAGGTAGGAGAAAAATTTTGAAAGCACCGTGGACTTCTAGACAAACAAGCAAATCTATGTTTTAAGAAGTACAGAGTGCTTCTTAGAAGCCAAGATGGCAAGACTTTGTCTCTCAGACTTCAGACATTTTATTAAGGTGGACAAGTCCTTGGAGAAGGACATTATGCTTAGTAAAGTAGAAGGTCAGCAGAAAGGAGGAAGAGCCCCAATTAGATGAATTGACACCATGGTTGTAGCAATGGGCTCAAGAGTAACTATTGGGAGGATGGTGCAGGACTTAGTAGTGCTTCATGCTGTTGTTTATGGAGTCACAACAAGTTGGATTTGACTCAGTGGCACTAATTCACAGCAACAACATGAGTGGGAACCCACTCAGTGGCACACAAAAGTAACAAAAACAATAACAACAACCCTATTGGTAGACATTTTAGGTGGGTTGTGTATTCACTCTGTAAAAATGAAGTAATACTTCTACAAACTTCTCTGTATATTCATCTTATTATCCCCTTAAATCTCCAGTACCAGGTCATAGATCATACCAATTTGGAATTTTCATTCTTATTTATAAACTTGCCTAAAGAAAAAAGCAGTATAATTTACATGTTTACCACAAGTGCAGACATATTTTATTAGTCAAATATGCTGCACAAGAGCTCTTTAAAGTGTTAAAGAACAAAGATGCTAGTTTGAGGACTAAGGTGAGCCTGATCCAAGCCATGATGTTGTCAATAACCTCATATGCATGTGAAGTTGGACAGTGAATAAGGAAGACTATAAAAGAAATTGATGCATTTGAATTATGGCATTGGAGGAGAATATTGAAAGTACCATATACTGCCAAAAGAACAAACAGATTTGTGTTGGAAGAAGTACAACCAGAGTTCTCTTTGGAAGTCAGGATTGTCCAGATTCTGTTTCTCATACTTCAGACATATTAGCAGGACATATCCTGGAGAAGGATATCATATTTGGTAAAGTGAAGGGTTGGAGAAAAGGAGGAAGACACCCAGCAAGATGGATTGGCATTGTGGCAGCAACAATGCGCTCAGGCATAGCAATGATTATGAGGTTGGCCCAGAACCAGGCAATGTTTTGTTCTGTGTGCATAGGGTCATTAGGAGTTAGTACTGACTAGATTGTATCTAACAACAACAACCAAATGTGCCAACATTAGGCATTGTTAATCTATTTATCTCAGTTACTTAAAAAATGGAAAAATTATCTCTTTCTTGAAATGTTAAGGTGAAAATTTTAGTGATAGTTTATTATTCCAGGTGAAATTTAAAATAATTTTCATTAAATTCTGAAAAAAAACTTCTAAAGATTAATTGGAATTAATACTGTACTAGCTCTGGTAGCGTAGTGGTTACGAATCGGGCTGTGAACCGCAAGGTCAGCAGTTCGAAACTACCAGCGGTTCCACGGGAGAAAGATGAGGCTTTCTGCTCCCGTAAAGATTTACAGCCTCGGAAACCCTGTGCAGGGTCGCGATGAGTCGGAACCGACTCCACAGCACTTAACAACAACAACAACAACAACAACAACAAGAACTAAGGCATTTTCTTCACATAAATTGTGTAACCTTCTTTTATTAAATTTTACTTCTGGGTATTTTTATATATGTTTCAAAGTATACTGTGATTTGCCGACTATATGTAATATTTATTTGTAAGGGAAAATGTATCTTTCTTATAATTCTTAAAAGCAATTTTTTTTTTTTAGAAAGTTTATAAAATGTAGAAAAAATAATAAGAAGAAAAAACTAAGCTGCCTATTTGAAGAGATATCTGTCCTATTATTCTAGTGTATTTTACTGTGCTCTTTCTTATCTTGTCGCTTTATATATCCACATGTAGTTATAGTTTCACTTTTTCTTTTAGATTATTATGAAATAATTTTTCTTTAGTCTCTGATACTTTTTATAGACATATAATTTCTATGGTACTTTTCATTCAATAAGTATAATTAATGACATACATTTTATATCATACTTTCAGTGTTCAGTAGATAACTTTTTTATATAGACATTCAGCACCATGTTTTATATTTCTTTTCATATTGATCCAAAGGTACCTAACACTAGAATGAGTTTATAATAAGAGCAATATATTATTTCTTTCTTGTCTTTTTAATGAGTTTTTGCTCTCTTCCTGTATTATATTCTTGATGTCATGCCACAACTTCTCTGTTGTTAATGTCTAATGCATCAAATTTGTTCTTCAGATGATCTCAAAATTCAGGTGGGATATGTTCCAGGTCATATATTGGCTCTTGTGGACTTGTTTTAATTTATTCTGATGCTGACAGTGTTCCACTGCTATTCTTAGGGACTAAATATTCAGAAGTAAATTTTTCCTTCTTCCCAGTCTGTCTTAAGTGTAATCAATGACATACATTTCATATCATAAATACCAAAATGGATGTCAGAAGAGACTCTGAAACTTGCACTCCAGCATAGAGATACTAAAGTAAATGGAAGAAATTAGAAGATAAAAGGGCTGAATAGAAAATTTCAAAGGTCAACTTGAGAAGACAAAGTCAAATATTATAATGAAATATGTAAAAACCAAAAGTTAGAAAACCAAAAGGGAAGAACACATTCAGCATTTCTCTAGCTGAGGTAGCTGAAGAAATGATTCAAGACACAACTTGTAATACTGAATGATTCTATGGGCAAAATATTGAATGATGCAAAAAATATCAAAATAAGATGTAAGGAATACACAGAGTCACTGTACCACAAAGAAATAGTCAATGGTCAACCATTTCAAGAGATAGCATATGATCAACAGCCAATGATAATGAAGGAATAAGTCCAAGGTACAATGAAGAGATTGGAAAAGAACAAAACTCCAGGACTTAATGGAATATAAATTGAAATCATTCAACAAACTGATGCAGTCCTGGACACACTTTCTCATCTATGCCAAGAAATTTGGAAGAAACAACCTGACCAACTTACTGGAAGAGATCCATATTTGTGTCCATTCAAAAGAGGTGACAAAACAGAACGTGGAAATCAATGCACAATATCTTAATATCATATGCAAGTAAAATTTTGCTAAAGATAATTAAAAAATGGCAGCAACCATACACTGACAGAGAAATGCCAGAGGTTCAGGCTGGATTCAGAAGAGGATGTGGAATGAAGGATATCATTGCCTGATATCAGATAGATCTTGGCTGAAAGCATAGAATACGAGAAGCATGTTTACCTGTGCTTTATTGACTATGCAAAAGCTTTTGACTGTGTGGATCTTGACAAGCTCTGGGCACCGTTGTGGAAAATGAATATTCTGGAACACTTAATTGCGCTTTTGAGGAACTTGTACATAGACCAAGAGGCAGTTATTCGAACAGAACACGGGAACACTGAATGGTTTTAAATCAGGAAAGGTGTGAGCCAGGGTTGTATTCTTTTACCATGTTAACTCAATCTGTATGCTGATCACATAAACCAAGAAGCTCGATTATATGAAGAAAAATGTGGCATCAGGATTGGAGGAAGACTCATTAACAACCTGCAATATGCAGATGATACAACATTGTTTGTTGAAGAAAAAAAAAAAAAGAGGAGTTAAAATACTTACTGATGACGATTAAAAACCACAGCCTTCTTTTGAGTTGTCAATTACTTCATTTTGTTTGGATCAACCATCAACACTCATGTATGCAGCAGTCAAGAAATCAAACAATGGATTGCATTAGGCAAATCTGCTGCACAAGACCCCTCTAAAGTATTCAAGAGAAAAGATGTCAGTTTGAGAACTAAGATGTGCCTGATCCAAGTCATTGTTTTTCAATAACCTCATATGCATGTGAAAGTTGGAAAATGAATAAGGAAGAGTGTAGAAAAAATTGATACATATGAGTTATGATGATGGAGATATTGAAAGTACCATGGTCTGCCAAAAGAACAAACCAATCGGTGTTGGAAGAAGTATAACCAGAATGATCATTGGAAGCCAGTATGGCTAGACTTGCTCTCTTATACTTTGGACACATTATTAGGTGGCACCATGTTTGGTAAAGTGGAGGGTCAGAGAAAAAGAGGGCAATCCCCAATAGATGGATTGACATATTGGCAGCAACAATGGGCTCAAATGTATCAATGATTGTGAGATTGGTGCAGGACCAGGCAGTGTTTCATTCTGTTTTGCATAGGGTCATTATGAGTCAATACCAACTCAGTGGTACCTGACAGCAACAACAGTTATATCATTAAATATAATGAAAAATAAATTTTGGCCCTACCTTCAGTTTCATTAATAGTAGGCTGTGTTGTCTCAAGCATGTTATTTCTCCTCCCTTACCTCAGTTTTCTGTAAAAGAATAAATAGGATAATTTCTCTACCTTTTTTTCCTTCTACTTTCAACATCAGTGTTCACATTTATTTAGTACTTAAAATACTAAATATTTAGTATTTAAAATACATCCATCATGTGCTAATTGCTTTATTTGAGTTTTGAGTTATGGTGTTGGAAGAGAATATTGAAACTGCCATGGGCTGCCAAAAGAACCAATAGATCCGTTTTGGAAGAAGTGCAGCCAGAGTGCTCCTTGGGGGTCAAGCTGGTCAAACTTCATCGCTCATATATCAGACATATTTTCAGAAGGGGCCAGTTTCTGTAGAAGCATATCATGTTTGGTAAGGTGGAGGGTCTAAGAAAATGAGGAAGACCCCCAACGAGATGGAATGGCCAAGTGGCAGCATAGATGGACTCAACCGTGGCAACAGTAGTGAGGTTGGTCCAGGATCAAGCAGTGTTTCATTCTACTGTGCATAAGGTCACTATGAGTTGGTTCTGACTCGATGGCACCTAACAACAACAACAACAACAAATTACTAGTAATTTCCCACAAAGTCTACAGATAAGAGCAACCCTTTGTGGAACAGTATGTTAAGTTTTGGACTACTAATTGCAAACTCAGTGGTTCAAACCCACCAACTGTTCCTGGTGTGGCACTGTTAGATAAATACTCCACTGCAAGGTCAGTTTGAACTGTGAGGTTGGCAGTTAAAACCCACTAGTTGTTCCTCAGAAATCCTATACAGGGTCATTATGAGTCAGAAGCAACTTGAAGGCACTTAACAACAACAGCTACTCCACTCCCCAGGAGAAAGATGAAGTTGTCTACTCCTGTAAAAATTTACAGTCTCAGAAACTCTACTGAGCAGTTCTTTTCTGTCTTATAGGGTTACTATGAATTGGAATCAATTCAGTGGCAGTGGGTTTTTTCAGACATTGAGACTGATGACTAGGGAGGCCATAGTCACATAGCTTCTAGATGATAGAAATAAAACATAAATTCACCTGTTTTACAAAGTCACACACCTAACTACTATATGCTCTGTTACTGCCAGTTCTCTTCTGACTCTAATGGTTCAGAAACCTGTTACTCTAAATTAGGTTTCAGTGTTTCTTGTTGGCATGGTGTTGACATGAAGGGACCAGAAATAAACAATTGTCTCTAAATTCTAAACAATCGTTCATTGGTTTACCATTATGAATGCAAAACCAGTGTTTGTTTTATCTTTAGTTTACTCATGTGACAGGAGCAATCTTTCTGGAAGCTTATTTCAAAGAATACATGGAATGCAACACATAGCATCAAGGGTTCCCAATTGACTATAGAGTTTTTCAACTCTAAGAGAACATGAAATCCTAGAAATTAAATGTAGGAAGTCATTTAGAATGTATTCCATTCAATTTCCCATATAATCCTTGAATTCTACTCACAACTAACCTTTGGTTTATCTCTTCTTCTTTTTCCATGCTTTCTAGGCTCTTGCTCTTCTATTCTCTCCTTTGTCTGTTTTTCTTCCCCTCACCCCTTTCTTCGTTCATTTCTCTAAAATGCTTGGCAAATGCATACACGTATCAAATATATCCTTTCCCCTCTCTGTTATCTAATCCCTTGGTGAAAATGGCTGATATCACTTATCTTTCCATTGTTTTGCTGTCAGGGAGCTCTGCCTGGGAGCCCAACTACATTTTACAATATTAATGATGTGCTGTAAGAACCTAACATAACATTTTATAACCATATAACAAATCTTAT
Organism: Chrysochloris asiatica; assembly: GCF_000296735.1. NCBI lineage: Eukaryota > Metazoa > Chordata > Mammalia > Afrosoricida > Chrysochloridae > Chrysochloris > Chrysochloris asiatica. Next base: position 13,300,237 of record NW_006408575.1, on the reverse strand, counting down.
TATCAGATGACAATGAAGTATACAGTACATTAAATATTCATCATTTTTGGTTTACTTTAAAACTTTAACAGGGGATAAGGCACAAAGGCTGCTTTATACTAATTACCATTCTAAATATATAGCTTGGTTTTCAATATTTAATGTGGGTCTCATAAAACTGTGATTGAAAACAATGCAGTGTATCAATCAGATGCCCTGGTGACATGTACCATTAAAAAAAGTCCTGTTATTATATACAGTGCTATTAAATTTTCTACAGTAGTGATTGCATTAACTCGTAAGCACACAAATGTCTCCCACTAGTCAATTAGCACCTCTCAGACTACTCATTTGAAGGTTTTACTTCTGTCCATTGGTAGTCCAGATAGTAAAAGGAAGCACTTTTCCCTTTAGCATCTGTGGGCACTTTGTTTGCTGGCATGCCTATGTTGTTTTATAGCTATCATTTCTGAGTGAAATGTTTCCCTGAAGCTTGTGTTATGGAAGAAGAGAAGGAAAGAACACTACCACCATCATCACTGTTTAGTATTATCAGTTATTGTTTGTGGACAGCAAGTGTAGTATGAGGGAACCAAAGAGTCGTGGTTCAAACCCTGGCTCTAACAGTTGCAATACTACTTCAGAGAAGTCATACACTATGGGATAAGGTGGGCAGATATAAAAATCCAGGACATTCACAAGATGAGAATCTGACATCCTATAACCACACTCAGTTGCAATGCCCAAAGACTATAGTTACTGTGGCAGAGAGAGTAAGAAAGCTGTATGAAAAGTTCCAGTCAGGTTCTGAATCTCCTCTATTATTCAGAAAGCTGCAAACCTTGAACTTGTTTTAAAGTGTTCCTGGGTGGGTAGCATCCTCCAGATGTCTGGAAAAACAAAACATTCTTTTGAAATACAGTGTTTAATCCAACTGGAGATCCAAGAACATGAGAAAATTAGATACCTGAATAAAAATCAACAGGTACGGCAGAAATAAACTAAAAAAGACTTCAGATTTTGGTGTTAGCAAAGACGTATCTAAAAAACAACTTTGCTGATTATGTTTAAAAAATAAATAAGACACACTGAAGTCATTTGCAAGGAAATAATTTGACACATAAAATAAGACCAGGCATTATTGGTCAGCTAGTGACTGGTAAATCCCCAAAACTATTACCCGTGATCACCTTTTAGTTCTGGAATTGAATTCACCCCTATGACTCAATTCCCAGCCAAACTTTAGAGAGGGCTACAGCGAAACAATAATAGTAGTGAAGTAAGGTATGCACCTTAGAATAATCAACCATTTAAGATCAAATGTCCATTTAAGGACAAAGTTCAGGAGGGTGAGAAAAGAAGGATGAACGGAAACAAGAAACACAGGAAGGAAGTGTGGTAAATGATGTAACATGGAGAGGATTGCAATCAATGAAATTAAACAAAATATGTATGAATTATAATGGAAAAAATTATCTGTTCTGGAAATTTTCATTTAATTCACAATTTAAAAAAAGAAATGGTATGATTAGAAAATAAGGCAAACAGAGCCCCTAGAAACACATTTCTTGAAATAAATCAACTGTAATATAAAGCTGAGTAAACCCAAAACGAAATCCACTGCCATTAAGATGATTCTGCCCCATTGTGACCTTATTTGGGGTATCCAAGGCTGAACATCTTTCCAGGAGCAGAAGAATAGCATCTTTGTCCCACAGGTGGCTTTGAACTGCTTACCTGGTGGTTGGCAATCCAGTGTCTATCCTAAAGTGCTACAAATTGGACTTAATAGAAGACTAGACAGTTAGTGTTTTGTTAAGTGTTGTTGAGTTGGTTCTGACTCATAGTGACACTATAAGTTTTCCATGGAGCAGTTGATGGGTTTGAACTGTCAACCTAGTTTTTCTCAGTCCCATGCTGATCCTACATTGCCACACCTAAAATCCATGGTAGATAACAGAATTAATTAGCTTATAGTTTGGTGCTAGGAAGTAACCCAAAGAGTAGTACTAAGGGGAAACACGATGGAAAAATACAGAAATAAGAAAGTGTGAAGACTCAATTTGTATGTAATTGGACTTCTAGAAAAAGCACACAGAAAATGAGAGTAGGAGGAAATACTATAAAGGTTAATGTGGTAGTTTTAAAATGTGTCTGTATTTTTTCACAGGCCTTTCTTTGATAGACAGAGCCCAATTCCTCTCCCCTTTGAGTTTTGTCTAGATTTAGGAACTTGCTTCTAGTGAGTATAAAGTAATAGAAATAATTCCTTGTGACCTCAAAAGTTAAGTCATTAAGAGTTAACTTCTGTCCATCTCTTTTTCCTGGATTTCTTGTTCTGAGTGAAGCCAGCTACCATGTCATGATGCCATTATGCTGTGTGGAGAGGCACATGTAAGGAGAAATGGAGACTTTCCACCAAAGCCAGGACCAACTTGTGAACTGATTAATTTGCTTTAGAAGTAAAGTAGCTCTGACCAAGCCTTCAATCTACTGCAGTCTCAGTAAATCTGTGAAAGCAACTTCAAGAGAGATTAGAGCCAGAACTTCACAGCAAAACTGCTCCTGAATTTCCTCCGTACAGAAACTGTTATTATTGTTAGGTGCCAATGAGTCAGTTCGGACTCATAGTGATCCTATATATACACAAAAAAATACTGCCGGTCTCAATTGCTTCCTAGCCATTCTCAGATATTTATTCTTAATATTTCTTCCTTGCATTTACAGAAAGGATTCAGTTTGTATTTGTCAATTTCTGTTTTGGCTTTCTCCCACCACTAGAATATATCAACAATAAGAGCATAGAGAACGAACCCTGGTGGCACAGTAGTTAAGCACTTGACCGCTAAATGGAAGGTTGTTGGTTTGAACTCATCAGCTTCTCCATGGGAGGAAAATGTGGCAGCCTGCTTCCATAAAGACTGTTGCTGCTGATGTTAGGTGTCATTGAGTGGTTCCAACTCACAGTGAACCCTATGTAAAACAAAACAAAACACTGCCTGGTGTTATGTCACCCATACAGCCATTCTTGTGTTTGTAACAATGGGCTCACCCCCTCTCCCTCCCTGAGTCCAGTGTCCCCAGCTGCTCCATCTGTCCACATCATTGTCTCTGTCTCCATCCCTGGCATCACTGCCTCTCTGGGTAGGGTCCTGCTCTCCATTCTTCTCACTTGAGGGTCCCAGGAACCTCCGCTCCTGGGCTGCAAAATCAATCACTGCCTCCTTTTGTCAAAAAAACATCTACCTCTACATTCCCTACCCTCACAGTCAGTCCTGATGTCAATTATTCACTATTGTACCACAAGAGTCTTATCCCCATTTTTTCACCAGCCCGGTCCCAACAGATTGGAAATCATTCACTGGAGGTTCTACCTACCCCTGCCCCATCTGGAACTAGGCTCCCTCTTGAAAGCTTGTAAGCCAGTCACATCTTGCCTATACAGCAACCCCTCCCCCCCCCATTTTGGTTAGCCAATGTCTAAGTTGTCCATCCCTGTCAACCCTGTGTCCAAGGGGGTGGGAGTGATCCTTGCTGTAAATATTTGTTTCCTTTATTTGAGCTACTACATCCAGTATAGGTAAAGTTCATCAAATTGTAGTGGGTTACTCTGTTGTTGTTGTTTTTTTCTTCCCTCATTTTTCTAGTCAAGTTCTGATCATCCAACCATCTAAGCCAGGTCAAGTGGGTACTATCTACAAGTATCGGTGTTCTTGTGCATTTCCCCTCACTTCATATCATCTGGACACTTCGCTCTCAGCTCTAGTCCTCTGTGGCCATGTCATTGCCTCTGGATCCAGGAGTCCCCAGGTCTTGCTGTATTGCTGGCCATCCAGGTCTCCAGCCGGGTTCACAGGAGTCTATTGAATGTGGTCGGAATTAGATCCCAACTTCATTGCTGTTTTCTCCCCCTCTTCCCCTTATCGGTGATCAACGTGGTCACCAGCTGGACCACATGCCTGTTCATGTATATCCCTTGAGTCTTAGTCTTGAAAGGAGTTTGCTCTGAGGGGACCCGACCACTTGACATGATGGCTTCCAGGCAAACAGCTTACTTGTTCTTGTAGTAATGAATCACACTACCATTATTGTTTCTGATTTTTCCTGCTGGTCTTTCTTCATGAATTATCTTCTGTTCTTCTAGCCACATCGGGCTCATCTACTCATCTTTTCCAGTGGAAATTGCCCACCTCAGACAATTCTGGATGGGGTTCTGGTTTCCACCTAAGGTCTTATGCAATGCAAAAGCTCCACAGGAGGCCTATTTCACTGGCAACTTCTAGCCCCCTTTAAGGTATTCCAATCAATTATAGGGTGAAGACAGACTTCCAAGCTTTCTATTGTGACATTTCTGGCTATTCCATCCTCAACCCACCCCCTCAAGTGTCTGTTTCACAATGGTTGGCAAGGGAAACCCAGATTCAAAAGACAGCCAAGAATCTTAACTTTGTTCTCCTCTTTTACCCATTCAAACAAAGCCTTAATTCCTGTATCCTGAAGCCCTGTTGTTCCAAGGTTGTGCATGTATCATCATTTACCTCTGTCCCACTTAGCCCATGCCAACCTGCCTAACTGTACTCCTATCTGCCTTGTTCTTCCATTCTCCTCCCCCTTCTTGTGTATTGCCACCCCCCAGCACCCAAGCTTGTTGTTGTTATTATTAGGTGCCATTGAGTCGGAACTGACTCATAGCAACCCCATGCACAGCAGAACGAAACAATGTCCAATCCTGGACCAACCTCACTACCGCTGCCACACTTGAGTCCATCAATGATGACACCTGGCCAATCCATCTCGTTAGGGTTCTTCCTCTTTTTCTCTGACTCTCCACCTTACCCAGCATGACATCCTTCTCCAGCGACTGTTCTCTCTGGACAATATGTCTAAAGTATGAGAGACGAAACTTAGCCATCCTGGCCTCCAAGGAGCACTCTGGCTGCACTTCTTCCAAAACAGATCTATTGTTTCTTTTGGCAGTCCATGGTACTTTCAGCATTCTCCTCCAACACCACAACCCAAAGGCATCAATTCTTCTATGATCTTCCCAAGCTATCCTGTGTCTATTCCCTACCCTGTACTCTATCTTACCCTCCCTGCCTCACCTCCTCTCATTTCATACATCCCGGTGATAAACAATTTTATATATGCATACATGTGTGTGTGTTTTCCCCTTTTAGGGTGGGTTCTTTTTCTTAGTCTTTTACAATAATGGTCCTATGCAGTATTTTTCCTTTTGTGACTAATTTCTCTCAGCATAATGTCCTCAAGGCTCATCTATGTTATGCAGTGGCTTGCAGCTTACTTGTTGTTCTTCAAGGTAGCATAGTATTCCATTGTGTGTTTGTTTATCCATTCTTCAACTGATAGGCATTTAGGCTGTTTCCATTTATTGTCCTCTACTTTTTTTTTTTTTTAATCTTTGCTGTTATTGTTGGTGTGAGATGATATCTCATTGTTGTTTTGATTTGCATCTCTCTGATGGCTAGTGATCAAGAACATTTCTTCATATGTTTGTTGGCTGCCTGGATCTCCTCCTTGGTGAAGTGTCTGTTCATGTCCTGTGCCCATTTTTTAATTGGGTTATTTGTCTTTTTCTTGTAGCGGTGTTATAGTTTCCTATATATTTTAGAAATGAGTCCTTTATCTAATGTGTCATTGTAAAATATTTTTTCCCATTCTCTGGCTTCCCCTTTAACTCTTTTGGTGAAGTCATTTGATGCACATAAATTTTTAATTTTTAGTGTGTCCCAATCATCTATTTTGTCTACTTTTGTTTGTGTACTTTTCAAAATGTTTGGTAGTCTGTGTATTCCCTGAATTAGAGCCCTCACATTTGTCCCTATTTTTTCCTTGATGGCCTTCATAATTTTGGAATTCACATTTAGGTCTTTAATCCATACTGAGTTGGTTTTTGTATACGGCATGAGGTAAAGGTTTTGTTTCAGTCTTTTGCATATCACTTTACAGATCTGCCAGCACCATCTGTTAAAGAGACTATCTCCTCCCCATTCAATAAACCTAGGCACTATATAAAAAATCAGATGGCTGTATGTGGCTGGGTTAACTTCTGGAGTCTCAATTCTGTTCCATTGATCTATGTATCTTTCATTGTACCAGTACCAAGCTGTTTTCACCACTGTAGCCATGTAGTAAAATTTGAAGTCAGGGAGTGAAAGGTTTCCAACCTTCTTCTACTTCTTAAGCAGTGCTTTGCTCATCCTGGGTCTCTTTCCTTTCCATATAATGTTTGTAATTGTCATTTCCATCTCTTTGAAGAATGTCGTTGGAATCTGGATTAGGATTGCATTATATGTGTAAATTGCTTTGGGCAGTATTGACATTTTCACAATGTTGTCTTCCTATCCAGTAGCATGGTACATTCTGCCATTTTTGTAGCTCTCTTTGGTTTCTTGTAGTAGTGTTTTGTAGTTTTCTTTGTATAAGTTGTTTGTTTCTCTAGTTACATGTATTCCTAGATATTTCATCATTTGTGTGGCTATTGTAAATGGTATTGCTTTCTTAATGTCCTTTTCTGCACTGTCATTTGTTACTATAGAGGAATGCAGCTGATTTTTGTATGTTGATCTTATACCCTGCCACTATGCTGAATCTTCCAATCATGTCTAGTAGCTTTGTCACTGAGTCTTTGGGGTTTTCTATTTATAAGATCATATCATCTACAAATTGTTGTTGTTGTTAAGTGCCGTCGAGTTGGTTCCAACCCATAGCAACCCTGTACAGGGTTTCTGAGGGTGTAAATCTTGACGGGAGTAGAAAGCCTGATCTTTCTCCCATGGAGCAGCTGGTAGTTTCGAACCGCTGACTTAAGGTTCGCAGCTCGATTCGTAACCACTACGCTACCAGAGCTCCTCCATCTACAAATACAAATAGAAAGAGTTTTATTTTCTCTTTGCCAATTTGGATGCCTTTATTTTCCCTGTCTTGCCGTATAGCTTTGACTAAGACTTCCAAAGCAATATTGAATAAGAGTGGTGACAAAGGGCATCCTTGTCTGGTTCACATTCTCAGAGGGAAGGCTTTCAGTTTCTCTCCATTGAGAGTGATGTAGGCTATTGGTTTTGTATATATGCTCTTAATTATGTTGAGAAAATTTCCTTCCATTCCTACTTTGTTGAGTGGTTTAACGGGAATGGATGTTGGATTTTGTCAAATACCTTTTCTGCATTAATTGATATGATCATGTGGTTCTTTTCCTTTTTCTTATTTATATGGTGGATTACATTGATCCTTTTTCTAATGTTGAACCATCCTTGCATCCATTTTATGAAACCCACTTGGTCATCATGTGTTATTTTTTTATTGTGCTGCTGCATTCTGTTGGCTAGGATTTTGTTGAGAATTTTTGCATCTATGTTCATGAGGGATATTGGTATAAAAATTTTTTTCTTAGTGATGTCCTTCCCTCTTTTTGGTATGAGGGTTATGCTTGCTTCATAAAAAGTATTAGGAAGTTTTCCATTCTCTTCTATATTCTGTAACAATTGAGTAGCATTGGTGACAGCTCTTCCCTGAATGTTTGGTAGAACTCACCAATGAAGGCATCTGGGCCTGGACTTATTTTTGTTGGGAGTTTTATGATGATCTCATCAATATCTTCTTTTGTTATGGGTCTGTTCAAGTTTTCTACTTCACTCTATGTAAGTTAAGGTAGGTCATGTTTTTCTAAAAATGTATCTTTCTCTTCTAAGTTTTGAATTTTTTGGAGTACAACTCTTCATAATATTCTGTTATTACCCTTTTGATTTCATTTGGTTCCATTGTGACACCATCCATGTGGTTTCTAATGTGTGTTATTTGTGTCTACTCTCTTTTCTTTTGTTAGTTTTACCAGTGTTTGTCAATTTTATTAATCCTTTCAAAGAACCAGCTTCTTGTCCTGCTGATTCTTTCCATAGTTTTTCTGTTTTCCATCTCATGTATTTCTGCTCTAATCTTTGTTATTTCTTTTCCTTTGGTGACTGTAGGCTCCCTCTCTTTGTCTGTTTCTAGTTGTTGGAGAGGCTGTGTTAATGTGTTAATTTTGGTTCTTTCCTCTTTTGTTTGTGTGCATTTATCACAATAAATTGTCCTCTCAGCACTGCTTTTGCTGTGTCCCAAAGAATTTGTTATTTTAAGTTTTGTTTTCATTCTCATTTGTTTCTAGGAAATTTGTGACTTCATGTTTAATTTCTCCTTTCACCCAGTCACTTTTCAGCAGGGTGTTATTCAGTTTCCATATATTCACTTTAATTTTGGTGTTCTTATTGTTGATTTCTAATTTTATTGCATTGTGGACTGAAAAGATGCTTTGTAGTATTTTGATGTTTCTAAGTTTATGGAGGCTTGCTTTGTGACCTAACACATAGTCAATTATGGAGAATGTTCCATGTGCCCTGGAGAAGAATATACATTGAGTTGTTTCTGGGTTCAATGCTCTGTACACATCTATGAGGTCCAATTGTTTGTGCTGTTTAGTTTCTCTTTAACTTTGTTGAGTTTCTTTCTGGTTGTTCTGTCCGTTTTCAAAAGTGGCATATTAAAATCTCCCACTATAATTGTAAATTTATCTATTTCTTTCTTCAGTTCTAGTAAGGTTTGCTTCATATATCTTGGTGCTCTTTCATTGGGAGCGTAGATATTAATATGGTTATGTCGTCTGGTTCAATTGATCCTTTGATCAAGCGATAGTGTAATTCTTAATCTCTTATACTGGTTTTTGTCTTAAAGTTTACTTTATCAGAGACTAGTATTGCCCCTCCTGCTTGTTTATTGTTGCAGTTAGCTTGGTATAATTTTTTCCATCCTTTAACTGTTTTTGTCTTTTTTTTTTT
>NW_006408575.1:13288370-13290482 GCF_000296735.1 Chrysochloris asiatica | reverse complement strand
CGGCTTCTTGAATGTTTATCTTCTCATCTTTCAAGATGTTAGGGACATTTTCTTCCAGAAGCTCTTCAACGATCACCTCTGTGCACTTCTCTGATTCTTCCTGTTCTGGAATGCCAATAATTCTTAAGTTGTTCCTCTTTATGTTATCCAGCATGAACCTTAGACTCTCTTCAGATATTTTTATCTTTTTTTCTGCTTGTTCTTCTATCTTAGCAGTACTGAGAGATTTGTCTTCCAGCTTGCCTGTTCTGGGTCCATCTCTTCAGTTCTGCTCCTTTCCTCTTTCAGTGAATTGTCCATTTCTGATATATTATTATTAATCATCTGGACCTCTTTTTGGAGGTTTTGAATTGTTTCCAATGCTGTATTGATCTTGTTTGATTGCTCTTGTAGTACTTTTCTCACTTTTTCCTTATTTTCTTTTACCGCTTTTCAGAGCATTTGAATTTATTCCCATATCATTCTTCTGAATTCCTTCTCAGGAAAATCCAAAACCTGCTGTTCCTCCTCTGAAAAGCCTTTGTCTGCCCCCAGTTCATTTGTCTCAGTTACTCTTTTCTATTTTGGGACATGTTTTGAGATCTCTTTTTTAGTGCAGTCTACCTGTAATCTACCTGACCTCTCACCATGTGGATCTCTGTTATTACGTGTTTACCTTATTTCACATTGTTATTGTTTTGATCATAGACTGACCGCCTAGATTCTCTGAGTTTGTGCTTATAATTTTCTTCTGTTCTTGACTCTTCCATCTGTTGATTTAGTTCTGGGAGGTGCTACCATATATGTCAGTCTCTAGTTGTTGCCTGTTCTTTTTGTTTCTCAGTCCACAGAACTCCCTTTAGGATGTTTTGTAGTGCAGGGTTGGCTTTGCCAACATCCCTTAGCTTCTGTTTATCATGGAATGTTTTGATTACACCGTTGTATTTATTGATAGCTTTGCTGGGTAATGGATTCTTGGTTGGCATTTTTTGTGTGTGTGTTTTGTTTTTGTTTTCTTTCAGGGTTTTATATATGTCTCCCCCTTGCCTTCTTGCTTGCATGGTTTCTGCTCAGAGAATTGAGCTTAACCTGACTTGCTTGATTTTGTATGTAACACTTCTCTTTTCCCTAGCTGCTTTCAGGATTCTGTCCTTATCTTTCATTTTGGAGAGCTTGGCTATGATATGTCTCAGTATTTACTTTTGGGAGTTCATTGAGCTTCTTGAATGTTTATCTTTTCACTTTTCAGGATGTTAGAGAAATATTCTTCCAGCAGTTCTTCAACTATTTCCTCTGTGAACTTCTGTGATTCTTCCTGTTCTGGAATGCTGATAATTCTTAAGTTATTCCTCTTTATCTTGTCCAACATGATTCTTAGACCTTCTTAAGATTTGTTATCCTTTTTTCTGCTTGTTCCTCTATCTTAGTGTTATTGAGAGATTTGTCTTCCAGCTCACTGGTTCTGCCTTCCATCTCTTCTATTCTACTCCTTTGCCCTTTCTGTCTATTGTCTATTTCTGATATTCTATTATTGATCTTTTGAACCTCTTTGTGTAGGTTTTGAATTGTTTCCAGTGCTGTGGCTATCTTATTTAATTGTTCCTGAAGCACTTTCGTAACTTGTTCCATATTTTTCTCAAATGCATTGTAGAGTGTTTTGAAACATTTTGTAAACATTTTTTTCTGAATTCCATCTCAGGCATTTGCAAGGTCTGCCCTCCTTCCAGAATGGAGTCCAGGTGTACCTATAGGTCATTTGTCTCAGACATTTTATCTTGTTTCTGGACATGTGCTAATGTGGTCATCTGCTTTTGCTTCTTGGACATGTTTAGTGTTAACTGTGGCCTTAATACATAATTGAGCATGTGTTTTGGTATTTTTTATGCTTTCTGATTGCCTCTACATACATGTGATCAGGATGTGGGCTTCCCTTTTCACTCTTCTTATTGCTTAACTCAGAGTAAAATTCATAGTTACTGTCTGCCTCCATGGTGTATGGCAGTTGGTATTGGTCTTGCCCGGTATGTGGGGTTTTACAGGGTGTGATTTTTAGCTTGACTATATGGCAGCAATTGCCATCTCTTCTTGGTTAGTATATATAGAGAAAGAGTCTCCCAAAAGCTTAAAAAAAAA
>NW_006408575.1:13285890-13288270 GCF_000296735.1 Chrysochloris asiatica | reverse complement strand
AAAAAAAACTAGATTGGATACTGTAGTCTATAATCACAGGAAAGTGAGAGAAGAAAAAAAAAAAAATCTATAGGCTAACATGAGTATGATTTTAGTATCCTCTTTCAGCTTCTTGTCTTCAGGGCTGCCTGATAAATTTCAAGATGCCACTGTTGGTATTTATGCTGCTTTTCAGGATTTAATTTTTGGCCTGTTTTGTTTTTGAACTCTCACTCCCTCTCCACACCCGTTGTTCTGTCCTTGTCCCTATTAGTTAACAGTTCAGGGCTGGCTGTGGCTGTTTTAAGCTGGCTGCCTATAGCTTTAAATGCTGAGAGTATCTCTGTGCATGCATGGCAGAAGAACCCACCAGTGGCGGAGGTGGGGGTTGTCCACTCGCTCAGGTCACCAGCATGTAGGTTGCACAAACAGTGGGGGGGGCCAATGAACAGATACCAAGAAAAATCAGAAGAAAGAAAAACCATCAATGTATATTGTCCACCTTTGCTCTAAGGTTCCCATGGCATTATTCCTTGGCTGGTATGCTTGCTCTCACACTTGGTCTTGCTGTTTGGTCTCACCCAAGTTGCTGGTTCTGAGCCACTGAGCCCATCAGATTCTAAAGTACAAGATTTCTTACTTTTGCTATAATTTCCACCAGCTATAAGCCTTCAAACTTTTTAAATATTCCTAGAGATGTGGTTCAGTGTTTTGGAGCTCTTCCCTCAACCCACTTCACCTGGTATTCTGTGGTATTGCTGATGGAGAACTTCACTGCACCTCTACCTTATCTGCCATCAAGCCCCACCTCCCCTTTGGCTGTCTTTTGAATCTTGGTTTCCTTTGATGACCATTGTAAAATAGACACTGGAGGGGGAGAAAAAGGAATAGCCAGAAACATCACAATAGAAAGCTTATAAGTCCATCTTCAGCCTATAACTGTTTGTAATACCCAAAAGGGGGCTAGAACTTGCCCAATGAAAGAGGCTTCCTGCAGAGTCTTTACATTGCATAAGACCATAGGTGGAATCCTGAACCCCATCAGAATCTTCTGAGGTGGGAAATTTCTACTGCAAAGGACAAGTAGACCAGGCTGGAGCAGCTAGAAGAACATAAGATACTTCGTGAAAGCAAGACCAGCAGGAAAAATCAAAAACAATAACAGCAGTCTGATTGACTACTGCAAGAACAAGCAACCTGTTTCCCTGGGAGCCATTAAGGCAAGTGGTCGGGTCCCCTCAGAGCAAAACCCCTTCCAAGATTAAGACTCAAGGGAACTACATGAGCAGACATGTGGTATGGCTGGTGACCACATTGGTCACCAGTAAGGGGGAGTGGTGGAAAAACAGCAGTGAAGTTGTGAGTTAAGTCCAAAAACGTGGGTTAAGTCTCAACCACGTGAACTAGGGTTGAGACCTGGTTGGCCAGCAGTATGGCAAGGCCTGGGAACTCATGGGCCCAAAGACAGTGACATGGTCACAGAGGACTAGAGTGCAGAGTGAAGCATCCAGCTGATATGAAGTCAGGGGAGATGCACAAGAACACCCTTACTTGCAGATAGCTACTTGACCTAGCTTCAATGCCTGGATGATCAGAACTTGACTAGAAAAAGAAAGAAGAGAGAAAAAAAAGAGTAATCCACTACAATTTAATGACCTTGACCTACACTTATGGATGTAGCAACTCAGAGGTCACAAATCTTGACAGAAAGGATCATTCACAACCCCTCAGTACACAGGGTTGACAGGGATGGGCAATTTGGACATTGGCTACCCAAAATGCTGGGTGGGGCTACAAAGGCAAAAAGTGTCTGGCTTACAAGCTTTCAAGAGGGAGCCTAGTCCAGAGGGTACGGGGGAAGGTAGAATCTCTACTGAGTTGTTTCCAATCTGTTGGGATGGGACTGATGAAAAGAGCTGGAGATAAGACTTCTGTGGTACAATAGTGAAAAACTGCTATCAGGCCTGACTGTGAGGATTGGAAATATAAAGGTAGATATTTTGTAACAAAAAGGGGGAGGAGCGGCGGTGGCTGATTTTGCAGTCTAGGAGCAGAAGTCCCTGGAACCACCAAGTGAGAAGAGGGACCCTACCCAGGGAAGCATATTTGTGCCCATTCCAAAGAGAGGTGACCCAACGGAATGCAGAAATCATCGGACAATGTCTTTGATATCTCAAGCGAGTAAAGATTTGCTAAAGGTAATACAGAAACGGCTACAATCATACATTGACAGAGAACTTCCAGCGGTTCAAACTGGATTCAGAAGAGGCTGTGGAACGAGAGATATCATTGTTGATGTCCGATGGATCTTGGCTGAAAGCAGAGAATACCCGAAGGATGTTTACCTATGATTTATTGACTATGCAAAGGCTTTCGATTGTGTGGATCATGACAAGCTATG
>NW_006408575.1:13270011-13284916 GCF_000296735.1 Chrysochloris asiatica | reverse complement strand
GTTCCAACTCGATGGTACCTGACAACAAAAACAACAAACCCAGAGAAGCAGTGACTCCAGAAGTGGAGGAAGAGACAATGACATGGAGAAATGGAGTAGCTGAGCACTCTAGACCCAGAGAGGGAGAGAGGCTGTGTTCTGATGACTGAGGGACAGGCTTGCGGGGTGTACCCTTTGGTTGTTTGATGACGCATGGAGGGGATTGTAATCATTGCAGTGAAATGAAATATGATAGAATGAATTTAAAGTTGGTGTTCTCCCATGTAAACAATCACATAATTCACAATAAAAACTTACAAAAAAAACACAATGTTACTGATAGAAGAAAAGAAAAAGAAGAAATAAAATGTTAATTCATTGTAGATGATAAGGAAAATCTGAAAGAATCTACAGCATATTGTTATTGTTTTTGTTGATGTAGGTGCCACTGAGTCATTTATTCACTCATGTTGGCTCCATGTAATAAAGCACAAGTGAACAATACAGTTTTCTAGACTATTTTTATGGGAACTGATTACCATGCTTTTTCTTACGAAGTTGCTGGATATTTCAAAGTAGCTGACACCTACAGATAGTGGAGGAGTTTAAACTGCCAACCTGTAGATTAGTAGCTGAATGCTTAACCACAGTGTCACTAGGATTACTTCAGCAAATGACTAAAGTCAATAAAATAATTTTGCAATGTTGTTGAAAGTGAAATGAATCTAATACAACAATCCACCATAGTGTCAAAAGTGAGGGTGAAAAACTTAATCAGGAAAATGTGAGGGCTTGTTTTTGGTGAGGCTAATGAAACATAATTGTATTTTGCTTTTATAAACATAGAGATGATGAAACATATGCTGTTCACAGTTGACTATACACTGACTTAAGAAGGTCCCCTTGTTCACAAAACAGAAATAGTCACTTCCTTTGATTTAAAGATAAGAACTTAGACCCATATAACTAGAAATGGAGTCAAGACAATGGGCTCAAAAATCAAGTATTTGATGTACATACTTGCATTATAGCAGAACAAGCTATCACAGTTTTATTTTAAACATCCAGTTTTATTTCCATAAATCAGAAGAAAATGGAAAATGAAATTTTAAAAAATATTTCCTTAATTATATTAATATCAAAGTTGTCAACTATTTTGGAATAAATATAGTTGGAATGACTACAATAGTGGGTTAAGATTTACAAAACCTTTGCAGTACAAAACCTGTACTGTTGGGGTTTTTGACAAGATTCTGAATAATGACAAGTCAACTAATTATGAAATTTGAATGTGTAGCACTACTCAGGGATAGTTATATTGGTGATTTTTATGCAGTTCACCAAAATGCAGTGTTTGTGAGCATCCTGGAGGACAGATGTGCCCTGAAAGGCTACATTTTACCAATAAAGTCTAGTCAGATGGAAAGGTGTGGATACCAGCCAGGGTCTGCCACCTACAGATGCCTAATCAGATGGCACTCAGACAGAGAGGGCCAGGAAATGTCAGTGTTAGGACAGTGCCTGATTACAGATCTTGCAAAGCATGAATTGAAGAGGGGGCAGGTCACTTACTTCTGAGGAGAGTTTTTGAGGCTTTATCTTAAGGTCAATTTATAGAATTAGGTTAATTGGTATTCAATCTAAATTTTATTATATTAGAAAAGGAATGGTAGATTGAAGGGCAGAAAATTAGGTAGATTTAGGCATTATGTGGGTCCAGAGGTAAATTCCTAAGTTATAAGAACCCACCGCATAGTCATTCTGACTTTACCATCTGTATTTCTCTGGAGAGCCATGCTGTATTTAGAGATTTTACACATCTTGGTCTTCCAGACTAGAGAATTAATTAAATCTGAAGAACTCAAAAGCCTTTGTGAAAAATCCCAAAGCTAACAGAAATGAAAATAAAACAAAGGGTAGCAAGAGAATCATTGGTAATATTTGTGAATTGAGGACTCACAGTAGTGTAAAACTCTCCATTGATCTTGAATTATTTTTAGAGCATGCCTGTTATAAACCAGACATAGAAACAAACAGATTAAGCAGACTAATATACAACTATCTTTCCTCAATGTATGAAAGGTTAAAACTGGCAGTTTAACTAAGAGTAAGAGGTTAGCACTTGATGAAACATGGGATGGACTATTTTGGGAGGGTTGTGTTTCTTTTTCACTGGTGATATCCTTACTGAGATAGGATAGTTTTCCTGGGATGTGAACTAAACAAAGGATTCATGCCCTATTGTTGAACTACAAAATATATGCTCTTCCTTCTAACATTCCAGTTGGGGATTTGTTAGTTTAGGATCCACTTAGTCCAAAATTCTCCTTTTATAAATGAGGAAACTGAGAGAAAGGACTTGACTAAAGCACCCAGTGACTGAATATTTTACTGGAAATGTATCTAAAGTCAAATAGGATACATATATTTCATTCTGACAAAGAGTCTTTAGAAATGACCCTAAATCATACTTTGAGAATCCTGAAACGCAAAGTTGTAGACTTCATTTATTAAAATTATTGAGAATGGTGAAAGCAATGACAAAATAATCTATGCTCACTTAATATACATTTTGGTTTTAAATAATAGCATAAGTTGAAATGTTTGAACACATCTCAAAAAAAAAAAAATCTGAAATCTTTGGCTATTAATATCAGTGAAAAGAATTCTTGAAAACTTTGACTTGAATATTAAAAATAAGGAAAGAAACAAAACAAAAACAAAACTTCAACTCTTGCTCCTGACATGTTGCCAGTTTATTGTTCTGTTCTATTTCAACTACGTTTGACAATGAGTCACTGAACAGGGCATTCTAAGGGCATTTCTAATATCCTTTCATTAAAGCTCACAAGGGTTTATATGATGTAATACTGAGGAAAGCTATTATCCCTAGGTATTCCTTTGCCAAAAAGCTTTGTGTAGAAGATACAGTGTTCTGTCCCCTGAAAACCACCTGCCTTCATTTCTGAAATGCTTTCTGACTTCCACTACCACCAAACTAAGCTCAGTTCCTCTAAAAGCAGAGTCTGAGACAAATGTTGTGTAAGTACAGTTTCTTTGGGCTTGTGTTCTCAGATATCAGGAATGATGATTAAGGAGATGGGAAAAGGTAGAAGAGAAATATGAAGATGTGTCATTGAATTGGCCGCTATTACAAGAGGCTGTTCCTTTATTTTTATGGAACCATTTGAGCAGTCGTAGGGAGAAGTGGTGGTTCAGTGGAAGAACTTTCACTTTGTATGCAGGAAACTCAGGTTCAGTTTCCCACCAATGCTCCTCATGGCAGCCTACATCTGTTACATCTCTGTACTTTCCATAATGTGGTTATCCTATTCCTCATTTCTATGACTTTTGATGGTCATATAACACCTTCCATTTCTCCTTGCTTCTACAGCCAGGAACTCAATTGGACACTTGTCTTCAAGGGGACTAGGACTCTAGCTGGGACCATACAGGACAGTCTTTCAACCTATTTAGGATTGTCAAACCATCCCTGGTTTCGTTTTGAAAGTGTTCTAGTTGACTTGGGATCCCTTGGATGTAGTGTCAAATAGAGGCTACATGAGTTCTGGTGACAACCAGCTTGGGTTCAAATCCCACTTTTTTTTACTAGCTATTGAACCATGGTTTTGCCTTAACTTTTCTGATTAACTGTTCTCATCTGAAGAACAGGAATAGAGTCTCATAGAGTTTTCAGGATAATTAAAAGAGATGGTTTAAAATACTTCCATCTTATTTTGATACTTTCTATGATATTCAGTATTTTACCCATGTTGTTGTTGTTAAGTGCCATCGAGTCAGTTCTGACCCATAGAGATCCTATATAGGGTTTCCAAGGAGCAGCTGGTGAGCTTGAACTGTCGACTTTGCAGTTCAAACGTCTTTGCAGTCTGATGCATTAACCGACAGCGCCACACCAGGATTCTTCAAATTGCAATTCAAGACTTGAACTTTTTCTTCAATTCTTTCAGCTTATTTACTACTTCAATAATATCCATTTTTAAGGACCTAGAGTGAATTTGATTTCTTTTTCTGAAACTTTCAAATCTTCACAGTCAAAATTCATGTTTCTTTTTTTCTCTTCTCTGGTTATGTTTTGTAGTTCATTACAGCCTTTTACTTACCCATTAGATTGGATCTAGTTGCTAGGTGCCATTGGGTCACTTTAGACTCATAGCCACCCCATATGACAAAGTAGAATTGTCCTATTGGGTTTTCTAAGCTTTAATCATTATGGAGAAGATCACCAGGTTTTTCTCCCCTGGAGCAACTGATGGGTTCAAATCATCAAGCTTTTGCTGAAAAACTGTACAATTAACTATTGTGCAAGTGGGTCACAGGGTTTGGATTATGTTTTATTTCTATTTGTAGCAATTACAGCATCTAGTACACTTCCTATTTCATTTTAGGAGAAGAACATTTGAAGGAAGGATCTCATTATTTCAATGATTGACATTTAGATGGTAAACAGTTAACAAACATGAGATATGTGTAGCTGGTGATTAAATCAGCAAGCAACAGCCTACTTGGGCACTTTTATGTTTCCTTAGACATACACATTTATTAACTGTGCCCTTCAAAAGAGTGTAAACTTCAGAAAGTTCTTCATGAATGTTCACACAACATGCAGAAGAGCCCTGAGGAGTAGGTTTAAGTCCTCTGTTCCTTTTCTCTCACCTATTCTTCCTCACCTCTTCTGCATCCCTTCCTCCCCTACCCCTGGGGTAGCCAGGGGCATGCAGGTGCCATCAAATACATAATGAATCCAAATTCAGTTAAAAAAAATATCTTAGAGCTTTCAACCCTTTGTTAGTGTACATTCTGGAGGGAAGAGTTTTGTATTATAAACACAGAAAGCCCAGCAACCTTGTAAATTAGCACACACTAGCAGAGGGGAACTCTGGTCTTGAAGATATCAGGCATGAAATGAGGAAGAAAAACCACAGGAATGAAAAATATAACCCAGCATGAACACTCATAGTTGTTGGGGGAAATTTTCCATAGAGGTTGGTATTGAATGCAAAGAATAGTTGTGCATCAGGAGCATGAGGAATGCAACCTGTTATTGTTATGATTGAAGTCCTGGTGTAGCACTGCAGGACAATGAACTGAAATGTAATGACAGTTTGAACTGCATGATCAGCAGTCCAAACCCACCAGCTGCTCCTTGGATACCCTATACAACACATAACAACAATGTTGTTATGATGGATAATTTGAGGATGTTATCCTACAGCATGAGTAAATGACCCCCATTTTCTTTCTGGGAACTACTTCAAAGAGACTTGTTGGTACAAGTTAAACCACTCAACTGCTACTAAAAGGTAGATAGTTCAAACTCACTCATCACTGTATGAGAAATCAATAAAGAGTTCAGTCTAGGAAACACTATGAGGCAGTCCTAATGTGCCCCATGATATCACTAGGAAATGAAATAGACTCAAGGGCACACATCAACAACAACAGCTACAAAGCTCCTTCTTCTGATCTATAAGTATAAGGTTCAGATTCATGGTTGCAGATTCTCACCAATCATATAGTGCCCCTAGGACCCTCATCTCCTACTCTGGTTTGTCCTGTCATGGTGATCAACTCTTAAATAAATTATTGTTATTGTTGTTGTAAGCACCTTCCAACTTATAGAGACCCTGTCTCTATATTGTTTCCCATGAGTGACTGGTGAACTTGAACCGCTGACATTGTGGTCCCAAATGACCCATTGCATTTTCCCACAGCTCCTGCCTTTAAATGCAGGTATGAATCCACCCTTTCTTCAGCACATATGGTGAAAATTTGCATGGCAAATTACTTTTCTACTGAATAATTCATGTGTAAATTATTCCCTGACATTGGTTCCTGCAATGTGTCAGCACTCTCTCCTTTTCCTGCCTAGGTAATTTGTTTCTATTCATTTGGTCTTCTGTTCTTTCTTGCTTTCTTATCTTTTGTTTGGGCAAATGTTATTGGTCCCATCAAGTTGATAATGCCTCATAGGGACCATAAGCACAACAGAATGAAACATTGCTTAGTCCTGGGCCAACCTCACAATCATTGCTAAGCCTGAGCCCACCATTGCTGCAACTGTGCCAGTTCATTTCACTGGGCCTTCCTATTTTTCTCTGACCCTCTCCTTTATCAAACATGATATCCTACTCCAGTGACTGGTCCCTCTTGATAATATGTTTGAAGTATGAGAGATGAAGTCTGTCCATCCTGACCTCCAAGGTGCACTATGACTGTACTTCTTTTAACACAGATTTGTTTGTTCTTTCCGCAATCCATGACACTTTTAATATTCTCCTCTAACACTGGAACTCAAATGCACCAATTCTTCTATGGTCTTCCTTATTCACTATCCAACTTTTGCATGCTTATGAGGTTATTGAAAACACTATGACTTGGGGCAAGCACACCTTAGTCCTCAAACTGACATTGTTCCTCTTCAACACTTTAAAGAGCTCTTGTGCAAGAGATTTACCTAATACAATATACGGTTTAATTTCTTGGCTGCTGCTTCCATGAGTGTTGATAGAATGATCCAAGAAGAATTAAGTCTTTGACAACATCTGTCTTTTCTTCATTAATATGGATGCTATTTATTGGTCCAGTGGTGAGGACTTTTGTTTTCTTTATGTTAAGATGCAACCCATACCAAAGGCTGTGGTCTTTGATCTTCACCAGTAAGTATTTTAAGTCTTCTTCACTTTCTGCAGGCAAGGTTATATCATCTGTATATCGTAGGTTGTTAATGAGTCTTCCTAAAATCATGATTCCACGTTTTCCTTCATACAACCCAGCTTCTTGGATTATTTGCTCAGCATACCAGTTGAATGAGTATGGTGAAAGAATACAACCCTGGAACACACCTTTCTTAATTTAAAACCTTTTGGTGTTCCCTTGTTCTGTTTGAACAACTGCCTCTTGGTCTATGTACAGGTTCTTTATGAACACAATTGAGTGCTTTAATGCTCATACTTAACAATGTTGTCCATAGATTGTCAGGAGCCACACAATCAAAAGCCTTTGCATGACTAATAAAGCACAGGTAACCAATTGTTTTTGAATTCTCTGCTTTCAGCTAAGATCCATCTAATGTCAACAATGCTATCCCTCATTTCAGATCCTTTTATGAGTCCAACTTGAACCTCTGAAGTTCTATGTCAATGTATAGTTGCAGCCATTTCTGTATTACCTTTACTAAAACTTTACTCACATGAGATATCAACGATATTGTCTGATGATTTCCTCATTCCATTGGGTCATCTCTCTTTGGAATGGGCACAAATACGGATCTCTTCCAGTCAGTTGGCCAGGCAATTGTCGTCCCAATTTCTTGGCATAGGTAAGTGAGTGCTTCTAATGCTACCTTATTTTATTGAAATATTTGAATTTGTAGCCCATCAAATCCTGGACCCTTGTTCTTTGCCAGTGGCTTCAATACACCTTGGACTTCTTTCGGGATCTTTGATTCATGATCATATGCTACCTATTGAAATGGCTGAACATGGACAGTTTCTTTTGGTACAGTGACTGTGTATACATATGGGCAATTAGTGGCCTGTTCCACAGGCTGCCCCTGGCCTTGTTTTAGATGATAATATGGAGCTTTTCCATCATCTCTTTCTGCAGATGTATTTCTGTCAGTTTGATTTCTGTGTATTCCATCTGGTGCGGTCCAAGTGTATGGTGCTAGTGGTTATGTGCCATGGAGTTGGTCCCGACTCATAGCGACCCTGTATAGGGTTTCTGAGGCTGTAAATCTTTATGGGGAGCAGGAAGTCTCATCTTTCTCCCGCAGAACAGCTGGTAGTTTTGAACTGCTGACTTTAAGATTCACAGCCCGATTCGAAACCACTATGCTACAAGATCTCCCTTGTTTTATATTTTTTTACATAAGTTATTTGCAATGAACAAGTCATTGTTCTTGCAAAATTCTGTCATGTGATCACCAGCATTGTTTCTATCACCAAGGCCATATTTTCCAACCACTGACCCTTTCTCTTTGTTTTCAACTTTTGCATTCCAATCGCCTGTCATTACCAATACATCTTGATTGCATGTTTGATCAATTTCAGACTGAAGAAGTTGGTAGAATCCTTCAGTTTCATCTTCAATGGGCTTTAGTGATTGGTATGTAAATTTGAATAGTGGTATTAACTGGTATTCCTTGTACGTGCATGGATATTATCCTATCACAGACATTGTTGTACCTCATAATATGCTATTTTTGATGACTAATGTGACTCAGTTTCTCTTCAATTCGCCATTCCTTGCATAGTAAACCATGTGATTGTCAGAATCAAAATGGACAATCCCAGTTCATTTCAGCTCACTAATGCCTAGGATATTGATGTTTATGTGTTCCATTTCATTTTTGAAAATTTCAAAATTTCTTAGATTCATACTTCATACATTCCATATTCTGATTATTAATTGATGTTTATAGCTGTTTCTCTTTATCTTGAGTTGTGTCCCATCGGCAACTGAAGGTCCTAAAGTCTTTACTCCATTCACATCATCACACTCAACTCTACTTTGAGGAGGCAGTTCTTCTCTAGTCACATCTGAGTGCCTCTAACCTGACGGGCTCATCTTTCATTACTATTTCTGCCAAGGTTGGTTTGAGCCATAAGTTCAGCAGTTTAGTCTCAACAGTTGCTCCTTGGGAGCCCTAAACATGGTCTCTAAGAGTCAGAACTGACTTGATGGTACTTAACAAAAACAACAGGGTAATTTTTATAAAAGCAGACTGTCACATCTTTTACCTGCTGAGCAGCTATTATGTTTGAACTGCTGAATTTTTAGTTAACATCCAAACAATTGCTGTGTCACCAGAGCTTGTTTATTCCATAAATATTTTACCGCATAGGAAGACCTATGAGGTAGTTATAGTCTGACCTTATAGGGTCACTGTAAGTAAGAACCAACTCAGTGGTACACAAGAATAACTATCTTCTCCAGGAGACACTTGATGTAATGGCTTTTGGGTTTCACCCTTACTAATTCATACCCAGTAGGGAAGATAGCCTTTGTCTTACATTCCCAGCAAATACGTGTGATTCTCAAACTGACTCATCAAGAGAAGGCTCTATGACCATCCCTGAGTCAATCCTGTGGCCACAAAAATTAACTAAGCTTTTGAACTTAGATAAGATCATGTGTCCTCCTAGCTTCTCTATACCATATTTAACCCCCAGTAGAAATTGTACTTGATGTCATAGTTTTCTTAGTTAATGCTATACTGGAATCTCAGGTTAGATTTTTGTCAATATTCTAAGGACAACAGAAAGGCACAAAAGAGTTTTAATCTTTCTAAATCACTGCCATTGACATTCAGATGGATGGATGAATAGGGCACTCAAAATTTTGTGAAATGATTTTGGTGAATGAGAAAAATGAGCACTGCTGAAGGTTACAGGCAGTAAAACTTGAGAGAAATCTTACCTTGGAAGTTCTGGTTCCTAAGCACATTTATCTGGGTGAAGTTCTGACTTGTCATCAGCCTACTCCATTGTCTTCAAATAAATTCTCAGGTACACCTACTTGAGAAATGGTGTTGCTCCTTTTAAAATTAAATATCAAACATAATAAAGATGGTGTCAGTGATGAAGATATTAATGAAAATTGATCTTGATGGTGATAATGACAATAAATATATTATTGCCCAGACTATAGCAATAGAAACACTGTCCACACTAACTAAAGAAAACTAGCAGATTTATTGGTTAATTTATTCAGCAATTGCAGCTGTAAAAGGATACAGCTCCTTCGGTTCTTAGATGGCTCTACCAACAGAGTAAGCATGATCATCACTGGCAGGTCAGCAAGCACTGTTGCATTTCTAGATTGCTTAACTCTATGGATGACAGAACAATTCTTGAAGTTAACAAAGTTTGGAGACAAGATCAGGAATGTGGTTTTATATATATATTAACTTAATGATTCCTTAGCACCTCAGAGAATTCCCTAGGCCTCTGAAGAAAAGGCATTTAAGCCAAAATTTGAGAGATGAGATTAAGCAAATGCAGGAAAGTCATGACAGGAAGAGGAAGGCATTCTGGACAGAGTCCTCCATAAGGAAGGACTAATGGCAATTGGGAATCTGAAAAAATCTGTGGCTGGGGAATAGCGAATAAGGCAGAGAGTGGAACAAAAAGAAGTTGTGGAATGAGCCGGGCAGTTTGTTGTACTGAGGTGACTTGTGTGTTGCTGTGATTCTGGAAGCTATGCCAAAGGTATGTTAAATACCAGAAGGGTCTCCTACAATGGACAGGTTTCAGCTGAGCTTCCAGATGAACACAGACTAGGAAGAAGAAGAAACAGACTACTTCCAAATATTTACTTACTGAAAACCTTATGAATAGCAGTGGAACACTTTAAGCAAGCAAATTACTGAATATTGAAACATGTTGAAGAGCACAAGATTATTGTCAGATATAGTGCCAGAAGATGAGCCCCTCAGGTTAGAAGGCACTGAAAATGAGACTAGGAAAGAGCTGCCTCCTCAAAATAGAGTTGACTGTGATGACACGAGTGAAATAAAGCCCTTGGGACCTTCATTTGCTGAAAGGGCATGACTCAAAATAGAGAGAAACAGCTACAAACATGCATTAATAAATGGAACATGGAATGTACAAAGTATGAATCTTGGAAAGTTGGAAATTGTCAACAATGAAATGGAACACATAAACATTGGATACCCTAGGCATTCGTGAGCTGAAATGGATTGATATTGGTCATTTTGAATCTTACAATCACATGGTTTACTATGCAGGGAATGACAAACTGAACAGGAAAGGCATCATATTCATTATCAAAAGGAACATAACCACAACTGTTCTGAGGTACAGCGCTGTCTGTGGTAGGATAATACTCACATACCAACAAAGAAGACCAGTTAATACAACTATTACTCAAAATGTGCACCAACCACTAAAGCCAGTGATGATGAAATTGAAGGATTCTCCAACTTCTTCAGTCTGAAATTGATCAAACATGCAATCAATATGTACTATTGGTAATTGGAATGCAAAGATTGGAAACAAAGAGGAAGGATCAGTAGTTGGAAAACATGGTCTTGGTAATAGAAACAAATGCTGGTGATCACATGATAGACTTTTGCAAGAACAATGACATGTTCATTACAAATACCTTTTTCAAACAACATAAAAGACAATTACACACATGCACCTCACCAGATGGAATACACAGAAAAATTGACTACATCTGTGGAAAGAGATGGTGGAAAATCTCCATATTATCATCTAAAACAAGGCCAGGGGCAGACAATGGAGCAGACTATCAATTGCTCAAATGCAAATTCAGGATGAAGCTGAACTTAAAACAAGCCCATGAAAGCCAAAAATTTAGCTTGACTATATCTCACCTAAATTTAGAGATCATCTGAAAAACAGATTTGATGAATTATACACTAAAGATTGAAGACCTGAAGAGTTGTTTGATGACATGAAGAACATTTTACAGGAAGAAAGCAAAAGGTCCGTGAGAATACAAGAAAGAAGGAAGAACCAAAATGGATATCAGAAGAGAGTCTGAAACTTGCTCTCTAGCATAGAGATGCTAAAGCAAATGGAAGAAACAAAAGAG
The DNA here is from genome assembly GCF_000296735.1 of Chrysochloris asiatica. Classification (NCBI taxonomy): domain Eukaryota; kingdom Metazoa; phylum Chordata; class Mammalia; order Afrosoricida; family Chrysochloridae; genus Chrysochloris; species Chrysochloris asiatica. The sequence continues at coordinate 13,273,330 of NW_006408575.1, read as the reverse complement.
GTACAAGAACTGAACAGAGAATTGTAAAAGTCAGCTCAAGAAGAAAATGTCAAATATTATACCGATATTTTCAAACACCTGGAATTAGAAAACCAAAAGGGAAGAACATGCTCTGCATTTCTCAAGCTAAGGGAGCTAAAGAAAACATTCAAACATCAACTTGCAGTACTGAAGGAAGACCATAGAAGAATTGATGCTTTTGAGTTATGGTGTTGGAGGAGAATATTGAAAGTGCCATGGGCTGCCAAAAGAACCCACTGATCTGTGTTGGAAGACGTGCAGCCAAAGTGCTCCTTGGAGGCCAGGATGGCCAAACTTCATCTCTTATACTTTGGATATATTGTCAGGATGGACCAGTCACTGGAGAAGGATATCATGTTTTGTAGGGTGGAGAGTCAGAGAAAAAGAGGAAGACCCCCAGTGAGATGGATTGGCAAAGTGGCAGCATCAGTGGGCTCAAGCATGGCAACAATTGTGAGGTGTGAGGTTGGCCCAGGACCAGGCAGTGTTTCGTTCTGTTTTATATAGGGTCACTATGAGTTGGTACAGACTCGATGGCACCTAACACAACAACAATGGGCAAAATATTGAATAATGCAGAAAGCATAAAAAGAAGATGGAAGGAATACACAGTCACTGTACCCAAAAGAAATGGTTGATGTTCAACCATTACAAGAAGGTAGCACATAATCAAGAGCCAAAGATCCTGAAGGGACTTAGCAGAAAGAAAAGTTCCCTACTTTACCAGAGTGGCTGGTGGGTTTGAACTGTCAACCTTGTTAGCAGTTCAGTGTTTATTGTACAGTTCTTTTTTATATTATCTATACTAAATCTCATGATAATTTTTGAGTTAGGTATTAATATTGTTTCCATTTTACAGAAAAGGAAACAGATTTAATGAGAAAAAATACTGAACAGGATCATACAATAAATAGCAGAGCTAGAATTAAAGTCATGTGGGTCTTATGTGGGAAACTGAACTCATATATTATGTATATGGTAACAAGAAAGCTTAACTAGCTTAACTTCCAGCAACATCTCCCACAATATAAATAAGACAGCCGTGACAATGTACTTCTTAGATCTCTGACTGCCTCAGTTGCTACAGTCTAAAACCTGTCATCACATTGTTGTTAAGGTCACATATCTTATGGGACACTCCCTGTCAGTGGCTAAGCTTGGCAAAGACATTAGTCAGACCTGGTCTTCAGAGATGTGGAATTTCTCTGATGAGCAACTTTAGTTCAAGGCTCCCCATTGGCTTTATCTAACTTTCTAGGAATTGAAATTTGGTTTAAGATTCTTTCACTGACCATTCCTTCTTCCTTCTCTGGAGAAGCTGAAGGCACTCTGGTGACTCTCCAGTCTCCTTTGAAGTCCTCCTCATTTTCCTGTCAGATGTTTTCTGAAATTAATCTTCTGCATTCTAGCATCTCTTTCTTGGAGGACCTAGATTGATGCATGGGAAAGTTGAGGAATTTCAATAAATCTATTTATATTTAAAGCATATTTAGGATGTATCACTTTCAGAGTCAGCATTTGGCTTAGGTATGTTTTTGAATATGGGAAATCATGTATTCTGTAAATCATGAAAAGTACTAAAAATATTTAAAGTATTCAAGTGGAACATAATTATACTAATTGGAAGCATTTAAAAAGTTCATTAGAAATAATTCCACAGTATTAATTTTAAAGCACTACTATTTAAAGCAGGCCAGAAATAGGATAATTTAAATTTCTCATTATTTTGAATCATAGTGACTGTATTTGTTTAATTTTGCTCTTCACAAACTGTGTTCTATGCAATACATGCTTTATGTGAAATATGTTGTTGTTAGGTGCCATCGAGGCAGTTTCAATTCATAATGACTCCAGGTACAACAGAACAAGGGTTAATGCACTGTGGGTTAATGCGCCAGAATGCAAAGCCATTTGAGCTGCAAGGTTCAAGCTCACCAGTCACTCCTCAGAAATCCTATACGGGGTCGCTACGGGTCGCAACCAACTCGACGGCACTTAACAACAACAACAACAACAGAATGAAGCACTGTCCCATCCTGGGCCATCCTCATGTCTTTTATGGTTGAGGCCATTATTGAAGTTCTTGTGTCAGTCTATCTCAATAGGGAGGGATCTTCCTCTTTCTCACTGACTCTCTACTATTGTGAGATAACTATAGTATGTATTGTTATTGTTGTTGTTTTAAAAAGGTGATTTGTGATTAAATTTGTTTGACATTTACCGGATATCTGTACGTGTCAGGCACCAATTAATAGATAGTGTCCTTATTCTTCTTGACTTCATGTCCTCACGGAACTTTTGATTAGAAACAATAAATAAATAAATAATGAGCAAGATGTCAGGGAAATAAAAATGAAAGGATAAGGGTAACTGGAATGGAATATATTGTGTTAGATGGAATAGTGGGAAAGGTCTATTAAAAGAATATACATTTCAGCTGAAACCTGAAAGGTAAGAAGAAGTTGAAGGAGTTAGCCATACAAGGATCTAGGGAAGAGTATTGGAGTGGTGAGTATAAAGAAAGATTAAGACTGAGAAGAGTTTAGGTGGTAGTAATAGCTGAAGGCAGAGCACAGTTAGAATATGGGAGGTGGAGGTGAGGGTCATGGCTTGAGTTGGGGAAGAGCGACAAGTCAGATCCTCATGGGTTTGGTAGGCAGTTCTGTGAAATTTGAATTTTATTTTTAATTCAGTGCACAGCAAAAAACTATATAGGCACTTAGTAGTCTTTCAATAAAGAGATCTGTATGATCTGGCTCATTTTCAAGTTTCCAACAATTGATTGACAAATCACTTAGTAGCTCTGGTAGCGTAGTGGTTACGAATCGGGCTGTGAACCTTAAGGTCAGCGGTTCAAAACTACCAGCTGCTCCGCGGGAGAAAGATCAGGCTTTCTACTCCCGTAAAGATTTACACCCTCAGAAACCCTGTACAGGGTCGCTATGGGTCGAAACCGACTCGACGGCACTTAACAACAACAACAATAGAGTACTGGTGCAGCACTCCAAGATAATACACCACAACCCAAGGTTAGTTTGAAACACAAGGTCAGCAGTTCAAACTCACCAGTTGCTCCTCAGAAATCCTACACAGGATCTCTATGAGTCAGAAACAACATTCAGCAACAACAATATCATCAATATGCTAAAGTGACTAAAATAAATGAGGAATTAAAAGAGCAGAAAAGAACATTTCAAAGGAGAGCTTGGAAAGACAAAGTCAAGTATTATAATGAAGTGTATAAAGATCTGGAGTTTGAAAACCTAAAGGGAACAATACACTCAGCATTTCTCAAGCT
>NW_006408575.1:13267643-13269115 GCF_000296735.1 Chrysochloris asiatica | reverse complement strand
CAGGTGCACCTTAGTCCTCAAGCTGACATCTTTGCTCTTCAACACTTTAAAAAGGTCTTCAATAGTATATTGACAGGAAATCCCATACAGGATTTCCAGGGAGTAGCTGGTGGGTTTGAAACAGCAACTTTGTGGTTAGCAGACTAGTGCTTATTTTACAGTATCACACTAGTACTCCATATGTTGTTGTTGTTGATGTTGTTGTCAGGTGCCATTGAGTCGGTACTGACTTATAGTGACCCTTTGCACAACAGAAAAGATTGAAGTTGTCAAGGACTTCATTCTTCTGGGATTAACTATCAACACTCATGGAAGCAGTGGTTAAGAAATCAAATGACATATTGCATTAGGCAATCTGCTGTACAAGACCTTTTTAAAGTGTTGAAGAGCAAAGATGTCAGCTTGAGGATTAAGGTATGCCTGACCCAAGCCATGGTATTTTCAATAATCTCATATGCATGCAAAAGCTGGACAGTGAATAAGGAAGACCATAGAAGAATTGATGCTTTTGAGTTGTGGTGTTGGAGGAAAATATTGAAAGTGCCATGGGATGTCAAAAGAACCAACACATCTGTGTTGGAAGGAGTGCAACCGCAGTTCTCCTTGGAGGCCAGAATGGTCAAACTTCATCCTCTTGTTTTGGACATATTGTCAGCCAGGACCAGTCACTGGAGAAGGATATCATGTTTGGTAAGGTGAAGGATCAAAGAAAAAGAGGAAGACACCCAGTGAGCTGGATTGGCAAAGTGGCAACATCAAAGGGTTCAAGCATGGCAGCAATTGTGAGGTTGGCCCAGGATTAGGCAGTGTTTCATTCTGTTGTGCATAGGGTTGCTGTGAGTCGGTACCAACTCAATGGCACCTAACAATTATGCATAATAGAACAAAGCACTGCCCAGTCCTGGGCCAACTTCACAATCGTTGCCATATTTGAGTCCATTGATGCTGTCACTTTGGCAATCCATCACCCTGGGAGTTTTCCTCTTTTTCTCCAAATCTCCACCTTACCAAGCATGATATCCTGCTCCAGCAACTGGGCCCAGTCTCCAGCGACTGGTCCCAGACTGGTCATAGTTTCCAGCTACTGGTCCCATGAGTGTTGATGTTTGATGTGAGCAAAATGGAGTCTTTGACAACTTTGCACTTTTCTCCATTGATAAGAATGTTGTTTATTGGTCTAGTGGTGAGGATTGTTGTTTTCTTTACACTGAGAGACAATCCATACCAAAGGCTGTGGTCTTTGATCTTCATTAGTAAATACTTAAAGTCCTCTTCACTTTCATCAAGCAAGGTTGTATCATTTGCCTATCACAGGTTGTTAATGAGTCTTCTTCCAATACTGATGCCGCATTTTTCTTCATATAATCAACTTCTAGGATTATTTGTTCAGCATACAGGTTGAATAAGTATGGTGAAAGAATACAACCCTGTCACATACCTCTCTTAAATTTAAACCATTTGGTGTTCCCTTG
>NW_006408575.1:13251459-13252499 GCF_000296735.1 Chrysochloris asiatica | reverse complement strand
CTGCCAAAAGAACCAATAGATCCGTTTTGGAAGAAGTTCAGTCTGAGTGCTCCTTGGAAGCCAAGATGGCCAAACTTTGTTTCTCATACTTCGGACATATTGTCAGAATGGTCCAGTAGCTGGAGAAGGATATCATGTTTGGTAAGAGGAAGACCCCCAATGAGATGGATCAGCAAGTGTCAACATCGATGAACTCAGGATTGGGCAGTGTTTCATTCTGATGTGCGTAAGGTTGCTTTGGGTCGTTACCAACTCGATGGCATCTAACAACAACAAGAACATTATATTCAGTAGACAAATAGTGAAGTTTTCCCTTCAAGATCAGGAATAAACGATAGCTCTCAACCACTGCTTTTCAAATTTGGAAGACCTGTTTGGAGAATTACGGCAAGAAAACGAAGTAAAATATATCCAAATCAAAAAGGAAGAATTAAAATTCTCCCTTTCTCACAGGAAAAAATCCCACATATAGGAAATTCCAAAAACTACAAAAAATCCACTAGATCTAATAACTGAAGTCAGTAAAGTTAGAGGGTGAAAGTATGGGATATTTTTAGAAAATAAATTATGAATGTATTCTCCCTCATGGGAATAAAGCAGCATTATCTTTAAGTACATCATTGCCATCATATATAAAACACAGAATATAAGGTCCATGCCCTTTTGCAATGTTTTTCATATGTTTCAATAATATTAGCTATATTCAAAACTATATAAAGTGGTGGTGGTGGTGGTATATGTCATGGAGTTGGATTGGACTCATAGAGACCCTGCTTAGGGTTTCCAAGGCTATAAATCTTTCTCTTGTGAAACAGCTCGTAGTTTCAAACTGCTGACCTTGAGGCACTCAGCCTGACTTGTAACCCTAAGTTACCAGAGCTCCTTAACTATATAAAGAATATAATATTAAGCACTGAGAATACAATGATCAACAAGTCAATCATGAAGGAGGTTAGCCTACTAAGTTTCAACTAGAAGATTTAGGTATAATATCAGTAGAACATGGTTACCCTGAATGTATACACTATTGTTGTTGTTGT
>NW_006408575.1:13245151-13250962 GCF_000296735.1 Chrysochloris asiatica | reverse complement strand
CTGCCCTGCTGGAGCTAAATCAATTCATAAATAGAAAGCAAAGTAAATATATAATTGAAACTGCTGTAGAGTAAACAAGCTAAATTCAATGAAGAGAATACTACAAAGGGAAGGGACTGAGAGGAGGTAAAATTAGTAGGGACAGTAAAGGCCCCTTTGCCAACGTGATATTTGAGATAAGACAAGACGATATAAAGGAAACAGCCACACAAAGACTGATCTTGTGCTGCTCATAGGGATGAAACACCCATTGTACCTTAGGAGAGTGGCAAATGGGAGAGTGAAACACAGTGAGGTTGGAAATGAGACAAAAGACCAGACTCTGCAGGGTGTTGTATTTTTCAACAGTGAATAGACTGAATCCATCTGAGGCCCAGTTATATTTGGTTACATTTTTAAAACTTTTTATCAAACATAAATGTCACACATTCTTGTAAATATTTGGGCAGTTTGATGCTCCAGAAAGTATATGCTCTTGTATGAGCTTAGATATCCCAGTTTCCCAACATGTAAACCTGCAGTATTATAAAATAACAGGACTGTTATGAAGGAAACTGAAGGTGAAAAATGCCAGGAGTTTAGAAAATACTACAGTTCTGCAAAAAAGCAACAATTAGTCAAGATAGGAGGGAATTTTTTTCCCGATAGAAACATAAATTTATTAGCTCTAGGTTTATGTTATTGAATTCTGTAAAAAATAACATTTCAGTATTGATTCAGAACTGTAGGGTGCACTATCAGCATAATTAACATGAAAGAATCTAAGCCATTTCCCCATCTTGCGTCCTTATTATTGTCTAATTGTTCAAAATATCTGTCTGTTATGGAGACAAAGCAATTAAGCTCAGCAAGTCGCAACAATGAAAATCATAAAACAGGGAAGGGGGGTTCTGCTTCATTAGCAACTTGGATATCAGCATAGAAATGTTTAAAAAGAAACACAATTGTAATTGGAAATAACTGGGTGGCAAAGTTCACTTAGCTGGAGAAGACATGCTATGTGTATTTGAAGTTTTGTGGGTTTTTTTTTTTTTTTTTTTTTTTTTCATTTTGTGTGTCTTTTTTTTCACCTAGGCTCTTTACATTGAGCTTTGTAAATGTTACAGTATCATAGTTGAGGTTCCAAAGAGGTTAAGTGAGCACTGAGCTCTTTTTCAGATAATGGTATCTGTTCCTTGGGAATCCAGAAGAACTTTATTTCACATAGCTATCAACCAGCCCAGAAAGGGGAGAAGCAAGGGTTAATGCTTCTGTTAAATATAAATCACCAGAATAGCAACACCTGTGTCTCTTCTGACTCCATTTCTCACAGATACAAATTCAAAGGTCCATTCTTGGAACACTTGTTTTTTGTTTGTTTGTTTGTTTTTTAAATAATGATCACTTTTAATAAATTTGTAATGTAAAAGATTATGTTACAAACAGTAAAGAATCATAAGCGTTTTTAGACCTGGACTAATTCAAAAGCCCCTTAGGGGAACAACAGAGGCTTAGATTGCAGCATGTTGTTGTTGTTAAGTGCTATCGAGTTGGTTCTGACCCATAGCGACCGTGTATAGGGTTTCCAAGGACCAACTAGTGAGCTTGAACCACTGACCATGCAGCTCAAAGGACTTTGCAGTCCAGCGCATTAGCCCACAGCACCATAGCAGGACTCCTATAGCAGCCTAGTATGTGCCTTAAATAAAAGGAAGTAGAAGACTAAGTAGTAGAAAACATAGATCTCCTAAAAAGGAAAGCAACAACAACATAAAAATATTACTGGGTATGTTATATTTGTCTTATGACACTATGCTAAATGCGTCATATATATCACTTCATATACATGCACACAATTTCTGAGAGGTTTTTCAGGTTTTTCTCATGAGGTCTGAGAATAATGCATTTATAGATAATACTGTTGCTCAGAAAAGTTATGCTGGTTATAATACTGTTTCTCAGAAATGTTAAACCAAAGCCAGTATTTGAACTCAGTTCTTTATTGTTAAAAATCCATGCTGATAGCTACTAACCTATTTTTACTTCCCTATACAAAGGACAAAACATGAAGCAAATAATGTGTTCTAATGGTGTGGCGCTGTGGAATACTGCACTGGACTACAAGGTCGATTTAAACTGCTAGGTCGGTGGTTCAAATTCACCACCCACTCCTCGGAAACTATATAGGGTCACTATGAGTCGGAATTGACTCAACAACAGCACTTAACAATAACAACAATATCATACTTTACCCTATCACCAAAACAGGAGCAAGAGAAAATTATGGTTTATACGTGGGAAAACCAGATAATCCCTTAACTCAGAGATAGCAAACTGTAGCCCACCACTAGTTTTCTGTTTGGCTCATGAGCTAGGAATAGTTTTCACATTTTCAAATGGTTTTAAAAATTAAAGAAAATTTTGTGATACATAAAAATTATAATAAATACGAATGTCAGGGTCCATACAGAAAGTTTATCAGAACATTAGTTTAACCAGTGATATATTATTGTTTGATTGCATTTGATCTTCAACAGCAGAACTGAAGATGTGACAGATATGGCATGACCCAGAAAGGAAAAAATATTTACTCTCTGGCCCTTTGTATACAAAGTCTTCTGACTTTTACCTTGGACCACACTTAGTTCAATTGATATAAATTGGATTTGTTGTTGTTTTGGGTGCTGTCAAGTCAGTACTGATTCATAGTGAGTTTATGCTCACAATAATTAAACACTGTCGACTCCTGCGCCAACCTCACAAAGAATGATTCTTACACTTGAGTCAGTTGCTGCTGCCACTGTACAAATCCATCTCATTGGTGTCTTCCTTTTTTATTATTGACCCTCCACTTTACCAAGCATGATGTCCTTATCCAGGGACAAGTCCCTCTTCATAATATGTCTGAAGTATAAAGAGTTAAAGTCTGGCCATTTTGGCTTCTAAGGAGCATCATGGCTGTACTTCTTCCAATAAGATTTATTTGTTCTTATGGCAGTCCATGCTACTTTTAATATTCTCCTCTAACACCATAACTCAAATGCACCAATTCTACTATGGCCTTCTTCATTGTTTTACATGCACATGAGAATATTGAAAATACTATGACTTGGGTCAAGCGCACCTTAGTTCTCAAACAGACATCTTTGCTCTTGAACACTTTTTAAAGAGGTCTTGTGTAACAGATTTGCATAATGCACTGTGTGTTTGATTTATTGACTGCTGCTTCCATTAGTGTTGGTGGTTGATCCAAGTAAAATGAAGTCTTTGATAACTTGAATCTCTACTCCAATTATTATGGGTCCATTTGTGAGGAATTTTGCTTTCTTTACATTGAGGTGCAACCAATACTCAAGACTGTGGCCTCTGATCTTCATCTGTAAATATTTTAAGATCTTTTCACTTTCAGCAATATGGAAAGTTGTCAATGAGTCTTCTTTCAATCGTGTTATCACATTTTTCTTCGTATAGTCCAGCTCAACATACAGATTAAATAAGTATGGTGTAAAAATACAACCCTGGCATAACATTTCCTAATTTTTCTCCATTCAGTGTTCCCTTGTTCGTTTTGAACAACTGCCTCTTAGACTATCTACAGATTCCTCAAGAGCACAATTAAGTGTTCTGGAATACTCATTCTCCACAATGTTTTCCATAGCTTGTCATGATCCATACAATTTAAAGCTTTTGTATAGTCAATAAAGCACTGGTATACATCTTCAGGCATTCTCTGCTTTCAGCCAAGATCTATTTGATGTGAGCAAAGACATCCCTCACTCCAAGTCCTCATCTGAATCTGGCTTGAACCTCTGGCAGTTCTCTTTCAATGAACTGTTGCACTTGTTTTGAATTATCTTTAGCAAAACTTTACTTGCATGCAATATTAATGATATTGTCTGATGATTTCTGCATTCCTTCAGTTCTCTTTGGCATGGGCATAGATATGAATTTCTTCAAAATTTTCTTGGCTTAGATGAGTGAGTGGCTCCAGTGCCACATCAGTTTGTTGAAAGATTTCAATTTGTATTCCATCAATTCCCAGACCTATGTCCTTTACATGCTTTCAATTCCTCATGGATTTCTTCCTTCAGCATCATTGGCTTTTGATCACATGCTATTTCTTGAAATGACTGAAGATCGAACATTTCTTTTTGGTATAGTAACTGTGCATTCCTTCCATCTTCTTTTGATGCTTTCTGTATCATTCAATAATTTGCCCATAGAATCCTTCAATATTTACAGTCAAGGTTTGAATTATTTCTTCAATTCCCTCAGCTTGACTCTGGGTATTTGCCCAATTCATAATAATATTTGACTTTCTCTTCTCGGGCTGCTCTTTGAAATCCTCTATTCATCTCTTTTACCTACTTGTTTCTTCAATTTGCTTAGCATCTCTATGATGGATAGCAAGTTTCATAGTCTATTCTGACACCCATTTTGGTCTTTACCTTCTTTTTTGTCAACTTAATGGCCTTTTACTTTCTTCATGTATGATGTTCTTCATTTCATCCCACAACTCATGTGGTCCTCTGTCATTAATGTCTACTTCATAAACTCTGTTCTTCAGATGATCTCTAAATTAAAATGGGATATATTCAAAGTCATACTTTAACTCTCCTCGACTTACTTTAGTTTTCTTCAGTTTCAGCCTGAACTTGCATATGAGCAATTAATGGTTTGTTTCACAGTTTGCCCTTGGTCTTGGTAGGGTTTGATGATATGGACCGTTTCCACCCTCTTTCCACAGGTGTAGTCAATTGGATTTTTGTGTAGTCTATCTCTGTGGTCCATGTGTATAGTCATCTTTTATGTTGTTTAAAATAGGTATTCATAATGCGGAAGTCATTGGTCTTGGAAAATTCTATCATGAGACCTCTACTATCTTTCTATCACCAAGGCCATATTTTCTGAATGACCATTCTTCTTTGTTTCCAACATTTGCATTCCAATTGCCAGTAATTATTGTTACATCAGCTTGTTATACTGTGGTGGCTTGTGAGTTGCTGTGATTATGGAAGATATGCCACCGGTATTTTAAATACAAGCAGGGCCACCCGTGGTGGACAGGTTTCTGATGAACTTCCAGACAAAGACAGACTAGAAAGAAAAAGTGATGAACTACTTCCAAATATTTACTCACTGAAAATTTTATGAATAGCAGAGAAACACTGTCAGATATAGTGCCAGAAAATGAGCTCCTCAGGTTGGAAGACACTCAAAATGCATACAGGGAAGAGCTGCCTGCTCAAAGAAGAGTTGATAGTGATGACACGAGTGGAGTAAAGACTGTAGGAAAAAAGACCATGGGACGTTCATTTGCTGATGGAGCACAACTCAAAATGAAGAGAAACAGCTGTAACATCCATTAAGAATCAGAACATGGAATGTACAAAGTATAAATCTAGGAAAATTAGAAAATGTCAAAAATGAAATGGAATGCATAAACATTGATACTTTAGGAATTAATAAGCTGAAATGAACTGGTATTGGCCATTTTGAATCTGACAACCACATGTCACTATGCTGGGAATGACGAACTGGAGAGAAATCATGTTGCATTCATTGTCAAAATGAACATACCCAGATGAGTCATGATGTGCAATGCTATCTGTGATAGGATAATATCCATACACCTACAGGGAAGACCAGTTAACACCGCTATTATTCAAATTTACTAACCAACCACTAAAGCCAGTGAGGATGAAATAGAAGAATTCTACTAACTTCTTCTATCTGAAATTGATCAAACATGCAATCAAGATGTATTGATCATTACTGGTGATTAGAATGTAAAGGTTGGGAGCAAAGAGGAAGGATCAGTACCTGGAAAAT
>NW_006408575.1:13238641-13242981 GCF_000296735.1 Chrysochloris asiatica | reverse complement strand
ATCATGTTTGGTAGGATGGAGGGTCAGAGAAAAAGAGGAAGACCCCCAGTAAAATGGATTGGCAAGGTGGCAACAATAGTCAGGTTGGCCCAGGATTGGGTAGTTTCATTCCTTTGTGCATAGGGTCGCTATGAGTCGGTACTGTCTCGATGGCATCTAACAACAACAACAACAATTGATGCATCTTGATTGCATGTTTGATCAGTTTCAGAGTGAAGAAGTTGGTAGAATTCTTCAATTTCATCATCACTGGCATTAGTGATTGCCACATAAATTTAAACAATCATTATATTAATTGATTTTCTTTGTATCCATTATGCTATCACAGACAGCACTGTACTTTAAGATAGATTAGAAATGTCCTTTTTGATGGTGACTATGACACCATTCCTCTTCAATTTGTTATTCCAGATTTTAAATCATGTGATTACCAGAATTTAAATCGCCAATACCAGTCCATTTCAATCCATTAATGCCTAGGATACTGATGTTTATGCGTTCCATTTCATGTTTTACAACTTCCAATTTTCCTAGATTCATACTGCACACATTCCATTTTCTGATTATTAAATGATATTTATTAATAATTGGAGCATGGTGAATATGATACATAAAATTATATGAAACACAAATATCAATGTTCAAATATGATGTTTATCAGAACACTAGCATGCTCATTAAATTATTTATTATCTGATTGCTTTTACACTTTGACAGCAGAATTGAAGAGGTGACAGTGATGACATGACCCAAACAGGGAAAAATACTTACTGTCTGACTCTTTAGTTAAAAAGATTTCTGACCTTTGCCTTGGGCCATATTTAGTTCAATTGATAGAAATAAAAATATGAAAAAATATTTATTTAATGTCCCTAATACTCGAGGCTGGGGAGGGAAAGGAAGTATTGTATGTAAGAGGAGATTCAAGAGATTACAAAATGAACTTCAGTGCATTTAATGTGATCTTGAATCTAGTCCTCATTACTTTAATAATTTCAGAATTTTAATAATAGTGTTAGTTTCTCTAGTTTACAGAGATTGATGACATATTAATAAGAATGCCAATTTACAGTAAAATAGAAGCATTGCAGGGACTCAAGTTCTGGTATCAGCAGATAGCCGTATTTTTCCTAAAGGTAATCTACATGTAAGCAAAATTATATTTCCAAAGGTAATTCTAATACATTCAATGTGAAATAAAACTGGATGAAGGTAATTTTCTAAAAGATTCTGGTGGGCTGAAGGGTTAACTCATTTCCCAAGCAAGTGAGTTATTATGTTAGCTTGTATTTTGTAAGTAGTCCATGAGTTGTTCAGTAGTTGGGAATTGCATGGACCAATGGTGGGCAAATTACTTTCATGTCCAGCTGCATTCACCTTTCTCCCACACATTCAGAAAGATCTGAATTTATGTGGCTTTCCAGGGAGAGCATAATAGGGTTCATTGCCTAGCATAATTACTGTTTTCATTGTTTTTCCTTGGTATTATGAAGGCCTTTGCCAATCCACCCAACTCACTTTGTTGGTCATGTCTGTGACCTTGGTAAGGGAAAATTATAGCTTGAGACCCACTGAGAATTTGCTTGTCCTTTTCTTTTACAGGGTCTATTTTGATAGTCTAGAGAATCATTCAATTCAACAGATTCACCAACATTATCTCCTCGTTGCTCTGTCCTTTTAAAGGGATACATAACACCTTTGTAGACAAATAATCCTCATCTATTAAGAGCAAAGATGTCAGCTTGAAGACTAAGGTGTGCCTGACCCAAGCCATTGTATTTTCAATAACCTCATATGCATGCCAAAGCTGGACAGTAAATAAGGAAGACCACAGGAGAATTGATGCCTTTGAGTTATGGTGTTGGAGGAGAATATTGAAAGTGCCAAAAGAACCAACAGATCCATGTTGGAAGAAATGTGGCCAGAGTGCTCCTTGAAGGCCAGGATGGTCAAACTTCGTCTCTCATACTTATACATATTGTCAGGAGGGACCAGTCGCTGGAGAAGGATATCATATTTGGTAATGTGGAGGGTCAGAGATAAAGAGGAAGACCCCCAATGAGATGGATTGGCCAAGTGGCAGCATCAGTGAACTCAAGTGTGGCAATAATAGTGAGGTTGGTCCAGGATTGGGCAGTGTTTCATTCTGCTGTGCATAAGGTCGTTAAGAGTTGGTATCAACTCAATGGCACCTAACAACAACAATTAAGATGAAGAATTCCTGGTATGGTGCTGTAGGATCAGCATTGCACTGCGAACCACAAGGTTGACAGTTCAAACCCACCAGCTGCTCCTCAAAAACTCACAGGGTTGCTATGAGTCAGAGTTCACTCGACAGCGTTTAACAACAACATTAAGCTGAAACAAACCATTTCCTCACTACTCACATTCTTCTGGCAAAAATCCTTTCTGAAATTGTGTGCAAAGCACAACAACATTGCAACATATGGAAATATAGTTTATGAAAATTCAATAATATATGCTAAGACAGTGTAATTTAAATAGTATGGATAACTCCACAGGACAATCCATGAAGCACTCTTACTCTTCACATCTAAGGATATAAGGCACTACTCATCTTAAAGTATGAGCATCTCATTATGCTGAGTATGTAATTCTAGCCCTTCAGTATGCATGTTCTCAAACTATATGGCCACTAAATGCTTGTTCTGCCCCACATCAGGAGAAGCAGTGATGATCACCAGCGCTGGAGATAAAACAAGCTATCTTATACTTCTTGGGCAATGGTAGATCCATTTGTAATGCCATAACATCTGAAAGTGTTTTTCAAAAAAAGTTCTGTATAAAAATACAATTTACATTTTTTGCCCTGACTTTGGTTTCTAGCCAATGTAAGATATAACTTCACTCCCTGTGCCTTAACTATTGTTTTTTGTTGTTAAGTGCTGTGGAGTCAGTTCAAACTCACAGGACCCTGTTTAGAATTTCCAAGGAGTGAATGATGGGTTTGAACTGTGAGCCTTGTGGTTAGAAGTTCAATGCTTATCCTACAATGCCACACCAGGATTCCACCTTAACCCTTAGAAAATCTGTAATTTCATAGTGTAGGCAATTAAACAATCATATGAGAAGAGAAAGAATACTTATTCTTTCTGTGAGAACAGGAAGAATACTGATTCTTTCTGTTCCACCAAAAGAACAATGATTCCCTTACATTGGCACTTCCTGTACTGTGTTCTGTGAAGCACTAGTGGTGAACAAGTATTCCCTCAAAATAGGGTTCTGCAATTTTAAAAGTTTGGGCAATTTTACACATTGCACATTATTATATTGAGAAAATTCTATTCTTAAGAAACAAATTTTAACTTTATTGGCATTAGGTGCCATTGGTTTAGTTCATAGTGACACTAAGTACAACAGAAAAAAATATTGCCAGGTTCTGCACCATCCTCATTTCATTGCTATGTTTGAGCCCATTGTTACGGCCACTGTGTCAATCCATTTCTTTGAGGGTCTTCCTCTCTTTCACTGACCTTCTATTTTAGTGGGTTTGGGCTTTTTAATTTTTTGTTTGTCTACTTTTCCAAGGAGTCCTAGTGTGGCCCTTCTAGGATAAGCACTAGACTGCTAAACACAAGGTTGCTGGTTAAAATCTACCAGCTGCTCATTGGAAACCCTATACAGGGTTCCTATGAGCCGGAACTAACTCAACGGCACTTAACAACAACTTAACAACTTTTAGTTTTTATGTCTTTATTCTTCCACTAATTCAATATGTTTTTGTTTTTCATTTGTTTTTTAATTTTTTAAAGAAGTTTTTTTATTGTGAATTGAGTTAAAGTTTACAGGGCAGATTATCAGTTTTACATTCCATAAATCATATTTGCTTCATTGTAATGATTACAACCCCCTCCATGTCCCATCAGTCAACAGTATTTACCTCTATCCACTCCCCTCTCTTTTTTATAAGGTTTTAATTGTGGATTTAGTGAAAGTTTATAGGGCAGATCATCAGTTTTCCACTCAACAAATCATATACCTTGTATCATTACAATGATTATGATCCCCTCCATGTACCATCAGCTAACAGTATTTCTCACTATTCAATTTAGCTCTTTAAAAAAACAACACCACTCAGGCATACATAATAATTTACACCTCGAAAGGGCACATTCTGCAAGTCTGCCTCCTAGCCACCAGCTCTTAGTCCTTTTCTTCCTATGAATCTAGAGTCCTTAGCTGCTCCCCCTCTCCGTGACCCCATATCTGCCTCCGTTTCTGGCATCACTGCTTCTCTGGATAAGGTCCTGCATCCTGCTTGTGCGTTTCTCCCTTGATGCTCCTAGGGTCCTCTGTTTCTGGACTGTAAGATTAACCAC
>NW_006408575.1:13228619-13237956 GCF_000296735.1 Chrysochloris asiatica | reverse complement strand
AATTCTGATTATCAAGCCATTAAGGCTAGGTCAAATGGTTACTGTCTGCAAGTTTGGGTGTTCTTGTGCATCTCCCCTCACTTCATATCAGCTGGATGCCTCACTCTCAGCTTTAGCCCTCTGTGGCTATGGGCTCAGGTGTCCCCAGGTCTCACCACACTTTGGACCAACCAGCCCTTCCACTTCTGTCTCTCATCTCCAGGTCAACAGGAGTCCATGGACTATGGTTGAACTCAGACCAGTTCTTCATTGCTGCCAATCCCCCTTTTCCACTCACCAGTAGCCCAATGTGGTAACCAGCAAACTTACATGCCTGCTCATGTGTTTCCTTTGAGTGTCAGTCTTAGAGGGGAGTTTGTCCTGAAAGAACTTAATTGCTTACCTTGATGGCTTCTTGGCAAACAATTTCCTTATTCTTACAGTAGCCAGTCATGCTGACCTTTTTCTTTTGGGTTTTTCCTGATGGTCTTTCTTTGAAGATATATCTTCTGTCACTGTAGCTCTTCCAGGCTGGTCTGCTTGTCCTTGCTAGTGGGAATGTCCCACCTCAGAAGGTTCTGGATGGGATTCAGGATTCCACTTAAGGTCCTATACTCTGCAAAGGCTTTGCAAGAAACCTATTTCACTGGGCAAGTTCTAGAACCCCTTTTGGGTATTCCCATCAGTTATAGGCTGAAGGCAGGCTTACAAGTTTTCTGTAATCATTTTTCCCAACATTCCTTTCTATCCCACTCAATTGTCTATTTTACAATAGTAGACAAGGGAAACCGATATTCATAAGACAGTCAAGCATCTTAGTATTATGTCCCTTCAGATCCCTGTATCACAGAGCCCTGTTGTTCCAAGTTTGAGCATGCATCACTATTTACCTCTGTCCCCTATCTAGCTTGTTCTTCCACCTCCTCCCTATTTTGTATTACCCTCCCCAACACCTGAAATAAAGTCCCACCCCAACCCCACCATTGTGGTTACCTTATATTCCATTAACTCTTCCCTCCATTTAAGACAGTCTGTTTTACCCTGTGATCTACCTGACCTTCCCACCACCTGGATCTCTGTTCCTCTGTGTTTACCGTCTTTCACATTGTAATTGTTTTGATCATAGACTGACCTCCCAGATCCTCTGTTCTTATCATTTTACTCTGTTCTTGACTCTTCCATTTGTCAATTGAGTTCAGGGTAATGCTGCCACATACGTCAGTCTCTGGTTGTTTTCTGTTCTTGTTGGTTATCAGTCCACAGAACTCCCTTTAAGATGTTTTTCATCACAGGGTTGGCTTTGGAAAATTCCCTTAGCTTCGGTTTATCCTGGAATATTTTGATTTTACCATTGTATTTGATTGACAGCTTTGCTGGGTTCAGGATTCTTGGTTGGACATTTTTTTCTTTCAGGGTTTTATATATGTCTCTCCATTGCCTTCTTGCCTGCATGATTTCTGCTGAGTCATTGAGCTTAATCTGATTTGCTTGCCTTTGTATGTTACATTTCTCTTTTCCCTAGCTGCTTTCAGGATTCTGTCCTTATCTTTGATTTTGGAGAGCTTGATTATTATATGTCTTGGTGATTGTCTTTTAGGTTTTATCCATCCTGGAGTTCGTTGAGCTTCTTGAATGCTTATCTTTTCAGGATGTTAGGGAAATTTTCTTCTAGCAACTCTTCAACTACCTCCTCTGTGGACTTGTGTGATTCTTCCTGTTCCAGAATGATGATAATTCTTAAGTTATTCCTCTTCATGTTGTCCAACATGAATCTTAGGCTTTCTTCAGATTTTTTTATCCTTTTTTTCTGCTTGTTCTTCAATCTTAGTAGTGTTGACAGATTTATCTTCTAGCTCACTAGTTCTGGCTTCTAACTCTTCAATTCTGCTCCTTTGCCCTTTCAGTGTGTTGTCCATTTCTGCTATTCTATTATTAATCATTTGGACCTCTTTCTGTAGGCATTAACTTGTTTCCAATGTTGTAGCTATCTTATTTGATTGTTCTTGTAGAGCTTTCCTGACTTCTTCCTTATTTTTCTCAACTCCATTTTATAGTATTTTGATACATATTATAATCATTTTTCTGAATTCATTCTCAGGCATTTCCAAAGCCTGACCATCTTCAAGTATGGAGTGTAGGTCTATTTCCAGCACATTTGCCTCAGTAACTTTATCTCGTTTCTGGACATGTGCTTATATGGTCATCTGTTTCTGTTTTTCAGGCATATTTCAGGAGATGTCTGTGGCCTTAATACTTAGATGGGTGTGTATTTTGGTATTTTTTTATGCTTTCTGATTGCCTTCAAGTAGATGTGATCAGAAGATGGGCTTCCCTTTTCTCTCTTCTTCCTGAGAAAATTCAAGATGCCACTGTTGGTTGTTATGATGTAACTTAGGATTTAATTTTCAGCCTATTTCCTTTTTAGTCTGCCTGTCCTGCTCCACAACCCCCATTCAGGCCTTTCTCCTTGGGATAAACAGTTCAGGGCTACCTGTGGCTGTTTTGTGCTGCTGTTTGATTTTAAGTGGAAACTGTCTCTTTAAATTTTGAGAAGATCTGTGAGCATGTGTAGTAGAAACTTCCAGCAGTGGGGGTGGGGGTGGGATGTCCACTCACTCTAGTCACAGCTAGAGACCAATAAACAGATACAAAAAAAAAAAAAAAAGAGTGTCCACAACTTTATCTCTGCCATTCTGTCTGGAGTCTGTGGCTGCTCTGACCCTTCCCCCATTTGATCTCACCCAAGATGGCAGTTCCAGGAGTAGTTGAGCATCTTTGAGTAGAAAGTACTGGATTTCTTGCTTCTGCTATAAATTCCCCTAGCTTTAAGCCTTCCAACCTTCTATATATTCCTTTATATGTGGTTCAGAGTTCTGGGACCATTCCCTGAAACTGCTTGGCATGGTATTCTGTGTTGCTGCTGATGGAGCTCCTCACTGCACTTCCATCTGATCCACCATCTTATTTGTTCTCCTTTGATCTATTTTTGTTGTTGGCTGTTAAAATAGATCAGCTGCTCCTTGGAAACCCTATACAGGGTCACTATTATTTGAAATCAACTCAAAGACACTTGACAACAGCAACAGATTTCTGATTCACATTAGCAAGCAAGACCACCTATGTATCATAAGTTATTAATGAGCCTTCCTACAATCCTGAAGTTGCATTCTTCTTCATATATTTCAGCTTCTCCAATTATTTGCTCAGCATACAGATTGAATAAGTATGGTGAAAGAATACAAGCCTGAGCACACCTTTCCTGATTTTAAACCATGCAGTAATCCTCTTGTTCTGTTCAAATGACTGACTCTCTATCTATGTGCAGATTCTTCATTAGCATGTTAAATTTTCAGGAATCCCCATTCTTTGCTATGTTATCCATAATTTGTTATGATCCACACAGTTAAATGGCTTTGCATAATCAATGAAATATGGGAATATTTCTAGAATATTCTCTAGAATTCTCTGCTATCAGCCAAGATCCAACTGACGTCAACAATAATATCCCTTGTTCCACATCTTGTTCAGAATCCAGCTTGAATTTCTGACAGTTATCTTTATTATAAATAGCATTTTCCACAAGCAAATTAGTAAAGATCTCAGCTGTGTTTACTCTATTCCCTCTCCTTGCTCTTTCCTAGCAGGAAAGAGTAATAATCTGATTACTCAGATTTTGTGTACATTTTGATACCTATTAATATACAGAGTCACCTAAGAATGAGTGATTTGAACCAAGGTCTATCAACCGGGACAGTGCTTCTCAGAGACTAACGTGTCCACAAATCTTAAAAATTTCAGATTCTGACTTACTAGGCCAGAAATATGGAGCCCTGGTGGTTAAGCATTTAGCTCCTAAACAAAGGCTCAGCAAACTCACCAACTGCTCAAACCTACCAGCTGTTCCATAGGAGAAAGATGTGGCAGTCTACTTCTGTAAGATTGTGAGCTTGAAACACTATAAGGCTGTTCTACTTTGTTGTACAGGATTACTATGAGTCAGAATCAATTTGACGACAATGGACTGAGTTAGGTCAGAGGTGTGACACCATATTCTGTCTTTCTAACAACTTCTTAGGAGATGCTGAAACTGCTGGTCTGTGAACCATACTTTAGTAAGGTGCTAGGAACAATCCTGAACATCTTCCTCATTGTCTTCTTTTCTCTACTCCATATGCAGGGCATCTCTGTCTTCAGCAGTCAGCTGATGGTAAGATTGGAAATTGGAAAACAAGCCCTGCTTTCCCTAAATCTTGACTGCTTCAACCCAGCTTTACAAGGCAGAATCCATCTGGGTATCATGCCCAGATACTGGTAGTTTGGATTCTCATTTCCTGTCTCTTACCCACAGTGTGGTGACTGACAAAACAGGATTCATGTTTTCCTGGATCCTTTGACTATAATGTCATCTTAACATGATCAGTGTTTACCTGTACCCATCACACCATATTTAATTGATGGGGGATCACTATTTGCATAGGGCATCTTTTAGCAAAGAACTATTGTCTGGGAAATAGTGACTCTAATGTTGCAAATCTGTCTCTTTACTAGTTTAGGGCATATGTAAGTTGGTAGTCTTCCAGCTGACTGATGACAAGACTGCAGAAGTTTCCTTTCAGAATTCCCCAGGCTCTGTCTCTCTTTACATATGGTAAGTCAGATCCCACAGCTTTAAGGAGTGCAATTTGGGTTTGTAAACTCTATCTTTTTCCCAATAGGAAATAAGGGAGCATATGTCAGATCTGTACATAAGCAAATGGTAGCCAAGATCTTCCATCTCTCAGGTTAACATGTGAAAACAAAACAATCCAGGGGGACCCTGACTGTCACTGCTTAGAGTAAGAAACCAAACTCATGGGGCATGTTAACTCAGCTGGAAAAATGAGTCTTAAATTCAATGCCCAAATGCTGCAGGAGAACCAGTCATATTTGGGAAATTAAATTACCTGAATAGACACACAAAAGGATCTTCGCAAATCATGCTTGGCAGGTAGAAAATAGTTCCCCTTTACATGCTATTTCCTTCCAAGAGAGTAAATTATCATTGCTATTAGGTGATAATAAACGTGATTTTCATGGGGGTAGAAAAGCTGGGTGGGATGACCTCTTAAACTCTCTTTTAATACTTTAAGAATGGAGTTTCCAAGTTTTGTAAATAGTTAATGTCCTTGGCTGCTAACCAAAGTGTTGAATGTTCAAGTCCACCACAGGTATCTTTGAAGAAAGACCTGGTGATTTACTTCCAAAAAAAGCACCCACTGAAATCCCTATGGAGCACAGTTTCATTTCTACACAAACAGGGCTGCCATGAGTCAGAATCAACTCCATAACAACAGGTTTAATGCTTGAGGAATAGGTGTCTAGACAACTGGGTCTTGAATATTTCTGATTTGCAATCCAAGAAAGCAGACTAACTGCCTATTTGTAGCTTGTTGTAAAGGACCAGCATTCCAAAAAAGGATTTCAAAAATCTTTTATAAGTATATCCAGAGCAAAAGGAAAAATACTTAAAAATTAAAATGTTGATGGTACATTATACTGTTTGGGCTAAATGAGTTCTTGAATTTAATAGCATAAAATAGTTTCAGAAGAGTTGGAAGATGACATAAATTCTGAATTCTGTGACCTCTCAGGGATTCTCTTCTTTAACATAAAGCATTTGTCCTTGGCCAGTCAGGCGCTCTCTATACATGGAATGTCATTACCCCCAGCTTCTACAGGGAAATTGAAATGTGTAAAGGTGAAGATCTTACTCAGCATGAGTTACAGAGCCAAACATAGAAACCAATCTGGAATACTCCTGCTTGCAGCTCGCTAACTGGTAGAGTGGTTAAAAACAGATTTACTCTGCTAATAGGCTTCTGGGTCAAAAAGGTGAGATATCTGTTTACAGAGCTTAAAGATGGAGGGAGGAACCATTTCAATGCTAATTTAATAACAGAAAAGTTGTTATATTATAAAACATTTTATATTACAAAGTGGGAAGCATGGTGGCTTTGTATCGCTGGACTGCTACCCACAAGGTCAGCAGTTCAAACCTACCAGCCACTCTTTTGGATTAAAGTGAGGCTTTCTATGCCAGTAAAAACTACAGACTCATAAACCCCTTATACAGGTTCACTATGAGTCGGAATCAACTTGACAGCACTTAAGAACATCTGGAAGGAAATCATCAGGGTGTGTTCACAGGAAAAGGAAGCTCGTAGCTATTGTATAGTAATAACCCAATACCTACTGTTCTTCATTTCATATATTAAAAAAAACAAAAACCTGGGTGTTTTTCAAGAACTTAATACTCTATAAAGCAGTTTAGCATCTAGAACACATTTACCTATATAATAATCTATAAGGACAACAAGATTGAAAATGGGATGTCCATTATCTTTAAATAAAAAAAAAAAAGAGGAATTAAAAAAAAATGGGACATTTTTTAAAATTTATATTTCTTCCAATTATGAAAATATTGATTGGTTATTTTGGTGATTCTATATGATAAACACTGAACTGGGACCCACAAAGACTGCAGTTTGAGCCCATCAGCTTTCTGTTCCTGTGAAGATTTTTTTAAGTCTCAGAAACTCCATAAAGGCTGTCTATGAGTTGGAACCAATAATAATAATTTAACAACAATAATAATTTTGAGGAATTCGGAAACTGATTATCCAGAAAATTATGTTTTGGTGCATTTTCCCTGTACTTAACAACAATAACAACAACATGGTTGTATGAAGAACCCTGGTGGTGCCATGGGTTAAGCATTGGACTGCTAACAAAGGGTCAGTAGTTCAAACCCACCAGCCCCTCTGGGAGAAAGATGCCATAGTCTCCTTCCATAAAGATTTACAGTCTCTGAAACGATAGAGAACATTTTCATTCTGTCCTATAGGGTTGTTATGCATTGAAATTGACTTGATAACATTGGGTTTTGTTTTCTGGTGTATAGTTGTGCATATACAGCTTGTCTGTGTTCTCACTCCTATATGTACATGCATGTTTGCATACAGTTTTTAACCAAATTGAGATTTTAGTCTATATTAAGGATTTTCTTTTGCTTGCTTTTATTCCACGTTAATATTTAAACAGAGTTCTGGGAAGATGAAGCACATATACTTTCTCTATTTTTCCCAATAGGTACAAGCAAAAATGCAGACATTATATTAAAAAGCAGATGTAAAAAGACTAAAACTGTGGAGAAAAAAACCAGGCTAGTTATAGGTGTCTGGATCCAAGGAGTGTCATGGTAGCGAGTTTCATGGTTTTCCTTTTGCCTCCTATAACTCAGGTTCAGAGTTGGAAACACAGAAACCTGGGACACTAATTAACACCAAAAACAAACACATTTTTTTTAAAAACCTACAAAAGGATATTTCCTTTAGACTAGAACATGGAGAGGGTCAGGCTCATAAAACTGAAAACTTGTAGATAATAATTTCTTTACTAGAACTAACTGCCACTGAAGAAACAGCAGCCCTGCCAGTATTCATTCCAGCAAAGGTCAAGTGAAAAGCATAGACTTCTACCTTTCTAGGAAGTAACAAGACATTCCGACCCTCTCACTGAGATGAATGAAGAGAATACAGAGTAGGAGGGCTAGACCTTTTATTCTCTCAACCTGTTAAGCAAATATTTGGTCATTTGAATCTGCCCTGAAAATTCAGCCACTGAAAATTCTATGGAGCACAGTTCTACTCTAACACCATGGGGTCACCATGAGTCAGTTAACTGCAACTGATACATGATTAAATAATTAAGTAAATATATTCAAGAAAACAGAAGATGGTTTTTTTTTTTTCATGGTCAGAAAACGGTTGTATATATAAAAATAGTGTTGGAATGGAATTGGAAGTAGTAGTATACACGCACAATTTTTTTTTTTTTTTAAGTTTTTATTGTAAATGATGTGACAGTTTATATGGGAGAACATTAGCTTTACATTCATCCTATCTTATTTCATTTCATTGCAATGATTACATTCTCCTGCATGCATCATCAAACAACCAAAGGGTACATTCCACAAACCTGCCTCCCGGCCACAAGCACATAGCTCCTTTCCCACCCTGAGTCTGCAGCCCCCAGCTGCTCCATCTCTCCACATCATCGTCTCTGCCTCCATCTCTGGCATCACTGCTACTTTGGGTAGGGCCCTGCACTCTGCTCTTCCCCCTTGATGGCCCCAGGGACATCTGCTCCTGGGCTGCAAAATCAACCACTTCCCTCCTTTTGTTACAAAATGTCTACCTTTACCTTTCTAACACTCACAGTCAGTCCTGATAGCAATAATTCACCATTGAACCCCAAGAGTCTTATTCCCATTTCCTGTCTCCAGCCCCATCCAGACAGGTTGAAAACTACTCAGTGGAGATTTTACCTTCCCCCTCACCCTCTGGAATTAGGTTCCCTATTGAAAGCTTGTAAGCCAGTCACTTCTTGCCTTTGTAGCCTACCCATTTTGTGTAGCCAATGTCCAAGTTGCCTATCCCTGTCGACACTGTGCACCACCGGAGTGGGAATGATCTTCACTGTAAAGATTTATTCCCTCCTTTGACATACTGCCTCAACAAACATAAGTCATGTTCATTAAATTGCAGTGGATTCCTCTCTTTTTCTTCTTCTTTCTTCCTCTAGTCTAGTTATGATTATCCAACCATTGAAGCTAGGTAAAGTGGGTAATATCTGCAAGTATGGGTGTTCTTGTGCATGTCCCCTCACTTCATATCAGCTGGGTGCTTCACACTCCACTCTGGTCCTCTGTGGTTACGTCCCTGTCCCTGGGCCCAGGAGTCCCCAGGTCTTGTCATATGGCTGGTTAATCAGGTCTCAATCCAGGTTAACAGGAGTCTATTGAATGTGGTTGGAACCAGCTCACAACTTCATCACTGTTTTTTCCCCACTTCCCCTTATCAGTGACCAACGTGGTCAGCAGCAAGTCCACATGCCTGCTTGTGTATTACCCTTGAGTTCCAGGCTTGGAAGGGGGTTTTCCCTAAGGGGATCTGATCACTCACCTTGATGGTCCCTGGGCAACGACTTCTTTGTTCTTATAATAATCACTCAGACTGCTGTTATTGTTTTTTTGTTTTTTTTTTTGTTTTTCCTGCTGTTCTTTCTTTCAGGAAGCATCCTCTATTCTTCTAGCGGCTCCAGGATGGTCTGCTTGTACTTTCAAGTGGAACTTTCCCACCTCAGAAGATTCTGGATGGGGCTCAGGATTCCACCTATGATCTTATGCAATGTAAAGGCTCTGCAGGAAGCCTCTTTCACTGGGCAAGTTCTAGCTCCAGTTTAGGTATTCCAATCAGTTATAGGCAGAAGACTGACTTACAAGCTTTCTGTGGTGAAGTTTCTGACTATTCCTTTCTCT
>NW_006408575.1:13226303-13228519 GCF_000296735.1 Chrysochloris asiatica | reverse complement strand
CCCCAGGTCTTGTCATATGGCTGGTTAATCAGGTCTCAATCCAGGTTAACAGGAGTCTATTGAATGTGGTTGGAACCAGCTCACAACTTCATCACTGTTTTTTCCCCACTTCCCCTTATCAGTGACCAACGTGGTCAGCAGCAAGTCCACATGCCTGCTTGTGTATTACCCTTGAGTTCCAGGCTTGGAAGGGGGTTTTTCCTAAGGGGATCTGACCACTCACCTTGATGGTCCCTGGGCAACGACTTCTTTGTTCTTATAATAATCACTCAGACTGCTGTTATTGTTTTTTGTTTTTTTTTCCTGCTGTTCTTTCTTTCAAGAAGCATCCTCTATTCTTCTAGCGGCTCCAGGATGGTCTGCTTGTACTTTCAAGTGGAACTTTCCCACCTCAGAAGATTCTGGATGGGGCTTAGGATTCCACCTATGATCTTATGCAATGTAAAGGCTCTGCAGGAAGCCTCTTCCACTGGGCAAGTTCTAGCTCCAGTTTAGGTATTCCAATCAGTTATAGGCAGAAGACTGACTTACAAGCTTTCTGTGGTGAAGTTTCTGACTATTCCTTTCTCTCCTCCTCAAGTGTCTATTTTACAATACTAGATAAGGGAAACCAAGATTCAAAAGACAGCCAAATATCTTAACATTATTTCCTCTCTTTTACCCACTCAAACCATGCCTCAATCCTTGTATGCCACAGCCCTGTTGTTCCAAGGTTGTGCTTACATCGTCATTTACCACTGTCCTATTTAACCCTTTAAAACCTGCCTAACTGTTCTCTCATCCACCTTGTTCTTTTTCCCTCCCCCTTCTAGTGTATTGCCCACCCAGCACCCAAACTATCCTGTGTCTATTCCCTAAGCTGTGCTCCATATTCCCCTCCCTCTCTTCATGCCACCTCATAAATCCCAGTAGCCAGCAAAGATTTTTTTCCCCCTTTTAGTGTGGGTACTTTTTCTTAATCTTTTACAATAATGGCCCTATGCAGTATTTCTACTTTTGTGACTGATTAATTTCACTCAGCATAATGTCCTCAAGGTTCATCCATGTTATGCAGTGGCTTTCAGCTTCTTCGCTATTTTTCAAGGTAGCATAATATTCCATTGTGTGTATATAGCACAATTTATCCATTCTTCCATTGATGGGCACTTAGGTTGTCTTCATCTCTTTGCTACTGTAAATAGTGCTGCTATGAACATTGGTGTGCATTTATCTACTTGTGTTATGGCTCGTATTTCTTGAGGGCAAATACCAAGTACAGGAATTGCTGGATACATAAAGAAACATATACTTCATTTGTATACTGAGCAAGCCTGGGAGAAATTAGTATTCTAATATCAATGAGCAAACATAGCTCATTGATTTGGTTGCTCAACTAAAAGGAGCAAGAACCCCTTCAAGAGATAGTTGACTCCTGGAAAAAGGCAAGGAATATACCAGATGGACCTGAAGATATTGTTGTACTGGAAAGCTAAGAAGTGTTCATGGAACAATGTGGACACATTAAGTCATTTTTAATGAGCTCTTCCTAGTCAAATTGTGGACAGATTGATAATAAAAAAATTTTTAAATGGGAGAAGTGAATTATAACTTATTGAATGAAATAGGAAACCATTGGTCCATATTTAACTAATAAAACATTTGACATTTACATAGTTCCAATGTACTTTCCTTTTGTGGCAGTGGGTTAATGTTCTAGACTGCAAAGTTGCTTTGAACCTCAAGGTAGGTGGTTCAAGCTCACCAACTGCTCCTCAGAAACCCTATACAGAGTCACTATGGGTCAGAACCAACTCATCAGTATTAAACAACAAAAACAACAATATACCTTCCAATACAACATTAACTGCAAAGGGAAAAGCCAAAATTTATAGTGAAAGAAACTGACAAAATGTCAACAAGACGAAAATCAAGAAAAGACTCAGTTTCTCTCCTAGCTATATATAATAAGACCACAGATTAGGAATGTCCTACGTGTGGACAACTCATACTTGCTTTACCAGTAAAGAAGAAACAAATGTGTCTTGGAAGAAGTACAGCCAGAATATTTCTTCAAAGCCAAGATGGCAAAATTTCACCTCTCATACTGCAGACATGTTATCAGGATATAGAAGTGTATCATACTTGGTAAAGTCCAGAGTCAGCAAAAAAGAGGAAGACCCACCCCCAAGGAGATAGAATGACAGTGACAACAGCAATGGGCTCAAAGTGGGTGCAGG
>NW_006408575.1:13211353-13224063 GCF_000296735.1 Chrysochloris asiatica | reverse complement strand
GTGAGATGGATTGGCACAGTGGTAGCATCATTGGGCTCAAACATAGCAATGATTGTGAGGTTGGCACAGGACTGGGCAACATTTCATTCTGTTGTGCATAGGGTCGCTATGAGTAGGTATGGACGGACTGAATGGCACCTAACAAGAACAACAACAACAACACTGTTAACTAGACAGGATACAATGTACAAGATTAGCTTGCATTTTAAATAAATCTCTCTTGAGATTTAAATAAGATTAAGCAAGTAAGCTGTGATGAAAGAGACCTCAGTGCCACCAAGAAAGAAGACCCTGAAGTGGAGAGCATTCATTGGAACAAAGGTCCCTGCACTGAGAACTACCTGGATTAAAGGGAAGAATGATGCCAAGACACAAAGAACACTGGGCCTACAGCTGTTGAAAGGAGGCAAGGACCTAACTCCAGAACTGACAGACAGAGAAAACCTTCCCCTCTGAATTTAGACTTCTAGTCTCCTAAACTGTGAGAAAATAAATCTCAGTTTACTAAAGCCATCCATTTGTGGCATTTTTGTTATAGCGCCACTAGAAAACAGACAGAATTTGGCAAAGAGAATGGGGTGATGCTTTAAAAGATATCTAAAATGTGGAAACAGTTTTTGAACTGACTAATGGGTAGAGGCAGGAAAAGTTTTATTATTTATTATTTTATTATTACCTAATAATAAGTCTGTGGTGGTTAAATGTCCTCCAGTTAGTTTTGACTCACAGTGACCCTGTCTGTATAGAGTTTTCTGAGGAACAGCTATTGGGTTTGAACTACTGACCTTGTGGTTCACAGTTCAGTGCTGATGCTACAGTGACACATCATTTGTCTATTGTAGTTGCTGGGTGCCATCAAATTGGTACAGACTCACAATGACCCTATGCACAACAGAACCCTATGCACTGCCTAGTCCTGTGCCAACATTCTAATCATTACTACATTTGTGTCCATCACAGCTGCAACTCTGCCAATCCATTTCATTGGGGTTTTTCCTTTTTTTCTCTGACTCTATATAGTATCAAACATGATATCCTTTTCCAGGGACTGCTGGTCCCTCGTGACAATATGTCCCAAGTATGAAAGACAAAGTCTGGCCATCCTGGCTTCCAGGAAGCATTCAGACCACACTTTTTCTGACACAGAAAGGTTTGGGATTTTTTTGGCAGTTCATGGTACTTCTAATATTCTCCTCCAAAACCATAACTCAAATTCATCAATTCTTCTATGGTCTTCCTTATTCCCTGTCTAACTTTCACATGCATATGAGGTTATTGAAAGTACAATGGCTTGGGTCAAGTGCACCTTAATCCTCAAACTGATATCTTTGCTCTTCAACACTTTAAAGAGATCTTGGGCAGCAGATTTGCCTAATGCAATACGTCGTTTGATTTCTTGACTGTTGCTTCCGTGAGTGTTGATGGTTGATCCTAGCAAATGAAATATTTGACAACTTCAATCTTTTCTCCATTTATATGGATGTTATTTATTGGTCCAATGGTGAGGATTTTTGTTTTCTTTACTGAGGTACAATCAATCCTGAAGGCTGTGATTTTTTATCTTCATCAGTCAGTATCTTAAATCCTCTTTGTTTTCAGCAAACAAGGTTGTATCATCTGCATATGGCACGTTACTAATGAGTCTTCCTCCTATCCTGATGCCAGGTTTTACTTCATCTAATCCACCTTCTCAGTTTATATACTCAGCATACAAACTGGGTAAATACAATGGAAGACTACAACCCTGAAACACACCTTTCCTAATTTTAAACCATTCGGTGTTCCTGTGCTCTGTTTGAACAACTGCCTCTTGGTCTATGTACAGTTTCCTCAAGAGTACAATTAAGTGTTCCAGAATATTCATTATCCACAATGCTGTCCATATATTGTCATTACCCAGACAATCGAAAACCTCTGCATACTCAATAAAGTACAGATAGACATCTTCTGGCGTTCGCTGCATTCAGCAAAGATCCATCTGATATCAGCAATTATATTCCTTGTTCCTTGTCCTCTCCTGAATCCAGCTTGAACCTCTGGAAATTCAAGGTCATATTTTGGCTCTTGTGTATTTGTTTTAATTTCTTCAGTTTCATCCTGAACTTTCATATAAACAATTGATGGTCTATTTCCACAGTCTGCATGTGGCCTTGTTTTGACTGATGGTATGGAGTTTTTCCTGCAGTCTCTTTCCACAGATATAGTCAGTTTGATTTCTGTGTATTTCATCTGGTGAAGTCTATGTGTATGATTGCCTTTTATGTTGTTTGAAAAGCTATTTATAATGAAAAAGTCATTGTTCTTGCAAAAGTCTATCATGCAATTTCCAGTATCATTTCTCTCATCAAAGCCATATTTTCCAATGACTGCTCCTTCCTCTTTGTTTCTAACTTTTGCATTCCACTTGCCAGTAATTATCAATATAGCTTGATTGCATGTTTGATAAATTTCATACTGAAGAAGTTGGTATAATTCTTCAATTTCATCATCACTGTCTTTAGTGGTTTGTGCATAAATTTGAGTAATAGTGATATTAACTGGTCTTCTTTGTAGGTATATGGGTATTATCCTATCACAGACAGCACTGTATTTCAAGACAGATCTTCTTGATCTTTTTTTTTTTTTTTTTTTTATGATAAATGCAATGCCATTCCTCCTCAATTTCTTATTCATATTATAGTAAACATGTGATTGTCAAATTCCTAGTTTGGGTGTTGGGGAGGGCAATACACAAGAGAGTTTAGTTTCAGAATGAAAGGGGAAGGTAGAATCCCCACTGAATCATTTTCATCTTGTCTAAAATGGGTCTGGTGAAAGATGGGGATAGGATTCTTTTGATTCAATAGTGAGTAATTGCTATCATGACTAATTGTGATTGTCACACTGTAAAGGTAGAAGTTGTGTAACAAAAAGGGAGATTAGTTGATCTTACATTCCAGGAACAGAGGACACTAGGCCCATAAAGAGGGAAGAGCTTGAGCAGAACATGGGATCCTAACCAGAGAAGCAGCCACACCAGAGACAGAGGCAAAGGTGATGTCATGGAGAGATAGAGCAGCTAAGGACTCTAGACTCATGGGAAGAGAAAGGCTGTGTGCTGGTGGGCAGGGGGCTTGCAAAACGTGCCCTTTGGTTGTTTAAATGATCATATATTCCTGCATGTTTTTGTGTACATTAAAAAAAAATGAAAATATGATTGGTTGAGTGAAAAAAACCAATGTTCTGCCATGTGAACTATCACTCAATTCACTACAAGAGTTGAAAAAAAAAGAAGTCTATTGGTAGAATTATGGGTGTCAAAGGCAATTCTAGTCAGGGATGAGAAGGAAGTGAAGAGAGCTATAACTCTAGAGTTAGTGCAGATTATGAGCAGCAGACTGACATGGTACAGCACAGGAACCATCCCACAGATAAGAGTGCTGAGTACCTTCAAACAGGAGGCTTCCTGGTAGAGTGAGTTGCCTCTGGGCACTTGTCAAGGAAGATAGGCTTGCTCTCACATGGAGTGGTGTTGTGTACTTTCCAGCTGAGGCTTACTTGCAGAATAGAGTGCCTTTGGGAACGTATCAGTAGACCTAAGATGCTTTGTGGAGTCCTGGTGTGGTGCTATGGGTTAATGTGCTAGATTGCAAAGTAGGTTTGAATTATAAGGTTGGCAATTCAAGCTCACCAACTACTCCTAGGAAACCCTATCCAAGATGACTATGGGTTTGAACCAACACGATGGCACTCAACAACAGCAGAAGCTTTATAACATTTGCCCAAGCAGGGCAGAGGCTGGTGCAGCCCAAGGCCCATAGGGCAAAGGGATTGAGAGACTAAGGAACCAGAAAGCTGAAGCTGAAGTACAAGGAATATAGTAAACACAGATTACTCAGTCTCAAAGTGTAGGGCAATGGCCTCTGGAATTTCAAAGTGTGGGGCTACTACCTACCACTTAGGTTTCAAAGAATCAGATCTTTGTGAATTCAGTTTCAGAGTGTGGAACTGCCATTCATGAGTGGCAATGGGATGGGCCTAGATTTGCTGCCCAAAGCTGAGAGAGCACAGCACCATGTCCAGTATGCAGAAAAACAGGGTCTATCTGAGTCTGAACCAACTCAATAGTACTTAACAACAACAACAAAAAGTCAGGGCAGACAGGATAAGGTTGCCACTCAGTTAGAATAGCAGAATGGGGATATCCAAAGACAATGGAACAGAGTTGCCATCACAGTAAACTTGGAAGGTAGAGATGAAGCCCAAAGCCAAGGGCCTCCACCCAAAATCCAAAGGGCATGGCTAACACACAGAGGTTGCAGGCCAGGGCATTTCCTAAGATGGTCTCAGGAAACAGAGAATGATCGTTAAGCCAAGTTATTGCAAAAGGTCCTGTTGAGGTTTGTACTTGCTTGATGCCTGTTATTCCTTTGTTCTCTTCCATTTCTCCCATTTGTAATAGAAATGCCTATCTTATGCCTGTTCCACCACTGTACTTAGGAAGCAGATGACTGGTCATCTAGATTCACTAATGAAGAAAAATTTTTTCCCAAGATGGAATTTTGACTTCCTGTTGATTTAAGATGTTTGGAATAGTATGATGGGGTGAAAATGTTTTACATGTGATAAGGACATGAATTTTAGAGGGCCAAAGTGTGGAATGTTATGTTAATCCATTTTGTCTCTCCAAAATATGTATCAACTTGACTAGGTCATAATTCTCGGCATTATGTAATTATCTTCAATTTTGTGATCTAATTATCCTATGTGATATGAATTCTAACCTCTACAATGTTAATGAGGATGGATTAGAAGCAACAATGTTAATAAGGCAGGATACAATCTACAAAATTAAGTTGTGTCTTGAATCAATCACATTTGAGATATAAAAAGGTTAAATAAGCAAGAATCAGAAGGGCCTCAGTACCATCAACACTGGGGTCTCTATTGATAACCTCCTACACCCAGTGGAAGATTAGTGCCAAGATATATGGAGATCTCAAAGGAACTCCAGATCTACAGATGTTGAAAGGAGACAAGGACTTTCCTTGTCCTTTATAATAGCTAATAGAAAGAGAAAGCCTTCAGCTAGAGCCCACACTTTGAATTTTGATATCTAGCTTACTAAATTGTGAGATAACAAATATTTGTTTGGTAGTTCTAGTATAACAGCTCTAGATACAAGAATTAGTCTATATTCAACCATTGCAAGAGGCAGTATATGGTTAAAAACTGATGATATTGAAGAAAGAAGTCCAATCTTCACTG
This sequence comes from Chrysochloris asiatica, assembly GCF_000296735.1. Classification (NCBI taxonomy): domain Eukaryota; kingdom Metazoa; phylum Chordata; class Mammalia; order Afrosoricida; family Chrysochloridae; genus Chrysochloris; species Chrysochloris asiatica. Next base: position 13,218,816 of record NW_006408575.1, on the reverse strand, counting down.
AAGTCATTGAGGGCAACAAAAAAGGCCTGGCTCCAGGAAATGACGGAACACCCATTGAAAAGCTTCAGTGAATAGATGCAGCACCGGATATGGTCACTAATCTATGCAAAGAAATGTGGAAGACAACTACTGGCCCAACTGACTGGAAGATTCATAAAGGTGACCCAACAGAGTAGAGAAATTACTGAATAATATCATTAATAAAATGTGATAAATTTAAAATTTGTTGGAGAAATACAACTAGAGAGACCTTGTAGAAATTCCGATCAGATTCTAAAGAGGACAGGAAACTAAGGCTATCAGAACTGACATAAGTTGGATCTTAGCAGAAAGCAAAAAAATAACAGAAAGATGTTTACTTGTGTTTCACTGACTACCCAAAGGGACTTGAAAGTGTGAATCATAACAAATTATGAATAAAGTTGTAAAAAATGGGAATTCTAGAATACTTAATTGTGCTTATGAATAACTTGTACGTAGAACAACAGGCAATCATTCAAAAAACCAAAGGAATACTACATGGTTTAAAAACAGAAAAGGTGTGTGTTGCCTTGTAACCTTTCACCATACTTATTCAATCTGCATGCTGAGCAATTAATCTAAGTAGCTTGACTATATGAAGGAAGACTTATTATCAACCTCTGATATACAGGTAACACAACATTGCTCGCTGAAAGTGAAGAGGACTTACTTACTGATGAAGTGTGGATTACAACTCAACTGGAAAAAGAACAACCCTCACAACTGTACTAATAAGCGATATCATGATCAATGGACAAAACTGTGAAGTTGTCGAAGATTTCATTTAATTGGATACACAATCAACACCCATGGAAGCAACACTCAAGAAATAAAAAATGTATTGCACTGGGAAAATCTGTTGCATGTATCTTCTTTCAAGTGTTCAAAAGCAAAGCTGTCACTTTCAGTACTATGGGACACCTGACCATAGTATTTTTAATCTCCTCATATGTATGTGAAAGATGGACAGTGAAGACTGTATTAAATCTGATGCATTTGAATTATAGTGCTGGTAAAGAGTAATAAGTATGTGGTGACTTTGCAGAAGAGGAAACAAATCTGTTTTGGAAAAAGTACAGCCAGAATGCTCCTTAGAAGTCTCATGTACTTTGGACATGTCATCAGGAGGGACTAAGTCCTAGAATAAGATATCATGGTTGGTAAAGTAGAGGGTCAACAAAAAAGAGGAAGACTCTCAAAGTTATAAATTGACACAGTAGCTGCAACAATGGGCTCAAACACATGCTATTAAATTTTGCTTAAGGTTCTTAAAAAACAGTCACAGCAATATCCAAAGGGAGCTGCCAGAAATTCAAGCTGCCTACAAGAAAGGAGCTCTGGTAGTGTAGTGGTTACAAATAGTGCTGCAAACCGAAAGGTCAGCTGTTTGAAACTACCAGCTGCTCCACGGGAGAAAGAGGAGACTTTCTGCTCCCATAAAGATTTACAACCTCAGAAACCCTGTTCAGGGTCGCTATGGGTCGGAACCGACTCGAAGGCACTTAACAACAAGAAGAAAGGATATTATCCTATTACAGACATGACTGATCTGGATATGTTCTTTTAGACAATGAATGCAACACCATTCCTCTTCAATTTGTCATTCCCGGCATAGTAAACCATGTGGTTGTCAGATAAAAAATGGCCAATACCAGTCCATTTCAGCTCACTAATGCCTAAGATATTGACGTCTATGCATTCCATTTCATTTTAACAACTTCCATTTTTCCCAGATTCATACTTTGTACATTCCATGTTCCAATTTTCAATGGATGTTTACAGTTGTTTCTCTTCATTTTGAGTTGTGCCCCATCAGCAAATGAAGGTCCCACGGGCTTTTCTCCCATGGGCTTTACTCCATGTCATCACAGTCAACTCAACTCTGAGGAGGCAGCCCTTCCCTAGTCACATTTTGAGTGCCTTCCAACCTGAGGGGCTTATTTTCTGGCACTATCTCTGACAGTGTTTCTCTGCTATTCATAAGGTTTTCAGTGACTAAATATTCTAAAGTAGTTCGTCACTCCTTCTTCCTAGTCTATCTTTGTCTGGAAGCTCATCAGAAACCTGTCCATCATGGGTGACCCTGCTGGTATTTAAAATACTGGTGGCATAGCTTTCAGAATCACAGTAACTCAGGTCATGACTATACCAGTGGCATAGCTTTCAGAATCATAGCAACTTGGTACCGATTCGATGGCACCTAACAACAACAATTACAAGAGAGGACATGTAAGATAGATATCATTGCTGACATCAGACCGATTTTGGCTGAAGGCAGAGAATATCAGAGAGATGATTACTCTCTTTATTGACTATGCAAAGTATGTATCCTTTCACCAGACTTATTCAATCTGCATGCAGAGTAAATAATCCAAGAAACTGGGTAGTATAAAGAATGATGTAGGACTGAAGGAAGACTTATTATCAGGACTGCAGACTTCAATATAGATTACACCTCAATGTAAAGCAAACAAAAATTCTCACAACTGTACCAACAAACATCTTAACCAACAAGAAGAGATTGAAGTTGTTAAAAATTTTATTTTAATTGAATCTACAATCAATGCTCATTGAAGCAGCAGTTCAGAAATCAAAAAACATTATTGCATTGGGTAAATCTGCTACAAACAACTTCTTTAAAATGTTAAACATCAAAGATGTTTCTTTGAGGAATAAGGTGTCCCTGACCCAAGCCCGGGTATTTTCTATTGTCTCATATGCATGCAAAAGTTGTACAGCGAATAAGGAAGATCAAAGAAGAATTGAGACACTTCAAGTATGGTGTTGGTAAAGAATATGGGAGGAACATGGACTGCCAGAAGAACCAGCAAAACTGTCTTGAAAGAAGTACAACTAGAGTGCTCCTTAGAAGCCAGGATGTGGAGACTTCAACTCCTGAACTTTGAACATGTTGTCAGACAGGACCATCAATGAGATGGATAGGCACGATGGCAGCAATGATGGGCTCAAACATGACAAATGTGTGGACAGTGTAGTGCTTCATTCTGTGGTACATAGGGTCGCTATGAGTCAGAACCAATCACCTAACAACTACAATGAAAATAAGACACCTGTAAATTCTTTTGGATTGTCTATATACATAATATCACCTATAAATACTTATTATTTGATTTCTTCTTTTCCAATATTTGCATATCCATATTTTTAAATTGTACTACCCCATGTTGCACTTACTATGCTCTATAGTATATATTTTAACAGACTTGGCAATGAATGACATCCCTGTTTAACTCCCAATCTCAGAGGCAAAGTGTTTAATATTTTACTAGGTAGTATGATGTTTAGTATTCCTTTTATCAGTTAACATGTTCCCAAAAATCCATTCCCACTTTACCAGATTTTCAGCATAAATAGTTGTTGAAATTTTTCTAATGCTTTTTCTGTATTTGTTGAAATTATTTTCTTTCACAGCATGCTTATTTTTTCATATGTCACTGATAATCCTATTATTAAAGTACTTTGAAACCCCATTCTACCATTTGTGTTTTTGCTCTTTTTCTCTTATGATATGAATTCATTTTTCCTCAGATTGTAGTTTATAATAGCTAGCTAGCTAGCTAGAGATATATACATAGTTTATAAGCTTCTGTATTATGAATTTTGTCATTGCTTCTAGAAGTTAAATGACAAAAAATAATTATCCCTGGGTCAAAGGATATGTTCTCATTTTTAACAACCTTTATAATTTCAAGCTGCCCTCCAAGAAAGGTTTACCAAACTGCATTCCCTCCAGTAATGTGCTGGAGTGCCTGTTTTATTCTATATTGTCTCTAACATTGGCTAATAGAATTTTCCATTTTTTCCCAAAGTGATAGGTGAAAATGACACCCTGCTTTAAGATTGGTATTCCGTTGATTGCTACCAAAGGGAATGAACATGAAAAATACTAGGAACAAGGCAGCAAGCCTAAGAGATGTAGATTATGGAATCCCCAGTAGCCAAAGACACCATTCTCTGTGACTCAAGAGAACATATAATTGCTTTACAAGGCATCGCATGAAACTTGGGAAACAAGTTTGAGAAAATAACAAAAGAACTGCAGTGCTTGCAGAAAAGAGAAAGTTTAGGAAATAAGACCAAGGTGATAAAAATTCTGGTACCTCATTTTCTTACACTCATCAGATATGCCTAATTAATCACAGCACTCCTTCCCACCAAGCCTGGATAGACCTCTGAACCCTTCTCAACACAGCATTCCAAGCAGCAACTGATTACATTTAAGTATTTCTAATCATTAAGCCATGGCAGGAATATAGGTATATAATATTTAACATTACTTTGCATTCTAAACTGTAACATTTGCAGCTGTGTACACGTGCTTCTCTTTCACTGGGTTTATTGACCCAGCACAAAGCCAGCCTCAGTATCACTGCTGCAAAATTCTTTCTTTGGACAGAACAAAAAGAAAGAGACAATACTGAAGCTAGATGATTATCTAAACAAAGGTGTCTGAGTTGCCCAGCTAGACAGTGGGATCCCAAAGGGAAGAAGAAAGCAATCTGACAGTCTCCAAACATCACCTGACCTTTAACAAAGGTCATTTCCTTTGTGAAACCTAAGGAAGGAGACAGAGAGTAAACATCTGTTTCTGTTGTCTTCCTCTGTGGCCCATGAAGCCTCAAGTCACCAGCATTTGGTCATTCGCCAACCTCAAACACTCTCAGAAAGCCATCAAAGTTTCCAAATAGCTGACAACCAGTGAAGATTTTGCTCAGTAACGTCATTAAGACCTGATTTTCCATCTCAGGTTTGGCTTTCCAGAGTGAGAAGTTCCCCAGAGGTGAATCCTGAAATGGAGTTTGCAATCCAGGTACCCAGTTAATAAGTTTGTATTGAGTCCTTTCTGGCTTATGGAAACTACATGTGTGTCAGAATAGAATGGTCTATACGCCACAGAGTTAAGCACTTGACCACAATGTCAGTTTGAACTGTAAGGATGGTGCCTCAAACTCACCAGTCACTCCTCAGAAACCCTATATAGGTTCATGATGAGTCAAAACTGACTCAATGGCACTTAACAACAACAATTTTTCAGAAGTTAGACTCCCAGGTTTTTCATCCAAGGCCCCGCTTTTGGTTAGTAGCTTTTGGTTAGTAGCTTTTGGTTAGTAGCTTTTGGTTAGTAGCTTTTGGTTAGTAGCTTTTGGTTAGTAGCTTTTGGTTAGTAGCTTAGCACATTAATCATTTGCACCACCCAGGGACTCCGGTTCCTTGGAATGGTTTTTATTGATATTGTTTTTCTTGGTTTAGTTTTCTTGGCAGAGATGCTGACACATAAGGGCCCACCTGGATCATGGTCATTAATGACCCTGTCTGACAGCTCTGACTCATGTCTACCTCATTTGTTCTTTTGTTTTTGGCATCTCACCCTTGGGTGCTACTAGTGGGGTTGTCTGTTGATATGGTATTAAAACAGCAAATAAAATAATGTATTTCTTAAATTTAACCAGGAGTTCTGGAGTGGCGCTGTGGGTTTATGCACTGGACTGCAAAGTCAGTTTGATGTGCAAGATCAGTGATTCAAGCTCACCAGCCACTACTCAAAAACCCTATATAGGGTTGGTATGGGTCAGAACTGACTCAATGGCACTTAACAACAACAAAAAACAAGGGGATTTTTTTCAGTATAATGAAATTCATTTATAATTCTCCTACTTAAAACCCCAAGGAGCTCTGGTAACATAGTGATTATGAGTCGGGCTGCTAATCTTACTGTAAGCAGTTTGAAACTACCAGTGGTTCCTATAACAGGGTCACTATGAGTCGGAACCAATTCCATGGCACATGACCACCACCACTTAAAACCCCTATGAATCAGAGTTGAATCAATGGCACTTAACAACAACTACCAACCTAAGCATTTATATGATGTGCCCAGCCCATACTTACTGGAACTGTAAGCCAATCCAATCACTTCTTATGTGTTCCCCATCAGTAACAATAATCCTTTCCTTTACAAATAAATTCACTTATTCCATGCAAGCTACACTCTTTTGGGGCACTTTGCTCTTTGTAAGTATCACATATAACATCACCACTTATGAGGGAAGTTAGAAAGCTCATGGAAAAAATTGGAATTAAAAAGTAATGAATTTTTCTAAGAACATTTAATGCCCCTCATCTGCACACCTGAAACTTTTGCAGATCCTGGTTTTTTCATATACCATCTTTAGGCAAGATGGGGCAATCATTCTCCTAAATGTAATGGGAAGAGTGTTTAAATGGTGATGGTAGACCAAGAGAGCATCTGAGATCCTCAATAGGGAGGTTGGGTTTTACCTCAGAATGTCTTCTTTTAAAGACAATCAAAACCTTGCACCTCAAAGATCAATACATGATAATGTAATTCCTCATCACTCTGGTAGTGTAGTGGATTATGAACTAAGCTGCTTACCACAGGTCAGCAGTTAGAATCTACTAGCTGTTCCACTGGAGAAAGATGAGACTTTCTGTTTCCACAAAGATATACAGCCTCAGAAATCCTATACAGGGTTTCTGAGTTGAAACCAACTTGACAGCACTTAACAACATCACTCACCTGTCAGTTTGTTGTACTGTGGTGTCTTGTTGTTGCTGTGATGTCAGAAGCTATGTCACTGGTATTTTAAATGCCAGCAGGGGCCCCCTTGATGGACAGGTTTCAGCGGAGCTTCCATACTAATAATGTGAATGAAAGATGGACTACTTCTGAAACTTTAGCCACTGAAAATCTTATGAATACACTAACTGTTGTCAGATAGAGTGCCAGGGGTGAAAACATTATAAAATATAGCAGAACATTTTCAGGTATAGTGTCAGAATATGAGCCCCTCAAGTTGGAAGTCACTGAAAAAATGACTGGGGATGAAATGCTACATCAAAGTATAGCTTACCATAGCTATATGAATGGAGCAAAGCTTTCATGACCTCATTTTCTGATGAAGCATAACTCAAAATGAGTACAAACAGCTTCAAACATCTATTAATAATCAGAGCGTAGAATGTAGCAAGTATGAATTTAGGAAAATCAGAAATTATCAAATATGAAATGGAACACTAAAGATGGATATCCTAGACATTATTAGTAAACTGAAATGGACAGGTATTGACCATTTTGAATAAGTCAAAGATATGGTTTATTTTGTCAAGAATGACAGACTCAAAAGGAATGGTATCACATTCATTGTCAAAACAACATTTCAAGATTTATCTGAAGTACAATGCTGTCAAAGATAGCATAATATCCCTGTACAGGGTTGCTATGAGTCGGAACCGACTCCACGGCACATAACAACAACAACAACATAAGCAAAGAAGACTTAAAATACTTAGCAATGAAGATCACAGCCTTTGGTATAGGTTGCACCTCAATGAAAACAAAACAGAAATTCCCACCATTGAATCAATAAATAATATCCATGTAAATGGAGAAAAGATTGAAG
>NW_006408575.1:13208522-13209553 GCF_000296735.1 Chrysochloris asiatica | reverse complement strand
GCCATGAAGTCAGTTCCAACTCATAGCGACCCCATACCGGGTTTCCGAGGCTGGAAATCTTTACAGGAGCAGAACACCTTATCTTTCTCCTGCAGAACAGCTGGTAATTTTGAATTACTGACTGTTAGGTTCGCAGCCTGATTTGTAACCACTACGCTATCAGAGCTCCTTGGGCTGTCAAAGTATCAAACAAACCTGTGTTGCAAGAAGTACAGCCAGAATGCTCCTTGGAAGCCTGAATGGTCAGACTTGGTTTCTCATACTTTGGAAATATTATAAGGAGGAACCAGTCCTTGGAGAAGGACATCATTCTTGGTAAAGTAGAGGGTTAGAGAAAAAGAGGAAGGCCCCAATGAGATCGACTGGGCACAGTGGCAGAAACAATGGGCTATAATTTTGAGGTTGGCACAGGACTGGGCAGTGTTTTGTTCTGTTTTGCTTAGGGTCACTATGAGTTAATACTGACTCATTGGCACCAAAGAACAACATAAGGAAGACCAGTTAATACCATGTTTATTCAAATTTACACACCAACTACTAAAACCAGTGATGATGAAATTGAAGAAATCTACAAACTTCTTTACTCTTAAATTGATCAAATATGCAATCAAGACGCATTGGTAATTACTGGTAATTAGAATGAGAAAGTTGGAAACTAAAAAGAAGGCTCAGTAGTTGCAAAATATGAATGTGTTGATAGAAATAATGCTGGAGATGGCATGATAAGATTTTGCAAGTCCAACAACTTATTCATTGCAAATACCTTTTCTATAAAACATAACTATACACATGAAAGAGCTCTGGTAGTGTAGTGATTATGAATTGGGTTGTGAACCTCAAGGTAAGCAGTTCAAAGCTACCAGCTGTTCCATGGGAGAAAGATGAAGCTTTCTGTTCCCATAAAGATTTACAGCCTCAGAAACCCTGTACAGAGTCACTATGAGTCGGAACCGATTCCACGGCACATAACCACCACCACCACCATACACATGAACTTCACCTAATGGAATATACAGGAGTCAAACTGACTA
>NW_006408575.1:13206377-13207412 GCF_000296735.1 Chrysochloris asiatica | reverse complement strand
AGAAGAAGACATGGAATGAGGGCTATCATTGCTGACATCAGATGGATTTTGGCTAAAAGCAGAGAATACCAGAAAGATGTTTATTTGTGCTTCATTAACTATGTAAGTGCTTTCAACAATGTGATCATGATAAACTTTTGATAATTTTGTGAAAAATGGGTATTCCAGAACACTTAATTGTGCTCGTGAGGAGACACACATAGACCAAGAGGCAGCTGTTCCAACAGAACAATGGATACTGAATGATCAAAATCAAGAAAGGTATGCACCAGGGTTGCATCCTTTCACCAGATTTATTCAATCTGCATGCATAAAATTTGAGAAACTGGATTACATGAAGGAGAATGTGGCATCAGGATTAAAGTTAGATGCATTCACAATCTGTGATATACAGATAATACAAACTTGTTTGCTGAAAGTGAAGAGGACTTAAAATACTTAGTGATGAAGATCAAAGACTATAGCCTTCAATATGGATTGTATCTCAATGTAAATTAAATAAAAATCCTCACAACTAGGCTAATAAAAAAAACACCATGATAAATGTAGGGAAGATTGAAATTGTCCAAGACTTCACTTTGCTTGAATCCACAATCAACATTCAAGGAATTAGCTGTCAAGGAAACAAAAGATGTAATGCATTAAGCAAATAAGCTGCACAAAGCGTGTTTAAAGTGTTGAAGAGCAAAAATATCAGTTTAAGGACTAATGTGTGCCTGACCCAAGTCATGGTATTATCAATCAATGCATGTGAAAGTTACACAATTAATAAGAAACACTGTAGAAGAACTGATGCATTTGAACTATGGTGTTGGAGAAGAATATTAAAAGTACCATGGACTGCCAGAAGAACAAACCCATATGTGTTGGAAAAGTATAGTCAGAATGCTCCTTAAAAATGACACACTTTGTGTCACCTCAGGGCAAACCCCTTCCAAGACTAAGACTCAATGGGAATACACGAGCAGACACGTGCTCTGACTGGTGTCCATGTTGCTCACTGATAAGGGGAAGTGAGGGAAAAACAACAATGAA
>NW_006408575.1:13205441-13206030 GCF_000296735.1 Chrysochloris asiatica | reverse complement strand
AGCTCAAAAGAGGGAACAAATCTTTACAGCGAGGATCATTTCCACCCCCTCCATACACAGAGTAGACAGGGATGGGCAACTTGGACATTGGCTACACAAAATGGGGTGGGGGGGGGAGGTAACCCTACAAAGGCACAAAGTGACTGGCTTACAGTCTTTCAAGAGGGAGCCTAGAGGGCTCAGAGGAAGGTAGAATCTCCACTGAATAGTATCCAATCTGTCTGGGTGGGGCTGATGAAAGGAGATGGGATAGCTCTTATGTGGTACAATAGTGAATAATTACTATCAGGACTGACTGTGAGGGTTGGAAATGTAAAGGTAGACATTTTGTAGCAAAAGGAGGAGAATGGTTGACTTTGCAGGCCAGGAACGGAGGGTCCTGTGACCATCATGGGAGAAGAGTGGAGTGTGGGACTCTATCCAGAGAAGCAGTGACATCAGAGATGGAGACAGAGACGATGACATGGAGAGATGGAGCAACTGGGCATTCTAGATCTAGAGAGGGAGAGGGGCTGTGTGTTGACAATCAAGGGGCAGGCTTGCGGGGTGTATCCTTTGGTTGGTTGATGATGCATGGAGGGGATTGTAA
>NW_006408575.1:13192600-13196181 GCF_000296735.1 Chrysochloris asiatica | reverse complement strand
CTAAGTGCCCATCAATGGAAGAATGGATAAACACACTGTGGTACATACACACAATGGAATATTATGCTACCTTGAAGAATAACAAGGAAGCTGAAAGCCACTGCATAACATGGATGAACCTTGAGGACATTATGTTGAGTGAAATTAGTCAGTTACAAAAGGAGTAATACTGTATAAGACCGTTGTTGTAAAGGATTAAGAAAAGGAACTCACCCTAAAAGAAAATATATATATTTGCTGATTTCTGGGATGTATGGGATGAAGTGAGGTGAGGGAGTAGTAGAAGATGGAGCACAGAGTAGAGAATGGACACAGGATAGCTTGGGTGCTGAGGAGGGGTTGGCAATACACAAGAAGGGGGAGAGAAATAGAAGAACAAGATAAATGGGAGAAAAATTAGACCAGCTTTCATGGGTTAAGTTGGAAAGAGGTAAATAATAATGCATGTACAACCTTGGAACAACAAGTCTCTAGGATAAAGGGATTGAGGCATGGTTTGAATGGGTAAAAGAGGGGAAATAATGTTAAGATGCTTGGCTGTCTTGAATCTTGGTTTCCCATACCTAGTATTATAAAATAGACACTTGAAGGGGAGAGAAAGGAATAGCAAGAAACATCACAATAAAAAGCTTGTAAGTCTATCTGTAGCCTATAACTGATTGGAATACCTTAAAGGGGGCTAGAACTTGCCAAGTGAAGAAGGCTTCCTGCAGGGCCTTTGTTGCATACAGGCCATATGTAGAAACCTGAACCCCATCCAGAATCTTCTGAGGTGGGAAATTTCCACTTGAAAGGACAAGTAGACTAGTCTAGAGTGATTAGAAGAACAGAAGATATTTTGTGAAAGAAAGACCAGCAGGAAAAATCAAAAACTATAACAGCAGTGTGATTGACTACTACAAGAACAAGAAAGCTGTTCACCCAGTAGCCATCAAGACAAATGGTTGGGTCCCCTCAGCGCAAACCCCCTTCCAAGACTAAATTTCAAGGGGACTGCACGAGCAGGTATGTGGTCTGCCTGGTGACCACGTTGGTCACCGATAAGAGGCAGTGAGGGAAAAACAGCAATGAAGTTATGAGCCAAGTCCGACTACATTCAATAGACTTCTGTGAACCTAGGTTGAGACCTGTTTAGCAAGCATTATGGCAAGACCTGGGGACTTCTGGGCCCATAGACAGTGACATGGCCACAGAGGACTAGAGCAAAGAGTGAAGCATCCAGTTGATAAGAAATAAGTGGAGATACACAAGAACACCCATACTTGCAGATAGTACCCACTTGCCCTGGCCGGATGATCAGAACTTGACTAGAAGAAGAAAGAAGAGGAAAAAAAGAGTAATCCACTACAATCTGATGAACTTTGCCTGCACCTATGGATGTAGTAGCTTAAAAGAGGAAACGAATCTTTACAGTGAAGATCATTTCCACTCCCTCAGCACACAGGGTTGACAGGGATAGGCAATTTAGACATTGGTTACCCAAAATGGGGGGCTACAAGGCAAGATGTGACTGGCTTACAAGCTTTCAGGAGAGAGCCTAGTGCCAGAGGGGGTCAGGGAAGATAGAATTTCCACTGAGTGGTTTCCAATCTGTTGGGATGGGGCTGATGAAAGGAGATGGATATAAGACTCTTTTTGTACAATAGTGAATAATTGCTATCAAGACTTGACTGTGAGGATTGGAAATGTAAAGGTAGATGTTCTGCAACAAAAGGAGGGGAGTGCTTGATTTTGCAGTCCAAGAGCAGTGGTCTCTGGGACCATCAAGTAAGAAGAGCGGAGTGGGTCACCCCACTCAGAGAAACAGTGATGCCAAAAATGGAGGCAGAGACGATGATGTGAAGAGATGGAGCATCTGGAGACTCTGTACTCAGGGAGGGAGAGTGCCTGTGTGCTGACTGCCAGGGGCGGGCTTGCGAGTATACCCTTTAGTTGTTCTATAATGCATGGAGCAGATTGTAATCATTGCAATGAAATGAAATACGATGGGATGAATGTAAAGCTGGTGTTCTCTCATGTAAACTATCACATAATTCACAATAAAAACTTATAAAAAAAAAAGACCACACAGTAAGTAGGTGTCAAGGCCTGCCTATCTTTAGATTCCCAACCCACTCTTTAATGTACTGAGCTTTATGTCTTCATTCACTTATCAAGAAACATGTACTAAGTCAGGCCCTGTAAATACCACGATGAAAAGAACAGAAAAGTGTCTTTCTCATGAAGCTTTCTATTTATGAAAAATGCACCCACTGCTCACTTATTGTCACTATTAGATTCCAAAGGCCAAAAAATATGAAAAAATTGGTGTTCTGCAAAAATGGATGATGACCGCATCAGATCAAAATCTGGAGGACAACTACTTCAAAAATTTGAGGATGACTACATAACTGTCAAATCCTGAGAAACATGGCCCAGTCAAGTTGACACATAACCTAACCATCACCACCAGCGTTACTCTAGCCTTCTACCTTGGCATTCATTACTGCCAGATATATACTAGTATTGTGCAAATTAGTTAAATGGTAGATTTTTTACTATTGTTGCAAATGTGAGAATATTGGGAAATGAGGAACAAGTGAACAGTTTAGTTTAAGTATACAGTGCCAAGATTTGGGAGAAGAAAATTAGGGTAGTCATGCAAGCCAAAGTCAGCTCCTGTTATTTTTTTAAATTCTGACATTGTACTCATCATGGATTTTTTGTAATAATTTGATTTCTTAAAATATTTGCAACAAAACATTATTTATATTAATTTCTGAGCATTTTAGCACCCCTTGACATTCTGTACCATGAAACATGGTGACACAGTGGTTAAAGTGCTCAGATTCTAACTGAAAGTTTGGTGACTTGAACTCACCAGCTGTGGGAAAAGTTGTGGCAGTCTGCTTCCATTAAGATGTACAGCCCTTACTACTAATCAGGATCACAATAAAAGATCCTGGACAGAATGGGAGAAAAATATACAACGAAATTCAAAATCATAACAGTAACAGATAAAGACTGATAAGATTCCAGAGATTGTGGCCCTTGTTGTTGTTGTTAAGTGCCATCGAGTTGGTTCCGACCCACTGCAACCCTGTATAGGGTTTCCGAGGAGCAGCTGATGAGCTTGAACTGCCGACCTTGGGGATCAAACTGAGTTTGCAGTCTAATGCATTAATCCACAGCTTAAAACTCTTAAAACCTGGAACTGAATTCACCTTGGGTGGGTCACCTTTGAATCAAACAATAGACTGATAAAGGGAACACATATCAGTGAGGAAGGTATTCCTCAGAACAATCAACTATATAAGCCCCAAAGGGTAGTCTATGCCCAACAATAAGATTCAGAAGGTTGAAAGGGGCAGGAATAAAAGATGAATAGAAACAGGAACCCAGAGAGGAATTGGGAAGAGTTCTATTACATAAAAGGAACTGTACCTAATGTCACAAATACATATAAGTTGTTGAATGAAAACTGCTTTGCTCTATAAACTCTCACATAAACCATAACAGAATGTTCAGTGAAAAAAAGAAAGTATCATTTATAAGAATAAGTCAGAAAATATTCTTACTAGGTTTCCAGTTCATAGATGTAC
>NW_006408575.1:13187899-13192500 GCF_000296735.1 Chrysochloris asiatica | reverse complement strand
TTAATATTGTACTTATGTATCAAGTGTGGTTTATAAAAATGGAAAGCTTCATTTCTTTGGGAAAAAGTAAGTTTTGAAAAAATTATTCACTGTATCTACTATTGAAATGGGGAAATAATTTGATGTTACAAAAAACTTTATATAGAATATTGAAATGAAGAAAAGATATATTGTTTTTACAAAAAGAAAAGAAAATCTCTATATAGATAAACTGATTAACACTCCCATGATGAGAAGTGCTAAATTAAATATAAACCATTATGTTGGAAGTTAATATGTGATATCTGTTTTTGTTTACGTGGGGCTGTTTTTACGTGTGGACTGAAGAACCCAAAAGACCCCAACTAGAAAAATTCCACTTTTAAAGAGTCAGTTTCCCTTCCCTAAAGAAATTCCTTCCCCCATACCCAAATCCACCCTAACCACCAGTAACCGTTAGAATCCACCAGTAACCATTAGAATCCACCCTGTCAAAACCTCTGATGTCAGCAACTTCCCTTAGATAAGAGCCAATCAGAGCAACCACCTGTAGATAAGAGCCAATCAGCTTGAAGGATACTTCCCCCAACTGCCTATAAAAAGGCCTGCATACCTGCGTGCCTGCTGGGTCTCCATCAATCCAGATGGTAGATCCACTGCATGCAGTGTAACTTGAGATTAATAAATGCTTCTGCTGATTGCAAAAAAAAAAAAAAAAAAAGACATGCTTGTTTTAGACATGTTGTTAGAAGGGACCAGTCCATGGAGGATATCATACTAGATAAAGTGAAAGGTCAGCAATAAGGGGAAGATTTCCAACAAGATGGATCTATGCAGTGGAAGCAGCAATGAGTGCAAAAGTAACAACAATTATGTGTATGGTGTAGGACCAGGCATTGTTTCATTCTGATGTACATGGGGTCCTTACAAGTTGCCAACACCCACCACCACCAACAGTATAACTTCTGCACCTTAAAATAGTCTTAGAATCTTTATCTTTGCCCATGATTTAATTTTTTAAAGGCCCCAATTCTATTCTTAGCATCCATTACTTTCCACATGCCAGCCTTCAGAAAAAGGGAGAAAACACATCTAGTCACACACATGCTGTTGTCTATGATGGAAAACACAAAAAACCCACCCTGCCTTCTCTAACAACGTCCTCGCCAGCCATCCTCTCTCCACTCAAATCACCTGTGAAAATGCTGCCTTTCTCAGGAAGACTTAGGCATTCCCTCTCTAATGGTTTTTATAAGAGCAATTATCTTCATGTTTCCTTTGTGTGTTGAAATTCTGCCTTCCTGCTGTGCTATGAGCTCTTTGTGAGTTGATACTTTTTCTTCTGATCTGCCTTTCTGTGGTGCTTAACCCATCATTAGGCACTTTGATGGTGCATGATAAATTTTGTTGGATTGTTGGGTTGATTAGTTCCCATGATAATAGAATGTCTTAACATTTATACAGATACATAGTTGCCATTATGTCAACAAAAACTCATGGAAACCATACATACAACAGAAGGAAACATTACCTGGTCTTGCATCATCCTCACAATCAATGCCATGCTCAAATCCATTGATGTGGCCACTAAGCCAAATCAGTCTCAAAAAAAGGAGACTGTATGCCCTTGTTGGCCCTCTATTTCACGAAAGATGAGGTCCAGAGATTGATCTCTCCTCATGACATGTCCAATGCAAGTGAGTCAGACAATATTTTGTTGTCATTCATAAGATTTTTATAAACTATTTCTGGAAATAGATTACCAGGGTTTTTTCCTGGTCTTTGTCTGTGTCACTGAAACCTGTCCATGGATGACTCTGCTGGTATTTGAAATACTGATGGCATAGGTTCCATTTTCCAGCATTGTAGAAACATGCAAGTCGCCACAGTACGAAAAATGATGGATGAGTAGCAGACTATACTAACAACAGTTAAGAATCTTAGAATCTGATGTCTGGAAATAACCACAGGGCTAATATTTTTCATTTCCTTTCTATCAAAGATGACACCTACACAGCAGTGACTTTTTTAAGACCATACAATAGGGGATTTCTGGTTTGGGAGGTGGGAGAAACAGAGTCAGGTAGGACAAGTTCCTTGGGGGAGGTGCTAAAAAAACAGAGAAGGTGCTTTCATGGAGCAGCTCCAGAGCTCTGGATCTAGTATATGGTGCAGGGCATCAGCTTCCCATACCCACCAGTGGAAAATCACTGTAAAAGGAAAATATTGTGGTTTCAGAATCAATCTGGATGCAGGACTCTCCCTGCGACCATTCCACCCAGGATGAGTTCAGAGGGTGGGGCCACAGCCAGACTGACACAGTGAGACAGCACTAAAACCCACACAGCAACATTTGAAAAAAGAGGTGTGGGGGATTCTACACATTTTTTTTCCTCCTCCCCTCTGTTGTACCCTCTCTGCCTAGCACAAACACCTTCAGGCGGTTGGGTGCTCACCCCCAAAAGGGTCAGCATTGAGCCCACAGTTTTACCACTGCACAGAAAGGAGGAGCCCATTGGTCCCATGGACTGATCCTTTGGCAGCAGCTTATGATGTCTGATTCTGGGACCCAGCCCTAAAATTGACCTGGGCAGAACTCTTTACTCCTGCCTACCCAGCAAGAAAACTCAGGTCTGGCCAGACAGACAAACCGTATGAACACTCTGTAAAATACCAACATAAGAGGCAAAAGCCAACACCAACTACTACAAATAAGGATGCAACTATGTTGAGAATTACGCTGTGTGCATGCAGATACATAACTGACCTTTAGAGATAAAATAGTGGGCAAACGTTCTCCCATTAACTTCTCAATATCTATCTCTGCACTTCCATGGTGGTGACTAGAGGAGGCGCCTGAGTGAGTAGACACCCCCAACGACTGCTGGAGGTTTCTACTATGCACGCACACTGACCTGTGCAGTAAAGGTTACTGGTCAGTAGGCAACAGTTTTAGTTTTGGTTTTGAGTGGTGGTTTTTGTCTCTGTTTTATATTGCTTCTATTTTTGGTCCTTTTGACAACATTTTTTTCCTGAGGGTGGGAGCTTTTGTTCCCTACATTATCCAAGAAGAGAGAGCAAATGTGGCCATATAGCCAACCTACAAGCATACCCTAAAATATCCCATTATTGGGACAGAAGCCATTACCAGATGCTATGCATTACACACAAAAAGGGAAGCCTATCTCCAGATCATATCTACCAGGAGACGCTCAATAAACTTAATAATACAGCAACATACATGCATTTAAACATTAAAATCCAACCTAACTACTAAAAATGTCTAAAAAAACACAACAAAAGGTCTCAACACATGTCCAAAAACAGAAAAGAGTAATAAATAAAAATGAGTGGGGGGCAGACACAGACTTTCCAGTAGAAGAAGAGCAGGCTTTGGATCTGTCTTAGAAGGAATTCAGATGAATGATATGGAAACAAACTCAATGCTCCAAAAAGGGGTGGAGGAAAATTAGGAAGAAGTCAGGAAAGTGTTATAGGAGCAATCAAACTAGATAGATAGAGCATTGAAAACGATTCAAAACCTTCAAAAAAAGGTCCAGATGATTAATGATAAAATATCAGAAATGGACAATACACTGAAAGGGCAAAGGAGTAGAATTGAAGAGATAAAAGCCAGAACCAGTAAGCTGGAAGACAAATCTCTCAGTAGTGCTAAGGTAGAAGATCAAGCAGAAAAAAGGATAAAAAAATCTGAAGACAGAATAAGATTTATGCTGGATAACATGAAGAGGAACAACTTAAGAATTATTGGCATTCCAGAACAGGAAGAATCACAGAAGTCCACAGAGGAGATAGTTGAAGATCTACTCGATGAAAATTTCCCTAACATCTTGAAGGATGAGAAGATAAACATTCAAGAAGCCCAACGTATCCCAGGAAGGTTAGACCCCAAAAGAAAATCACCAAGACGTATCATAATCAAGCTCTCCAAAATCAAAGACAAGGAGAGATACTAAAAGCAGCCAGGGAAAAGAAAAGTGTTACTTACAAAGGCAAGCAAATCAGATTAAGCTCTGACATCTCAGAAGAAACCATGCAAGCAAAAAGGCAATGAGGAGGCATATATAAAACCCTTAAAGAAAAAACCTGCAAACTAAATTGTCTACACAGCAAAATTGTCAATCAAATATGATGGTGCAATCAAAACATTCCAGGATAAACAAAAGTTGAGAGATTTTTTCAAAGCTAATCCAGCACTTCAAAACATCCTAAAGAGAGTTCTTTGGACCGAAAACCAAGAACAGAGAACAAAGAAAGATTGACAGACGTGGCGACACCACCTGAAACTCAGATGACACATAGCAGAGTCCAGAATAGAACAAAACTACAACAATGAATTCAAAGGAGCTAGGAGGTCAAGTGAAGATAAAAACAATGACAATGTCAAAGAAGAGAAAAATATAGGAAAAGAGATTCAGGTGGTGAGGAGGTCAGGGAGATTAAAGGATAAAATTTGTTTGTTGTTAAGTGTCTTCGAGTCGATTCCAACCCATAGTGATCCTGTATAGGGTTTCCAAGGAGCAGATGGTGACCTTGAACTGCCAACCTTGCAGTTCAAATGGCTTTGCAGTCTGGCACATTAACCCACAGTGCCACACCAG
>NW_006408575.1:13166477-13180199 GCF_000296735.1 Chrysochloris asiatica | reverse complement strand
GGTAAAGATTTACAGCCTCAGAAACCCTGTACAGGGTACCCTCTCTGTGAATCAGAACTGACTGCATGGCACATAGCAACAACAATCTGTTTTTGTTTTTTCCTAATTTTAAACGTATTTTTTTTAAATCTTTTATTGTGAATTGAGTGAAGGTTTACAGAGTAGACCATCAGTTTTACATTCAACAAGTCATAACTTGGTGGCTTCATCTCAATGTTTGGAATCCCCTCAATGTAATATCACCTATCCACTTTCTCCTTTTTTCTTGTTTCCATTCTTCCTGCTTTCCCAATCCTTCTGAAATTTGTCCTTGGATAAATGCTGCCCTTTTGATCTCAAATGGTTGACCACTACTGACTGCATACCTCACTAGTGTTGTTGTCCTCCCCCACTCCCTGAAGATGTATCTAATGCTTGGATGAAAACTGAGCCAAAATCTGAGACCTGTGCAACCTGAAGGATGACTAAGGATCATATTCTCTGGTGGTGCCTCTAGTCTCTATTGGACCAATAAGCCTAATTTTTTTTATGATTTTGAGTTTTGTTCCTTATTTTCTCCCACTCTTTCTAGCAACTTCTAATGTGACTTTTACAGGGAAGTTGATAGTGGTAGCTGGGCACTATTGACTTATTCTAGTATCAGAGTCATGGATACTGATATTCATGTATTCATTGAATTGTTTCCAAGAATATTCCATTTTCATCACTCTTCTTTCCCCCAGACAGGGAGAGATCGATAGTTTCACCTTAGATAGCTACTCATGAGCTTTTAAGATCTCAGTTACTATTCACCCAAGTAGGATATAAAACATTGCCTTTTTGGACTATGTTATGCCAATTGACCAGTGTCTCCAGAGACTATAGTCCTGACCTCTCATGACCAGCAATTCATTCCAAAGGGGTAATCTTGATAGGTTTTGTCAAATGACACAGGATGATCACAGGGACATATTTGGAAGAATTTTGAGAAAATTGAAAACTGCATTGGTGAGAACCCCAAAACCAAACTCTGCCACAGTGGCCCTATACAGAACTGCAGAAGCTATAAATCAATACAGAAGCAAATAGCTTCTTCTTTCTCCCACAGTGGTTTTGAAATGCAGATACTACATATAGTAGTCCAGTGCTTATCATAAAGCTTCATCAAGGCTCCTTATTGGGGAGGAAAAGGCCAGGAAAGTTGTGTCAAGGAATTATTTTCCATCATAACAATGCACCTACTCATTCTTTGAGGATAGCAAGTGCTGTTCAATGTAAACTTCATTGGGAAACCTTACCCCAATCCACCTTACAGCTCTGATCTTGCCACTGCAGACTTTTTTGTTCAACAAATGCGAAGACCATTAAAAAAGAACTCAATTTTAGTACCTCAAAGATGCCAAAACTGTCATAAAGACATGATGTAAATTGAAGAGCACAGAAATCTTCATGGAAGGATTGTTGTTGTTGTTAAGTGTCATCAAGTAGTTTCTGACCCATAGTAACCCTGTATAGGGTTTCCGAGGAGCAGCTAGTGAGCTTGAACTGTCAACTTTGCGGTTCAAATGACTTTGCAGTTTGGCGCATTAACCCACAGTGTTACACCACGACTCCGGTATAAGAAATGTTTAATATTGTCCCAAGGTTCTCAGCCTATTTTATAATAAAAAGAGGTTTGCTAGTGTAGCATGAACTTGTTAATTCATTATCTAATTATTGAGACTACATACATCTCCTAGCTTTAAATTAATGTCTTAAAATATGCCAATTTAGTAATAATTTTTGTGGTCCTCAACTAATTATGCAAAGTCATGATTGCACAACCTTCTAGAACACTGGGTTAGCATTCTCAGTAGGGAGCTATAAATTAGTGAGCTATCACAAAATCATTGAGTTTTAAGTAAAGTTTTATACCAGTTGGCAGCTTGGATAATCAACATACACCCTGAGATTTGTGTCACATGGGAGACATTGTGGTTTTGATTTAAAGTGCTATTATCAAGTAAAATTGAAGTTTTGTTCACATATTACTGCTATTGCTTCTCTTTTGAAGCAGTCCAATATTGTATTATTACCAATAATGATATCAATGCTAAAATAAATAATAATAATACAAAAAAACAAAACGAAGCTTAATAAAAAATGCCAAGTTACCACCATGAGTAGGCAATTACCAAAGGTCACTGGAAACAGCAATCTGCAGGCCACACTGTTAGTGGTTTAAATAACACCTGAACACAATGCACATGCCATGCTTCCTGATTTGAAGGTGCTGTAGGATAAACAATGGATGGCAATTTGCAAGTTGGCAGTTCAAATCCATTAGTCACTCTGTGGAGTAAGAGATGGCTATATGCTTAGTGCACTCAACCCTATTACTTGGTGAGTATAACAGCTAATGGTCTCCTGATAAGTCATGGTCAAGCCATTCAATGTTACCAGAGCACAGTCATATGAAAAGTGGTGTATTTTGAAAAGTACATTATACTGTTCACTGCTGTCAACTTGTCCTCTGACTCATGGCAACACAATGCACAATAGGCTGTTGTGATCCATAGGGCTTTCGTTAAAATTTTGCGAAGTGTCTCTCCAGGCCTTTCTTCCTAGTCTAGAAACTCTGCTGAGACCCAATGAGCATGATAGCAACACACAAGCCTCCACTGATAAGCAGGTGTATCTGTACTTCAGGTACATTGTTCAGGAATTGAAACTGGGTTTCCCATGAGGGTGGCAAGAATTCTACCACTGAACCACCACTGCCCCATAGAAAGTGTATGTTGTTGTTGTTAGGTGTCATTGAGTTGGTTCTGACTCATAGCTACCCTTTAGAGTTTCCAAAGAATAGCTGGTGAGTGTAAACTGTCGACCTTGTGATTCAAACTACCCTTACAGTCCAGTACTTTTCCACACACTGACAACTAGGACTCCAAAAAGTATATAGCCAACCAATAAGTTGCCATCAAGTTGATTCTTATTCATGGTGACTCTAAGGGAAGAACTGTGCTCCATAGGATTTTCAAAGGCTAATTTTTCAGAAGCTGACTGCCAGGTCTTTCTTTCAAGGCACATTTGGGTGAGTTTAACCTGCACTATGCAGATGACACAACACTACTTGCTACAAGCAGAGAAATGAAAATACTTACTGAAGATCAAAGACTACAGCCTTCAGTATGGATTGCATCTCAATGTAAAAAAAAAAATCGTAAAAACTGACCCAATAAATAACTTCAAGATAAACAGAGAAAGATTGAACTTGTCAAAGACTTCATTTTGCTTGACTCCACAATCAACACTCATGTAAGCAGCAGTAAAAAAATCAAACAATATATTACATTAGGCAAATTTGCTGAAAAAAAAACAAAAACAAAAACAAAAACTCTTTAAAGTCTTAAACAGAAAAGCTGCAAACCTGTCAGTTTGAGGATTAAGGTGAGCTGGTATTTTCAACCACCTCATATGCATGTGAAAGTTGGACACTGAATATGGAAAACTGTAGAAGAATCAATGCACTGAATTATGGTGTTGGAGGAGAATATTGAAAGTATCATGGACTGCCAGTAGAACAAACAAATCTATCATAGAAAAAGTACAGCCAGAATGATCAATAGAAGAGAGGGTACAAAACTTTGTCTCTTGCTCTTTGGACATGTTGTCAAGAGGGATAAATACTTGGAGAAGAACATTATGCTTAGTTAAATTGAGGGTCATGGAAAAAGTGGAAGACCCCCACCAGATCGAATGGCATATTAGCAGCAACAATGGGCTCAAACATGACAATTGTGATGATGGTGTAGGACCAGTGTTTTGTTCTGTTGTGTATGGGGTTATTATGAGTCAGAATGGATTTGATGGCACCTAACAACAACAACAATTATCATAGCATTTATCCAATAGATTAAGGACATACTGAAAGGGTTATGCCAACTGCTAAGTATATTCATTTTATATTCATGGACAGAAAAATTAACCACTAACACGGCCCATTGGCCAAATGGGCTCATTGTAAACTGTACTTTGGCCAGATCTCTTTTTATTACCTAGGTCCCATATTCCCACTCTAATAGTTTCCAGATACTAATCTAAGTACAACGTCTCCAAATATCAATGCCAAGTCAGAGTCTGTGCCCAACAGTTCTCAAAATGTTTGAATATTCTCCTTCTGCCAATTCATAGTTACAAGAGTGTGATATTGGGCCTACAATTAAGATTCAATATTATGATCGATCTTGACATATGGTCTTAAATGGCCAAACCACAAGCT
Source organism: Chrysochloris asiatica (assembly GCF_000296735.1). Classification (NCBI taxonomy): domain Eukaryota; kingdom Metazoa; phylum Chordata; class Mammalia; order Afrosoricida; family Chrysochloridae; genus Chrysochloris; species Chrysochloris asiatica. The sequence continues at coordinate 13,175,959 of NW_006408575.1, read as the reverse complement.
CCCTCTCCCCTCAGTTCCCTCATATAAGGTTTCCAGCATAATAACAATGCTTAAATGAACCAGGCCCAGTCCGTGCTATTCTTATGTGGTTGCCTTTAGTTTCCTGCTAGCCTTTAGAATTAACCAATTACATCTTAATCATACTACAAAGCCAGCTTCCCACAGACCCCGGTTCATTTTGTTCCTGAGTTCAACCCCTCTTATGGCCCTGTATAATGTGCAGTGTGTTCCCTCCCTGAGAATGGGAGTATAGGTGTATAATAAATTGCTGTCAATAGGCCTAGGGTCAGGAGTCATGTGTTTGGACATCGCCATAGCCCTAGGGCAAAAGTCTCTACCTCATCAATGGGTTACATGGTGGTGGTTATGAACTGTGGAGTCGATTCCAACTCATAGTGACCCTGAATAGGGTTTCCAAGGCTGTAAGTTTTTATGGGAGCAGAAAGCCTCATCTTTTCCCACAGAACAGCTGGTCATTTTGAACTACTGACCTTAAGGTTAGCAGCCATCCATACTCATAGCAAGTACATTACCAGAGCTCCTTTATGGGTTAAACAGGAGGTAATTAAAATACAGGACAAGTGACCATTATCCTCAAAACACTGAGAAATTATCACTATTTGTTATGGTGCTACAAGTTCCTTCCCCTTGGAACTCAGCTACCTCCTCAAATCAATGGATTCTAGATCTGAAAACTGCCTCAATCCTGAGCACTGATCAAGTTGTCAAGACTGCTTATGGGCCAACTGCCCTCATTCTTCAGAGTTTCTCTGTCATATAGCATTGTGGTTGCGAATCGGGCCGCAAACCTCAAGGTCAGCAGTTCGAAACTACCAGCTGTTCCGTGGGAGAAACATGAGGCTTCCCACTCCCGTAAAGATTTGCAGCTTCGGAAACCCTGTACAGGGTCACTATGAGTCGGAACTGACTCCACGGCACTTAACAACATACCCTTGATGACTGAGTAATACAATTTTTGGCAGTACATCTAATATACCATAGGAAAGTCTGAGTTCCATTAAGCACAATACAATTCTGTAGGTTAAGCTGCCATTCTGACTTTACCACTCATTATGATAATTGCATCCATCTGACTTCTGACAGTTAATCCCACTTGTCTGTCAGTTTGCCGTACTGTGGTGACTTGCATGTTGCTGTGATTCTAGAAGCTTTGCCACTGGTATTTTAAATACCAGCAGGGTCATTCATGGTGGACAGCTGTCAGATGAGCTTCTACACTGAGACAGACTAGGAAGAAGGAGAGACAGACTACTTCTGAATTTCAGTCACTGAAAACCTTACAAATAGCAGAGGAACACTGTCAGATAGCCCCAGAATATTGAATATTGAAACATGATGAAGAACACCATAATATTGGCAGAAATAGTGCTGGAAAATTAGCCCTTCAGGTTGGAAGGCACTCAAAATACGAATGGGTAAGAGCTGCTTCCTCAAGGTAGAATTGCCAGTGATGACACCAATGAAGTAAAACATTCAGGAGTTTCATTTCCTTAGGGGGCACAGCTCAAAATGAGAAGAAACACCTGTAATCATCCATTAATAATTGGAAGATTGAAGTATGAATCTGGGAAAATTGGAAGTGGTCAAAAATGAAAAGGCATGCATAGACATTGATATCCTGGGCATTAGTGAGATGAAATGGACTGGTATTTGTCTATTTGAATCTGATGACCTGGTTTATTATGCCAGGAATGAGAAATGGAAAAGAAATGGCATCACATTCATCGTCAAAAAGAGCATTTCAAGATCTATCTTGAAGTACAATGCTGTCTGTGATAGCTTAATATCCACACAATTATAAGGAAGACCAGTTAATACAAGTATTATTCAAATTTATGCACCAACCACTTAAGCCAGTGATGATGATATTGGAGATTTCTATCAACTTCTTCAGTCTGAAATTCAACACATATGCAATCAAGATGTATTGATAATTATTGGCAATTGGAATGCAAAGGCTGGAAACAGAAATGATCAGTCACTGGAAAATATGGTCTTGGTAACAGAAAAGATGCTGGGCATCGCATGATTGAATTTTGCAAGACCAATGACTTGCTCATTGCAAATACGTTTTTAAACAACATAAAAGATGACTATAAACATGGATCTTAACAAACAGAATGCACAGAAATCAAATGACTACATCTGTGAAAACAGACTGTAGAAAAGCTTCATATCATCAGCCAAAACAAGGCCAATGGCAAACTGTGGAACATCATCAGTTGCTCTTATGAAAGTTCAGGCTGAAGATGAAGAAAATTAAAGCAAGTCCATGACAACCAAAACAAGACCTTGAATATATTCCATCTGAATTTAGAGATCATCTTAAGCACAGAATTGATAAATTAGACACTAAAGACCAAACACCAGAAGAGTACTGAGATAACATCAAGAACAACTCACAGAAAGAAGCAAAAAATCATGAAGAAGACAAGAAAGAAGGAAAGGACCAAAATGGATATCAGAAGAGACTCTGAAACTTGCTTTCCAGTGTTGAGATGCTAAAGCAAATGGAAGAAATGAGGAAGTAAAAGAGCTGAACAGAAAATTTCAAATGTCAGCTTGAGAAGACAAAGCAAAATGTCATAATGAAATGTGCAAAAATTAGAAAACCAAAAGGGAAGAACACGCTCAGTATTTCTCAAGCTAATGGAACTGAAGAACAATCTCAAGCCTTTACTTGCAATACTGAAGGATTCTATGTTCCTAGTGTGGCACTGTGGGTTAATGTACTGGAATGCAAAGTCAGTTTGAACCACAAGGCTGGTGGTTGAAGCTCACCAGCTGCTCCTTGGAAACCCAACGAAGTGTCACTATGGTTAGGAAGCAATTTGATGGCACTTAAAAACAACAACAACAATGATCAAAATACTGAATGATACATAAAGCACCAAACTAAGATGGAAGGAATACACAGAGTCATTGTACAAAAGGACATGGTTGATGTTCAGCCATTTCAAGAGATAGCATATGATCAAGAGCCAATGATACTGAAGGAAGAAGTCCAAGGTGCACTGAAGGTAATGGCAAAGAACAAGGCACTGGGAATTGATGGAATACAAATTGAAATCATTCAACAAACTGAGACATTCACTAGTCTATGCCAACAAATTTGGAAGACAGTTACCTGTCTAACTGATTGGAAGAGATCCATATCTGTGCCCATTCCAAAGAGAGGTGACCCAACAGTGTGTGGGAATAATTGGACAATATCATTAATATAGCACGCAAACAATATTTTGCTAAATGTAATTTAAAAACTGGCTGTAACAATACATTGGCAGGGAATTGTCAGAGGCTCAAATTAGATTCAGACAAACATGTGGAATTAGGGAAATCATTGCTGATGTCATATGGATCTTGGCTTAAAGCAGGGAATACCAAAAAGATGTTTACCTGTGCTTTATTGATTACACAAAGGAAAATATTGTAGAGAATGAATATTCTGGAACATTTAATTGTGCTCCTGAGGAACCTGTATATAGACCAAGGGACAGTTGTTTGAACAGAACAAGGAAAAACTGAATGGTTTAAAATAAGGAATGGTGTACACCAAGTTTGTATTCTTTCACCATATTTATTCAATAAACATGCTGAGCAAATAATATGAGGAGCTGGATTATATGAAAAGAATTTAGCATCAGGGTTGGAGGAAATTTCATTAACATCTTGTGATATGCAGATGATACAACCTTGCTTGCTGATAGCAAAGAAGGCTTAAAATACTTAACTGAAGAAGATCAAAGATTACAGCCTTTGGTATAGATTGCACCTCAATGTGAAGAAAACAAAAATCCTCACCATTAGACCACTAAATAATAACATCAAGATAAATGGAGAAAAAATTAAAGTTGTCAAAGACTTTATTTTGCTAGGATCCATCATCAGCACTCTTGGATGCAGCAATCAAGAAGTCAAATGACATAATGCATCAGGCAAATCTGCTACACGGGACCTCTTTAAGGTATTCAAGAACAAAGAAGTCAATTAGAAGACTAAGAAGTGCCTGACCCAAGCCATGATATTCTTAATAACTTCGTATGTATATAACAGTTGGATGATGACTAAAAAGACCACAGAGGAATTGATACATTTGAGTTATATGAGTTATAATGTTGTAATAGAATATTAAAAGTACCACAGACAGCCAATAGAACAAACAAACCTGTGTTGGAAGAAATACAAACACAATGCTCCTTAGAAGCAAGGATGGACAGACTTCATCTCTCATACTTTGACCATGCTATTAGGAAAGGCCAGTCCCTGAAGGAAGACATCATACTCTGTAAAGTGGAAGACTCCCAATGAGATAGAATGGCACATTGGCAACAGCAATGGCTTAGCAATATTGTGAAGTTGGTGTAGGACTGGGCAGTGTTTCATTCTCTTGTGCATCAGGTCTTTATGAGTCAACAGTGACTCAAGGGCACCTAGCAACAACAACAACCATCTGGCTTCTGACAGTTAAGCTATGCCACTTGACTTCTATTGTTTCAGGGCCCTATCCTTTCCATTGCTATTAGTGAGCTTAATTCTGCAATCAGACCTGACTTTACAGGAGACTCTTATTTAACTCTATCTATGCTGTTGATACAAATTCAGCCAAAAATGTGGGAGACTGCATCAAGTATTTTTTTGTGAGAAAGTCATTAGAATTCAATGACCTTTTTATCTTTTCTACTCTTCCTAACACCAGCTTTACCAAAAGAGACTGATAAGAGTCTCCATATGAGATAAGAGATCAGGAGAATTTATGGACCAGTATCTGACCAAAATCTATGCAGTCTGAAGGCCAAAGACTGGCTACCAATGTCAGTCAGTAGGACAAAGTGAGACCAATCTGCACTGGGATATAGTCACCCATCCAAAAATGCATGTGGCAAGTATGCATAAGAGTCTCTTGGGTGCTAGACATAAGCCACAGGAAAGAAAGGGGAAACCAATCTCCATTTTCTTTAAGTCCTTGCTTAGAACATTGTCTGGAAGGGTGAGAAAATATCCAGAATGTGGTGTAAACCATATATGTTCTGAATGATGAAGGAAACAGAAAAGACCAGTAGATGAAAACCATCACCAGCTTCACAGGAAATGCAGGAAGTTTTTCCGGTAGGAATCGGGACTTCAAACAGGTATTCCCAGTTTAGTCATGACTGATGAAACTAAAGCAGAACAGACCTGAATTTGTAAAATGTAGGTAAACCAGACCAGTAATTGGAATGTGAAAAATTATAGGTCAATATGATGCTAGAAACTTAATCTTCTTCTCAGAATACAAGGGTAGTATATGTTGCATAGCAACCAAATATCTTGAACAGCATTATGGGAAACAACTGAGACCAGCTCAAAGATGATGACCAATCGATCATCACATCACTTTGAATGTATGTTACTCTCCACAGTCCTGGCATTATCAATCTCAGGCATCAGGCTTCTGAAAGGGCCTATTACACCTTTTGTAAGTCTTCCATTCCAAGGCTCTGATTCAAAATTGTTACCATCCCACTTAGCATTCTGGATCACTCAAATTTTAAAAATGTGGGTCTGTTCTGATTTGCTGGCCCAACAAATAGTTCTAAAGAAAAGGAGTTCATTTTGATCATCCACTAAAGTCAAGTTTTAACATTAAACATTTAATTTTTTTATATATTTCTCAAGGTTAAAAGAGAGACAAAACCAATGATGCTGACATTGCAGATCCTTTATTGCCCCATATGATTTCTTCCTTCCTTCTCTCCCCATCCTCCTAAACCAGTCAACCAGGGATCAAATGGGTAATAAAAGATAAGTTAAAAAGTGGAGAAAGAACCCCTACCCCATCTTTTCTGCTGGAATAGGCCAGTCTTAGCCAGGAATAAGGGAAGGGTGGAAAGCTAACTTTGAGTTTCCAAGTTCCTCCTATTCAATTGCTGAACTAAGACTGCTTAGTTGAATATTAAGAATGTTAATTGCTGAACTAAGACTGCTTGGGGAAATAAAATGTCTAGTGAACACTTTATAAACTAAAAGCTCAAATATATACTATAGAACCCACCTGATCAAACTAAGAAGCCTGGGAAAAATCATTTGTCACTAAATGTGTGTGTGTGTGCATATACACATACTTGGGATTGGACAGAATAAAATTTTTGTTGTTGTTGTTAATTATTGAGCTCTATGAGTCCTGGTGTGGTGCTGTGGGCTAATGCATCAGTTTGCAAAGTCATTTGAACTGCGAGGTCTGTGGTTCAAGTTCACCAGAGGCTCCTTGGAAACCCTATACACGATCACTATGGGTCAGAATAGACTTGACGGCACTTAACAACAGATGAGTTTCACACATTTAACATACAAGTTACACAAAGTTTAACAGTTTTTTCTTTAAATTATTTTTGGAACAAATACATTTTGCAGCTGCCATCTTGGCTTCACTAGAAGCACTCATTTATGTTTTCTGTGATGACATAATTTCAATTCTTTCAACTATTTACTGATTTTTTTTTTTTTTCAGCTGTGTGTGGGATCATTCTTATCTGGTGGTGATTTGTTTTGTTTTCTTTGCAGCTGCTTTAGAAAAACAAATTCTACTGAATTATATAGCTTATACATCTCAGAGCTCTCGGCTTATTATCCATCAAACGTTGAGCTTGTTTTAAAATATTTCTCATAACTTTTCCATGGACTTTTCAGTCCTGGGAGGAAAACAGTGTGAAGTTCTGGAGCTTTCAATTCCCTCTTCTAATGTGTTTGTAACAGAGACAGAATGACTTTGATAAAGCATGAAGACTCATTCATGTCATAATAAAATTGTTAGGTCTTTACAGAAATCTTCACACTAGGGGCTTTTCATCTTTCGAATAATACAAGAGTAGATAAATAAGAATATTAAATAAGTTTCCTATTTTTTGCACTAAGAGTTGAAAAGGCTGGGGGTGGGAGTGGATGATCCAGACTACTCCAAGACAGCTGGATTGTATTACCTCCATTTTACTAATAATTCAATTACTAAGAAATGAACCAATTTAATCCCTTATTTATCCCAATGCACAATATAATACCTGGCACAAAGTAAATGCTCAATACTAGGCCACTGTAATTGGAGAATCAAAGCCTCAGGGTATTAACATGCATAACAGAATGCTGCCCTTTAGTTATATAGGCAATGCTGAGAAAGTTGTATAGGAAGAATTTAGTCAACAAAAAGTTTACAATAGTAATTCTAAGTCATCACAACATAGCCATCTAAAATATCACATTATACTCATATATCTGTATAGCATGCATCATTCTATAACATTATTTATTTTTGAAAAAATATATTTTTTATTAATATGTTTTTAAATGCATGTAAATTATTTATTTGTTTGCTTGCATGCTTACTGTCTTCTCTTGATTTTAGTGGATTCTTAAGGGTATTATGAAATCAAGGATCTTGTCTGTTTTTATTTCAGGCCAAGATCCCCATCCTTTCTTCCTCATTCTTTAGTCCTGACTGATCTTGTTTTAGTCTCCAGTTGCTAACAGGTACACCGCAAGTGGGTGGCTTTAACTAACAGAAATTTATACTCACAGTTTAGGAGGCTAGATGTCTAAATTCAGGATGCCAAAGCTAGGAGAAGGCTTTCTGTCTCTGTTGGTTCACAGTTTAGGAGAAACTGTCTCCTTTCAATATCTGTAGGCTGACATTCCTTTGTTGTTGTTAGGTGCCAAATAGTCAGTTCTGACTCATGGTGACCCTATGCACAACAGGACGAAATGCTGGCCAGTCCTGCCCATCCTCAGAAGTGTTACACTTGAATCCATTGCTGCTGCCACTGTTACAATCTGTCTCCTGGGGGTACTTCCTCTTTTTTTCTGGCACTCCAACTGACCAAGCATGATGTCCTACTCCAGGTATTGGTGCCTCCCATTAACATGTCCAAAGTATAAGAGGTACAATCTTACCATCCTGGCTTATAAATAGCATCCTTCTTCTAACACAGATTTGTTTGTTTTTCTGGATATTCATATTCCAGAAATTCACTTTCAGTATTTTTTACCAACACTGCAATTCAAATATATGTATTCTTGTATGGCCTTCCTTCCACCACTCATCTGTAAGTTTGTTGTACTGTGGTGTCTTGTGAGTTGCTGTGATTCTGGAAGCTATGCCACAGGTATTTTAAATACCAGAAGGGTCAACCATGGTGGACAGGTTTCAGATGAGCTTCCAGACAAAGACAGACTAGGAAAAAGCAGTGATGAACTACTTCCAAATATTTAGTCACTGAAAACCTTCTGAATAGCAGAGAAACACTATCAGATATGGTGCCAGAAAATGAGCCCTTCAGGTTGGGAGGCACTCAAAATGCGACTGGGGAAGAGCTGCCTCCTCAAAGTCGAGTTGACCATGAGGACATTAATGGAGTAAAGCCCGTGGGAGTAATTCCCATGGGACCTTCATCTGATGATGGGGCTTAACTCAAAATGAAGAAAAACAGCTCTAACATACATTAATAATTGGAACATGGCATGTACAAAGTATGAATCTAGGAAAACTAGACATTGTAAAAAATGAAATGGAACACATAAGCATCAATATCTTAGGCATTAGTGAGCTGAAATGAACTGCTATTGGCCATTTTGAATCTGACAACCTCATGGTTTACTATGTCAGGAATGACAAATTGAAGAGGAATGGTGTTGCATTCATCATCAAAAACAACATATCCAGATCAGTCATGAGGTACAATGCTGTCTGTGATAGGATAAAATCCGTGCACCTACAGGGAAGATTAGTTAATATCACTATTATTCAAATTTATGCACCAACCGCTAAAGTCTGTAGAGGATGAAACAGAAGAATTCTACCACCTTCTTCAATCTGAAATTGATCAAACATACTATCAAGATGTATTGATCATTACTGGAAATTGGAATGCAAAGGTTGGGAGCAAAGAGGAAGGATCAGTAGTTGGAAAATATGGCCTTGGAGATAGAAACGATGCTGGAGATAGCATGAAAGAATTATGCAAGATCAATGATTTGTTCATTTCAAATACCTTCTTTAGACAGCATAAGAGATGATTATAAATATGAATCTCACCAGATGAAATACACAGAAGTCAAATTGAGTACAACTGTGGAAAGAGATGATGGAAAAGCTCTACATTATCAGTCAAAACAAGAGCAAGGGCAGATTGTGGCATAAGAACATCAATAGCTCATATGCAAATTCAAACTGAAGCTGACGAAAATGAAAAAAAGTCCATGAGAACCAAAATATGACCTTAAATATATCCCACATGAATTTAGAGATCATCTGAAGAACAGATTTGATATCTTAAACACTAAAGACCAAAGACCAGAAGTGTTGTGGGATGAAATGAAGAACATCATACAGGAAGAAAGCAAAAGGTCATTAAGAAGACAAGAAAGAAGGAAAAGACCAAAGTGGATGTCAGAAGAGACTCTGAAACTTGCTCTCCAGCATAGAGATGCTAAAG
>NW_006408575.1:13160819-13164865 GCF_000296735.1 Chrysochloris asiatica | reverse complement strand
CAGTATCTAGAGAAGTATCTCATGTTTGGTAATGTGGAGGGTCAGAGAAAAAGAGGAAGAACCCAGAGAGATGGATTGTCAAATGGCAGCATCAATTGGATCAAGCGTCACAACAATAATGAGGTTGGCCCAGAATTGGGCAGTGTTTCTTTCTGCTGTGTATAAGGTCGCTATGTGTCGGTACCGACTCGATGGCACCTAACAACAACAACATTTAATACTATTAATTGTCCTCTCAGCACTACTTTTTCTGTGTTTCAAAGGTTTTATATGTTGTATTTTCTTTTGTTTTTAGGAAATTTTTTATTTCACTTTTTATTTATTCTACTTCCCTAAAGCTTTTAAGCAGGGTGTTATTCAATTTCCATGTATTTGATTTCATTTTCAACAACTTCCTACTGTTGATTTCTAATTTTACAGCATTGTGATCTGAGAAGATGCTTTGTAGTATGTTTTTAAGTTTATTGAGACTTGCTTTGTAGCCTACCACATGATCTATTCTGGAGAATGTTCCATGTGCACTGGAAAATAATGTGCATTATGTTATTATTGGGTTGAATGCTTTGTACAAATCTATGAGATCAAGTTGGTTAACTGAGTGTTTAATTACTCTGTATCTTTGTGGAGTGTCTTTCTGGTTATTCTGTCCTTTTAAATTAAAAAATGGTGTATTAAAATCTCCCACTATTATTGTGGATTCCTGGTGTGGCACTGTGGGTTAATGTGCTGGATTGAAAAGTTGGTTTGAACCACACGGTCAGCAGTTCAAGCTCACCAGCTACTTCTTGGAAACCCTATGCAGCATTGCTATGAGTTCAAAGTGATTCAATAGCAGTTAACAACAAAAATACTATTGTTATAGAGTTTTCTATTTCTTACTTCAATTCTATTAGATTTGCTTTGAGTATTTGGGTGTTCTTTCATTGAGAGCATAGATATTTATTATGGTGATATTCTCTTGTTCAATTGACCCTTTAATTGATAGATAATGTCCTTCTTGTCTCTTATGTTTTTTGTCTTAAAGTTTATTTTGTCAGAGATTAATATAGTCACTCCTGCTCATTGTTTATTGCAATTAGCTTGGTATATTTTTTTCCATCCTTTAGTTTTTAATCTATTTTTGTCTTTGTGTGTTAGATGTGTCTCTTGTAGACAGCTATTGAAGGATCCTGTTGTCTTATCCATTCTGCTACTCTGTGTCTCTTGACTGGTGTATTTAATCCATTGACATTCAGTGTAATTATTAATAGGTATAAATTCATTGCTACCATTATGCTGTTTTTTGTTGGTTTTGTGTATGTGTGGTGCTGCTGGTTTCTTTGCTCTGTATGCTGTCCTGTGCTGAGTTCTTTTTTTTTTTTAAGCTTTTTCTTGTTGATTTCTCCTTAGTTTTAATATTTCCACAATCTTCTTGGATTCTCCTTTTCTTTATTTGATGTGGAGCTGTAATAAGCTTCTTTGCGGTTACCCTATATTTTATTAAGTTTTTCCAGCATCAATTATATCACCAAGGCCATGTTTTCTAACTGATTCTTCCTCTGTTTCAACCTTTGCATTCCAATCACTAGCAATTATCAATACATCTTGACTGCATGTTTGACCAATTTCAGACTAAGAAGTTGATAGAATTCTTAAATGTTTTCATCACTGGCTTGAGTGGTTGGTATGTAAATTTGAATAATAGTGATATTAATCGTTCTTCCTTTTAGACATATGTATATTACCTTATCACTGCTTTGTAATTCCAGATAGATCTTGAAATGTTCTTTTTGGTGATGAATCCAATACTATTACTCTTCAATTTGTCACTCCCATCATAGTAACCTATGTGATTGTCTAATTCAAGATTGTCAATACCAGTAGATTTCAGCTCACTAATGCCTAAGATATAAATTTTTATGTGTTACATTTCATTTTTAACAACTTTCCAATTTTTCTAGATTCACATTTGTACATTCCTTGTTTGATTTTTAATGGACGTTTACAACTGTTTCTCTCCTCAGCAAATGAGGGTCCCAAAAGCTTTACTCTATTTTTGTTATCATGGTCAATTTAACTTTGAGGAGTCAGCTCTTTTCCTTCTAATCTCAGGGTCTCCTATTCCAACACTGTATCGTAAAGAAAAAAATGCTTCTTAAAACTAGATTGGTGAGACTTTGCCTCATGTATTTTGGACATATTATCAGGAGGAGCTATACCTTGAAGAAGGATGTTATGCTTGGTAAATTAGAGTGACAGTGAAAAAGAGGAAGCCTTAATGAAATGGAGTGACACATTTATTGCAACAGCACACTCAAATATAGCAATAATTGTGGAGATGGTACAGGATGCAACAGTGTTTCATTTTGTTGTACATAGGGTGGATATAAGCCAGAATTGACTCAATGGCACCAGACAAAAATAGCACAGATTCTACAGGATCATATGTTTCTTGGAAGTAGGCATTGGTCTTGTTGATTTTTTTTTTTCTAACTTCCCAAATAATTTAGTCAGGGTCTAGAAGGCTGAAGTTCACACTTTTTCCTATTTTAGACTATTTGCCAGCATGATTTCACTATTTAGTTGTCTGTCATTTTATTGCATTGTGGAGGCTTCCATATTGCTCTGATGCTATAAACTTTGTGCCAACAGGGTCACCCATTGTGTCCAGGTTTCAGCTGAGCTTCCAGACTAAAAGAGACTATGAAGAAGGAGAGGCGAATTATTTCTTAATGTTTAGCTACTGAAAACCTTATGAATAGCAGGGGAATACTGACGGATACCATCAGATAACATGATACGTAGTACCACAATGTTGTCAGAAGTAGTGCCAGGTGAGCCCCTCAGGTTGGAAGTAACTCAAAATAAGATTGGGAGGGAGCTGTCTTCTCCAAATAGAGTTGACCATGATGATTAGAATGGAGTAGTTTGGGAAACATTCATTTGCTGATGGGGCACAACTATAAATGATAAGAAACAGCTGAAAACATCCATTAATAATTAGAACATTGTTGTTGTTGTTGTTGTGAAGTACCATGATGTCAGTTCTGACCCATAGAGACCCTTTTTAGGGTTTCCGAGGAGCAGCTGGTGAGCTTGAACTATCCACTTTGCAATTCAAACTGCTTTGCAGTCTGGTGCATTAACCCACAGTGCCACACCAGAACTCCAATTGAATATAGAATGTATGAAATATAAATCTAGGAAAGTTGAAAGTTGTCAAAAAAAACAAATGGAATACATAAAGATTGATATCCTAGATATTAGTGAACAGAAATGGACTGATAATGGCCTTTTTAAATCAACAATCAAATAGTTTACTGTGCCAGAAATGACAAAACAAAGAGAAATGGCACCATTTTCATTGTCAACAAGAACATTTCAAGATCTATCTTGAAATATAATTTTGTCTGTGACAGAACAATATCCATATGCCTACAAGGATGACCAGTTAATACCATCATTATTTAAATGTATACAATAACCATTAATGCCCATAATAATGAAATCAAAAAATTCTACCAACCTTTTCAGATGTATTTATAATTATTGGTGATTGGAATGCAAAATTTGGAAACAGAGGAAAGTCCAACCATTGGAAAACATGGCACTGATGATAGGTATCAAGTTTAACTATGGTTGTGAGGATGGCACAGGGTGAGACAGTGTTTTCTTCTGTGGAACATAAGGTTGATATGAGTCAAAACTGACTCAAGGGCACCTAACAACAACAATAGCAACTGTACTTTCAAACAGATGATCAAAAGTTGAAAACAAATAGGAGGATTGGAAAATATGGCCTTGGTAACAGAAATGATACTGGGGATTGTGTGACAGAATTTTTTAAAACCAGTAATTTCTTCATTGCAAATACCTTTTTCTGGCAACATAAATGGCAACTATACACATGGATCTTGCCATATGAAATATAAGGAATCAAACATACTTTATTTTTAAGAAAAGACAATGGAAAAGTTCAATATCATCAGCCAAAATAAATCCAGAGTCCAATTGTGGCATATATCATCAGTAGCTATTATGGAAGTTCAGACTGAAGCTGAAGAAAA
>NW_006408575.1:13158247-13160019 GCF_000296735.1 Chrysochloris asiatica | reverse complement strand
CCACAAGGTCAGTGGTTCAAACTCACCAGCTGCTCCTAGGAAACCCCTTTACAGGGTTACTACGAGTCATAACAACTTGATGCCACTTAACAAAACCACCATAGATAAAATATTGAATAATACCAGAAACATCAAAAAAAGATGAAAGGAATATACAGAGACATTGTATCAAAAAGAATCAGTAGATTTTCAACCATTTTAGGAAGTAAAATATGATCAGGAACCAATAGTGTTGAAAGATGTCATCCAAGCTGCATTGAAGGCATTACATAAAAACAAAGTCCCAGGAAGTGACAGAATACCAACTTAAATTTTTCAACAAAGTAATACAGAGCTGAACACACTTATTCATGTATACCAAGATATTTGGAAAACAGTTATGTGCCCAATCAACTGAAAGAAATTCATTTTTGTGTCCATTTTAAAGAAACGTATCCCAACAGAATGTGAATATTACCAAACAATATAATTCAATATGAATGTAAATTTTTGCTTATGATAATTCTAAAATGGTAACAGCAGTACATCCACAGAAAGCTGTCAAAAATTCAAGTTGTTAAACTAGGGATACCATTGCTGATATCAGATGGATCTTGGCTTAAAGCAGAAAATACCAGAAAGATGTTAACTAGTGCTATATTGACTGAAAGGCATTTGACTGTGTGGATCGTAACAAACTATGAATAATATTGTGAATAATGGTAATTCCATAACACTTAATAGTCCTCATGAGGGACCTGTATATAGAATTGGCAATCATTCTAATAGAACCAGGGGCTAGTGAATGGTCTAAAGTCTGAAAAGATGCCATGGTTTAATTCCTTTCACCATAATTTATTCAATTATATGCTGAATAAGCAATCCAAGAACTAGATTATATGAAGAAGAATTTCGCATCATTATTAGAGGAAGACTCATTAATAACTGAGATATGCAAATGACACAAGCTTGTTTGATAAAAGCAAAGAGGACTTAAAGTACTGGCTGATGAAAATCAAAGAATGCAGCCTTCAGTATACAGTATAACTAAATATAAAGAAAATAAAATTCCTCACAATTGGACCAATAAAGAACATCATGATAAATGGAGAAAAGATTGAAGTTGTCTAAGATTTAATTTTACTTGAATCCATAATCAATGCTTATAGAAGCAGTAGTCAAGAAATCAAAAAGACAAATTGCAATGGGAAAATTAGCTGAAAAAAAAAATTCTTTAAAGTGTTAAAGAGCAAAGATGTCTGTTTGAGAACTAAGCTGTGCCTGACTCTAGTCATGGTATATTTTTTTTCCCCTTCTTAGCCTATTTAGTTAGTTTATATTGTGGATTGAGTGATAGCTTACATGGAAGAACATCGGTTTTACACTCATTTCATTGCAATGATTACAATCTACTCCATGCATCATCATTCAACAGTATTTGCTTCTATTCCCTATGGTTTTGTTTTTTTGTTGTTTGGTTGTTGTTTTTTGAAGGGGGAGGGGATGTTCACAAAAACATTCAGGAATATATAAGTATTTAAACAACCAAAGGGTACATTCTGCAAGCCTGCCTCCTGGCCACAAGCACCGGGCCACCAGTACATAGCCTTTCTTTTTCCATGAGCCTAGAGTCCTCAGCTGCTCTATTTCTCCATACCCTCATCTCTGGTATAGCTTCTTCACTGGATAGGGCCCCATGTTCTGCTCACACTCTTCTCCCTTGATGGCCCTAGGTTCCTCTGTTCCTGGACTGTAAGATTAACTACTTCCCCGTTTTTGTTACAAAACTTCTA
>NW_006408575.1:13149685-13156737 GCF_000296735.1 Chrysochloris asiatica | reverse complement strand
TCCTCAGCATCTTGTAGTAGCCAGTTCTTGTAGTAGCCAGTCAGATTGCCATTTTTGTTTTGGAATTTTCCTGCTTATCTTTCTTTCAAGAAGTACCATCTGATCCTCTAGCTGTTCCAGGTTGATCTGCTTGTAATTTCAAATGGGAATGTCTCACCTCAGAAGTTCTGGATGGGGTTCAGAATTCCACCTAAGGTTCTATGTACTACAAAAGCTCCACAGGAATCCTATTTCACCGGGCAAGTTCTTGAACCACTTTTAGGTATTCCAATCAGTTATAGGCTGAAGATGCCAAGCAATGGTATTTTTTAATCACCTCATATGCATGTAAAAGTTGGACCACAGAGAAATTGATGCATTTGAATTATAATGTTAGTAAAGAATACTGAAAGTACTGTAAACTGACAGAAGAACTAGTAAGTCTATCTTGAAAGAAGTACAGCCAGATTTCTCCTTAGAAGTAAATTCTTCTGTGGACAAATTTTGGACATGTTAGCATTCAGAACTAACCCCTAGAAACAGACATCATACTTAGTCAAATAGAGGGTCAACAAAAGAGAAGAAAATCCCCAGTGAGAAAGACTTTCACAGTGGCTTCAACAGTAGACTCACGCATAACAACAATTGTGAAGATGAAGCAGGACCAGGCACTATTTTGTTTCATTAAATATAGGGTCACTATGAGTTGAATCCAACTCAATAGCACCTAACAACAAAAACAGCAGTAGACATTCAGCAAATTGAATTCCTAGGTATGTTACTTGGAAGCCTGTCTGTGGCTCCAGACTGACTTCCACCAACACTACTCCTCATTGTGGGCAGCAGGGAGAGAGTCAGACTCCAGCAGTTTCCAGTGGAAAAATATCAGCAGCTCTTGGCAAGCAGCCAACACAGTGGCAGTCATCTTTACTACACTGCTGGGGAGATATTTGTTAGCAGTAAAAACACAGAGTTTCTGGAAAACAAGCTTCTGTGCTCTGAAGCTGCCTAAAGGGCTCTCTCCAACTCTGCTCACAGGAGTATAAAGAAATTCAGTAATGATAAGTAAAGTCAGCATTGATTGAATACTTATTCTGTGCCAGAACCTATTCTAAGTTTTATGCACATTGATTCATTTCATCCTTACCATAACACTATGAACTAGCTATTATTATTATCTTTGTTTTACATGAAGTCTTAAAAATATTCATACCCTCCACTTGATCTGGCTTCAATGTCTGGATGATCAGAGATGAACTAGAAGAAGAAAGAAGGGGGAAAAAAGACTAATCTGATACAATTTGATGAACTTGACTTACACCTATGGATGCAATAGTTCAAAAGAGGGAACAAATCTTCACAGTGAGGATCATTCCCACCCCCTCCACACCCATAGTAGACAGGGATGGGCAAGTTGGACATTGGCTACCCAAAATTGGGGGGGCTACAAAGGCAAGAAGTGACTGGCTTACAATCTTTCAACAGGGAGCCTAGATCCAGAGGGTATGGAGGAAGGTAGAATCTCCACTGAGTAGTATCCAATCTGCATAGGCAGGTCTGATGAAAGGAGATGGGAATAGGTCTCTAGTGGTACAAAATATACTGACACCATAATTCAAATTCTAAGAATCTATCCTAAATATGTTCATCAATGTGGTATTTGTCATAGTAAAAACAAAATGCAATGAAAGGAAAATATTTTAAGATCCATCAAAACAATGAACATTTATATTACCATTAAAATTGTTTATGAAGATTGTTCAAAACAAAAAAATCTTATAAGTTTAAATATCATAAAAAGATAGCTTTCTGTTCAGAATGATTACAGTGCGAACTGAAAGCCAAGGGTCAAGGGTCTTCAGTTTCATGATGGCAGACTGGATATTTAACAGTGTCATCAGTGTAACAAAAAGTGTTGGTAGCCTCTGAAATTGTAGATTATAAAAAAAATAAAGAAATTTGAGAAACATATGTTAAATTGGAAACAAATCTAATATGAAGTTAAAACGTTAAAAAAAAAAAGTTTATTTGCAATTGAGTCCATTCTTATTCATGGCAAGTCCTTATATTTCAGAGTAGAACTGTGCTTCATAGAGTTTTAGCACTGGGGGTGAATGTGCTGGACTGCAAAGTTGGCTTGAACTGCAATATCAGCAGTTCAAGCTCACCAGCCACTAATCAGAAACTCTATATAAGGTCACTACAAGTTGGAACCAACTTGACAGCACTCAACAACAACAACATCTTACAGAAGTAGATCACCAGGATTTTCTTCTGCAGAGTGAATGGATGGAATGGAATAGTTGTTGCTAAGCTCCGTTGAGCTGGTTTCAACTCATAATGACTCTGTGTAGAATTTCCAAGGAGTGGCTGGTGGATTTGAACCTTAAAGTTAGCAATCCATTGCTTATCCTACAGTACCACATAAAGACTCAGCAGTTGTTGTTGTTAAATGCCATCAAATTAGTTCCAACTCATAGCAACACATTGCTGTTGTTGTTGTTAAGTGCTGTTGAATCAGTTCCAATCCATAGCAACCCTGCATAGGGTTTCCAAGGAGCAGCTGGTGAACTTGAACCACTGACCTTGTGGTTCAGCCCAACTTTGTAGTCCAGAATATTAACCCACAGTGCCACACCAGGACTCTATAGTTAGGCTTTATCAAGAGCAATCTATAGCTAGAGTTTACCAGGAGCGACCCATAACTAGGGTTTACTAGTAGCACCTGGTGAACTTGAACTGCTGACCTTGTAGTTCAAACAGACCTTGAGGTGGAGCGCTTATCCAATGGCTCCACACCAGGACTGAGTTTTTATTGTTAAGTGCCTTCTAGTCAATTCTAACTTATAGCACCAAGTAGTGGCTGGTGAGTTTGAATAGCCAAAATTGTGGTTCAAATTGACCTTGCAGTTCAGTGTTTTATCCCACAGCATGAGTTCAAATCATTTGCACCATTCCATGTAAACTCAGAAGTTTATTAAACAAGTGTCTTTTCCAGTCCTGTCAACAACGTGGTCCAAAAGCAGGTATAGCACTTAGGCTCATCCCCATTACTCACGTGAACTCATAAAACCTGGATTTACAATAGTGTTCTTCAGTTGAAGGAACCAGAATGCCTTATAGCATACTCCTTAAGTGCAGTTTCTTACATGTTGGGAAAGGATATACGTCAAAATTGGTCTGGAATGCCATGGTTAAAAAAAATAAATAAAAAAGCAGTTTAAAGGGGGTGCCACTATCCAATTTGAGTATCTAAAAGGGAATAATTACAGTTGAAAAATATGACCTTCATAAGGCCATGACTATATAATGACACTCCAACATGAATATAAAGCATACAAAAAGGCAGTTGAAATATAAAGCAAGGATAAATAGGACATTCTTAATTTTTTACTTATTTTAATAAGTTGTTGTTAAGTGCCATCGAGTCAGCTCTGACCCACAGCAACTCTGTACAGGGTTTCGGAGGAGTGGTTGATGAGTTTGAACCTCTGATCTTGCAGTTCAAACCAACCATGTGATCCAGTACATTATCCTGCAGAGCCACACTAGGACTCTATATTATTACACATTTGAGCATTTTGTTTTTTTAAGTACGTTTTGGTTTAAAATCATAAATATATGGAGACATTTATAAAACTCTGCAATTCTCCCCCAAAAGCTGCAAGTAAGGACAATGTTCCTCAAAAAGAGTGAGATTATATCAGGAAGGCGGATGAGTACCCAGCAGTCACCAAGTGGAAGGAGATCCCTGTTGTTCATTAGCACCAATGATCATTTATAATAACTAGTTAAAAAGGAGGCTCGGCAGTGTGCTCCACAATGATGAATTAGCTCCATCCCAAAGAGTAAGGAAGACTAAACAGGCTTGATTACTTTCTTATCTCCTAAAACATTAAATTTCAAACTGACCCTATTAATTATAATGAAATCCTGATAAGGCATATATAAATTTCCAATCATTTTAACTTAGTAAGATAACATATCATGATAGCAGAACAATGAGATAATACCAGGTATTAACTTAAACAAGTCATCATTTTGGAGAAAGTCACCATGTTTGAAAAAAATTTAAACCCATAGAAAGACAGGAATTCATGAGATGACATAAGTAACAAAACTTGATCCTAAAGCAGGGAAGGACATTGGTTGGGATTTGAATCACCTTGGACCTTAGAGCCCAGTACAATAAGACATCAACCTAAATCTAAAACTTTTGAAATATTTTTTTTCCTTATGAGTCTGATAAAAAAAAGTGATAAGAACCTTGTTGTTTTTGCTAAGTGTCACCTAACCAACAGAAATCTATTGTTGTTGTTGGTAGGAACCATTAAGTTGGTTCTGACTCATAGAGACCTTATGCACAACAGAACAAAACACTGCCTGGTTCTGCACCATCCTCAGAATCATTGTTACGTTTGATCCCTTTGCTGCTGCCACTGTGCCAGTTTATCTTTTTAGGGACCTTCCTCTTTTTCAATGACCCTCCACTTTACCAAGCATGATGTCCTTCTCCAGGGACTAGTCCCTCCTGATCATATGTCTGAAGTAAGAAAGACAAAGTCTCACAATCCTGGCTTCTAAGGAATATTTTGACTGTCCTTCCTCCAACAGAGATTTGTTTGTTCTTCTATCACTCCATGGTATTTTTAATTATTATTCTCCAACACCATAACTAGAATACATCAATTCTCCTATTAAATGTATAGCCTTGCCCACATACTTGAACCAAATCATCACACCAAAAAAATGTTTTGCCTATATTTGAAATACAAAAAATGTGTAATGTTCTTACCATGCTGTTAATAATCATGAAGTCACTGTTGCTTGAATAAATAAGTTACATTCTTTCATACACTTGAATAGAGATGAGCACATTTTTTCATTAAAAAAAGTTACACTAAAAAAGAGAAAGGCTGGGTGAACCATCTCTGTGTGTGTGTGTGTCTTTCTGTCTGTCTGTTTGTCTGTCTCTTCCTCTATCTCTCTCTGACTTACAATAAATCAAAGACATAAATAATAGTGATCCTTAATCACACTTCACAAAGCATTATTCTGGTATCGCTGGAAAAATCATTATTATAAACACTCATTTAGTATGAACTGCAGGAATCCCTGGGTAATTAACAAAGGGTTAGCACATTCAGGTGCTAACCAAATGGTTGTAGGTCTCAGTTCACCTAGAGAAACCTCAAAACAAAGACCAGTCAATCTACTTTAAAAAAAAAAACAACCATTGAAAATACAATGGAGCACAGTTCTACACTGATACATATTAAGTCACCAAACTCAGAACTGACTTAGTGACAACTGGTTTTAGCATGAATTTCAGATCTTCCAAAAACTGCAGAGAATTTCCTTTATTTCTCTAGACCTTGATTTTCATATATGAAAAATAAATGAATACGATGCTCCAAATGATTCTAAGAATTCCTTACTTCTTCTCAGTTCCAATATTTCACTCCTTATCATTCATCCTATGGATTAAAACAAATGTGCAAATCCTAACTCTTATAAGATAAGCACTGGGTGGCTAATTGCAAAATTGGCAGTTCAAACCTACCAGATGCTCCACAAGAGAAAAAAAAAAAAAAGGTTGTCTGTTCCCACAAATATGTATAGTCATGGAATATTTTACATGGTCTCTATGACCTTGGGAACATCTGTGAGTTTGTCCGACTTTGGTGGATTGCATACCAGCAAGGTCACTGATATGGATAGGTTTCAGCAGAACTTCCAGACTAGGAAAAAGACTACTTTTGAATCTTTAGCCACTGAAAACTTTATGAGTAGCAGAGAAACACAGTCAGATATAGTACTAGACGATGAGCCCCTCAGGTTGGAAGGCACTCAAAATATGACTGGGGTAGAACTGCCTTCTCAAAGTAAAGTTGACCACAATGACATTAATGAAGCAAAGTTTTCAGGACCTTCCGCTGCTGATGCACACAACTAAAAATGAGCAGAAATACTTGCAAACATCAATTAATAATCAACATGTAATGTACAAAGTATGAATCCAAGAAAATTGGAAGTTGTCAAAAATGAAATTGAACACACGAACATGGATATCCAAGGCAGTAGTGAGCTGAAATGGACAGGTATTGACTATTTTGAATCAGACACTCATATGGTTTACTATGCCAAGAATGACATAGTCAAGTGGTATGGTATAGCATTCTTCCTCAAGAAGGATATTTTAAGATCTATCTTGAAGTACAATACTGTCTGTAATAGGATAATATCTATGTGCCTACAAAGAAGATCAGCTAATACTACTAATCTTCAAATTTATGCACCAATCACTAAAGTCAGTGATGATGAAATTAAATAATTCGACCAACATCTTCAGACTGAGATTCATCAAATATGCAATGAAGATACAGTAATAATTACTGGGGATTGGATTGCAAGTTTGGAAACAAAGAGGTAAGAATAGTAGTTGGAAAATATGGTTTTGGTGAAAGAAATGATGCTAGAGATCATATGACAGAACTTTTCAAGAGCAGCAATTTATACAGGAATGATATTGACTACATCTGTGGTATTCTGATGTAGTGCTGTGGGATAATGCACTGGAGTAAAAGGTCGGTTTCAACCATAGGTCAGCTTTTCAAACTCACCAGCCGCTCCTTGGTAACATTTACAGGGTCACTATGAATCAGAATCAACTCAATGGCACTTAACAAAAACAACACATGTGTGGGAAGAGATGGTGTAGAACCCCAATATCATCAGTCAAAAGGTCAGAGGCAACCTGTCAAACAGACCATCAGTTGTATATATGAAAGTTCAGACTGAAGTTGAAGAAAATTAAAATAAGTTCACAAGAGCCAAAATATGACATAGAGTATATCCTATCTAAATTTAGAGACCATCTTAAGAACAGATTTGATGTATTAGACACTAATGACCAAAAACCAGAAGCAGTGTGGGATGACATCAAGAACATCATACAGAAAGAAAGCAAAAGGTCATTAAAAGGTAAGAAAGAAAGAAAAGATAAAAATGGATGTCAGATTCTGAAATTTGCTCTCAATCATAGAGAAACTAAAATAAATTGGAGAAATTAG
>NW_006408575.1:13140098-13141730 GCF_000296735.1 Chrysochloris asiatica | reverse complement strand
CAGGACCTTATCCAGAGAAGAAGCGAAGTCAGAGATGGAGGCAGAGATGGGGACATGGAGAGAAGGAGAAGCTGAGGACTCTAGATTCATGGGTAGAGAGGGAATAAGTGCTGGTGGCCATGAGGCAGACTTGCAGAATGTGCCCTTTGGAAGTATAAATTATTATATATGTCTTAGTGGGAGGGTTTTTTTGTTGTTGTTGTTGTTTATTTGTTTTTTTTGTTGTTGTTGTTTTTGCTGTTGTTTTAAAAAGCTAAAGTGAATAGAGAGAAGTAGTGTTTACATGGGGGAGATTATAATCATTGTAATGAAACAAGGTGTATGATTTGTTGAATGTAAAACTGATGATCTGCCCTGTAACCATCCATTAATTCACAATAAAAATCTTAAAAATAAAAAATTCAAAATCATACAAAACACCTTACTTTCTGTTCTAATAGAGACTGGTGTAATCTCCAAGACTGTGACCCTTAGGTACCCTTGGAACTTAACTCAGCAAACACTCATACCCCTGCCCACCAAGGGATCACCTTGTAGCCAAATAACAGGCAGGCTTATAAAGTGAGCAATAACATTCATGAGGAATGTATAACCAACAGAATGAGATCAAAAGGACAGCATTTTCCAAAAACCAAAGCTCAGAAGGAAGGAAAGAAGGATAAATGGAAATGGGCAACCCAGGGAGGAAATGGGAAGAGTGCTGTTATATTGAGAGAACTTTAACTAATGTCATGAGACAAACTAAGTATAGATTGTTGAATGGAAAACTAAATTGCTCTGGAAACTTTAACCCAAACCACAATAAAAAATAAAGTACTTAGTACAATGTTTCAGACATGAGTTGCCCATGCTTCCTCATAGTCATGAATAAGGCAAACATGTAAATAAGTTACTCTATAGTGTTATAGTATAGATATAAGCTAGGAGCATTACTGCAACTAATGACAGGTGGACAAAATAAGGAAAGATAATGTTCTGACTTGTTTCTTTTCCTAGAGCCAATAGCAAACCTAAAGTTATTTCAGCATTTGTAAAGGTAAGCATCAGAAAATTTCAAAAATCAAAGATAGAAAAGAAGTCTGGAAAATGCAATGACTACAGTACAATGAGGCATATCCTGGTATTTTCTAAGGACAAGTAGGTAAGCATGCCACGTTATTAATTAATAATTAATTTTAGGTTGCTGTCAGGGAATAAGTTGGTCTGTAGAAGCCTAAGTAAGAGTTAAGATAAAAAATGTTCTCCACATATACTAGCTTTTGGGTTTTTTCCTATATAAAACATAATTCAGCCACAGTGATATAAGATCTAATTCTATTCCATTTTTCAAGTAGTGGATAACTACTAAGATAACCTATCATTTTATAAAGTTGTTGTTGTTAGGTGCCATCGAGTCAGTACTGACCCATAGCGACCTTATGAACAGCAGAACGAAACACTGCCCGATCCTGGGGCAACCTTACTTCTGTTGCCACACTTGAGACTATCGATGCTGCAACTTGGCCAATCCATTTCGTTGGGGGTCTTCCTCTTTATATCTTACCTTCCACCTGACCAAACATGATATCCTTCTCCAGCAACTGGTCCCTCCTAACAATATGTCCAAAGTATGAGAGACGAAGTTTGGCCATC
>NW_006408575.1:13133439-13139168 GCF_000296735.1 Chrysochloris asiatica | reverse complement strand
AGTTCTCTGTCAATGTTTGATTGTAGCCGTTTCTGTATTACCTTTAGTAAAAGTTTACTCACATGGGATATCAAAGAGTTTGTCCAATGATTTCCTTATTCCGTTGGGTCACCTCTCTTTGGAATGGGCACAAATATGGATCTCTTCTAATCATGCGGTCAGATAGTTGTCTTCCAAATGTCTTGGCATAGATAAGTGAGTGCCTCCTGTGCCGCCTCACTTTCTTGAAAGATTTCTATTTTTATTCCATCAATTATTATTAATATTCTCATTTTATGGATGTAGAAACACTCAGAGAAGGTAAATAACACATCCAAAGTCAACAACCAACTTGTGGTACAAGGACCTTGTCTACTCATTTGCCGTCCTTTTGCCTAGAGTATTGATTCCTAAGCAGACACTGAACAGATAAGTGTTGAATGAGGTGAATGATCTGGAATTCACACTTGCACTACCTCACTGTTTTCTTGTTAATAATGAACCAATATGTGTTGGAAGAAGTATACCCAGAGTGTTCCATAGAAGTCAGAATGGCCAGCCTTCTCTCATATTTTGGACATATTATCAGGAGGAACCAGTCCCTAGAGAAGGGAATCATGCTTGTTAAAGTGGAGGGTTGGAGAAAACTAGGAAGACCCCTAATGAGATGGACTGGCACAATGGCAGCAGCAATGGGCTCAAACATAACAACGATTGTGAGCTTTAGCACAGAGCCACACAGTGTTTCATTCTGTTGCACATAGGGTCACTATAAGTCAGTACCTAGCAACCACAATGAATGAGTGGTCCTGTGTTTTAATTGTAGAATTCTCACCTTTCATATGGGAGACCCTGATTTGATTCCCAGACAATGCTCCTCATGCACAACAACTACCTGTCTATGGTTGGAGGTCCATGTGTAGCTATGATGGGAAACAGGTTTCAGCAGAACTTCCAGACTAAGATGGACTACAAAGACAGGCCTGGTGACCAATTTCTGAAAACAGCTAAGGAAACCTTCTGGATAACAACAGTCTGATCTGCAACAAATCATCAGATGACACAGGACCAGGCAGTATTTTGTTTCATTGTGCTTGGGATAATTTTGCAGCCAAATCCAAAATTTGGTTGCAAATCAAAGATGGAGTCCTAGTGTGGGGCTGGGGCTAATGCGTCAGACTGCAAAGTCGTTTAACTGCAAAGTCAGTTGTTCAAGCTCACCAGCTGCTCCTTGGAAACCCTATACAGAGTAACTATGGGTTGGAATTGACTTGACGGCACTTAGCAGCAACACCATTCAAAGATACATAGCTACAATAGTACTGTGTTCTCAGTAATTGCTCCCAATTACATTTGGGGATCCATAGACACTGGATTTTGGTCAAAAGCTAGTATTCATTATTGATAAAAATATATTTTTTAAGTGTTATTTAGCATTTAATTACTGTTGGTGGCACAGTGGTTAAAGCTCTGGCTGCTAGCTAAGAGGATAGACGTCCAAATTCAGCAGCTGCTCCACAGGAGAAAGATGTTACAGTCTGCTTCCCGAAAAGATTTCATCCTTGAAACCCCAAGAGGTGTTGCTACTGTTTCCTGTAAGGTCACTGTAAGTCAGAATCCATTTGATAGCAATGAATGGGTTTGGTTTTGTAGCAAGCATTTGCCACACATAAAGCACTGTGCCACTGAGTATTCTATATCTTAACCATTTTGACCCTTAAATCACAGCATCCTCTATATTAGATTGTTATCTTTATTTTCATTTTCAAGACAGAAAACTGAGACATTAAGCAAAATGTCAGAACCAGGACTCAAACCCATGCAGTATGTCTCCAGAATCTACAATGATAAACACTTCCAGCACACACTGAACTTCCTTCACAGTTTCATTATGGGCATCAATCAATTTGACTTTTAGTCCTTGACTAGAGAAGTAACAAAAAGTATGTCTTCTCTTTTCTTGAATAAATCTTGACGGTGACTCCTCGAGCAATAACTTCTTTGGTGGAGCTTTGCTGACCCCAAACATAAAACTAGATTTGAGTAGGAGGAAGTGTAGCCAGTGGTGGTGAGTGATGAATGGGTGGGATATTGAGAGTGAACGGAGCAGCAAGTGAGTGGCAGAGCTGCCTTGTTAATCTTTTACCTGCCTCTTCTCCTTGCAAATTACTGAGCCAACTACATTTTAATGAAAAGGCTGATTTGTGTTATGATTTAGTGTGTTCCTTTAACATATGACTTTTAGAGACAAGCCTGCAGGACATCTCTTTTCCTGACCTTGGAAGTTCAAAGGTAGAGTCAGGCTGATCCCCACAGCACTGCAGGGAGTTGCCTAGGAGATGGAATTTCAGAGGGTGAGAAAGGCTCTTCCATGGGAAAAAGAAACAGAAGGGAAAGACAACTCTCCTGTGAAGCCTGAAATCCCTCTAAGAAGGGAAAAAAATATATATTTTTTTCACAATGCAAATGAGATATATGCAAAAGCCCATGAGAACAGAAATATGGCACAGTGGTTTCAACTCATATTAAAGCTCATATTCATAGCAAAACATTTTTCTGAGTGTCCATATGCGTAAAAGAAAGTAAACAAGGAGAGGAGTCCCTGACTGGTGCACACTGTTAAAAGGCCTGGCTACTAACCAAAAGGTTAGAGGCTCGAGTACACTCAGAGATCTATCTAAAGAAATGTCTAGTAATCTACTTGCAAAGAATCAGCCACCAAAAATCCTATGGAGCACAGGGAAGAGGGAGAACCCACTTTACAGGTAAAGCTCTAAGCACTCTCTCTAGCAGATGTTGTGTTGTTAAGTGTCATCAAGTCGTCTGGTAGCAAACCTGTTTAGGATTTCTGAGGAGCGGCTGGTGGGTTTGAATTTCTGAACTTGTGGTTCAAACCGACCTTGTAGTTGAGTGCTTATCCTACAGTGCCAATAATTCCTCAAGTTGTGTCTGTGTGGTCTCACAGTTGATCCCTCCTCTTGGGATCCTCTCCATATTTACCACACACATTTCTCCTACTCATCCCCCAAGGTCCTGCTTAGAT
Organism: Chrysochloris asiatica; assembly: GCF_000296735.1. Lineage (NCBI taxonomy): Eukaryota > Metazoa > Chordata > Mammalia > Afrosoricida > Chrysochloridae > Chrysochloris > Chrysochloris asiatica. The sequence continues at coordinate 13,136,146 of NW_006408575.1, read as the reverse complement.
GCCTCTTTCTTTATGTATCTTCCCCCCACCTCTCAAATAGCTGCTTCAATCCTGTCCTCATAGCATTTTATACCTCTTTTTATCATCAGTATTCATATAAAATAGTCAAGGAGCTCTGGTAGCGTAGTGGTTACGAATCGGGCTGTGAACCACAAGGTTAGCAGTTCGAAACTACCAGCTGTTCCACTGGAGAAAGATGAGGCGCTCTACTCCCATAAAGATTTACAGCCTCGGAGACCCTGTACAGGGTCACTATGAGTCGGAACTGACTCCACAGCACATAACAACAACCTCTGTGTTGGCAGTGTATCGCTTGTGTCTCCCTATGTTCATCTCTGCAGTGCTGGAGACCAGCTCAGGGGCTCATGTATGCATTCAGCATGTTCACTTTGCTTGTACACATAGGATTGTAGTACTAAGATAAACCATCTCCCCAAATCCCTTGCTATCAAATCACTCCTTGATTCTCTTTTTCGTTCCTTCCCCTTTTCCTCCTTCCTTCAGTAAGCCTTTACCTCATCTGTGCCATGTACTGATGGGGCACAGTCAGAAACTACAGGAACGAATCAGTCTGGATTCCTATTATAAGGAGTTCGTTTATGAAAACAGTGGACAATACTGTTGCGTATGTGCCATCAGACCTATGCAAGCTACTTAGTATCTTCAAGCCTGTTGTTCACCTGTAATTTAGGAGTAATAATGCCTACCTCACATACAATACCTTTATCTTCCCTTCTATCTTTCCCCTTTTAGCTTCCTTTCTCTTATTTAATACAAGGTGTCCCAGGGTGATGTAAACAGCTAATGGGTATGGATGCTAACTGGAAGCTTGGCAGCTTGAACCCACTCAGAGGTACCTGGGAAGAAAAGCCTAGAGATCTACTACCCCAAAATTAGCCATTAAAAACCTTATGGCCCACCTGTAGTTTCAAACTGCTGACCCTGATGTTAGCAGCCCAATTCATAACCACTGCACTACCAGATAGGATCACATTAACCTTAAACAGTGCCTGCAACAGATTATACCTACTATCTGCAATGAACACAACTCTTTAAAGGTTATTACCTAGTATTTGGGGCAATCTTGCTCTGTGAGGAGTGCTATTTTTTAATAGTCACTGAGCTAGACCCATTCAGTGTGTTTAGGGCAAGGATTTCCTAATGCTTTGCAATTCTGACAGCTTGGCCTAGGAAGGGCAAACAACCACATGGCAACATGGAGTCCTGGTGTGGCACTGTGGGTTAATGTGGGTTAATTTGCCAGACTGCAAAGCCATTTGAACTGCAAGGTCTTCAGTTCAAGCTTACCAGATACTCCTAAGAAACCCTATACAGGGTCGCCAAGGACCAGAATCGACTCAATGACACTTAATAACAACAACAACATGGCAACATGGGAGTTGTGGTATGGTGATGGAGGATACGCACTGGACTGTTAACTACAAAGTCAGTGGTTCCATCAGTTGCTCATTTGAGACTCTATAAAGGATCAATAAGAGCCGGAGCTGACTGGATGGCACATAACAAAAACAGCAACATTTAGGAGTCCTGGTGTGGTGCTGTGAGATAAGCACTGGACTGCAAGGTCAGTTTGAACCACAAGGTCAAACTCACCATCTGCTCCTTGGAAACCCTATGCAGTGTCCCTATGAATCAGAACCAACTAAATGGCACTGAACAACAGCAACAACATGGCAGCAGTTTTAATCATTACTGTTTTTGCTGCTTCTCAATGGAAAACCAGCTCATGTCAAGATTTCAAGAGATTCTGAAATGTATAAATTATAAAGTGGAAGTTCCTCTGACTATCCCTTACCCCGGTTCTATTTCACAAAGAATCACTGGCATAAACCCAGCATATGGGTGATCATTGACTACAGAAGCTATTTAATCAGCTTTTCCCACTTACCAGTTAAGATCTTATTCATTCTTGTTAATATTTGCATCATACCCCACCTTGGGGATGTACCATTATTTATTTAACCCATCTCCTACTGATAGATATTGTAATTGCTTCTAGTTTGTACGCTGTTGTTGTTTTCTATCAAAAACAAGGCTGAATTTGTCACCATGATCTTTTGCCCCAAAGCTCATAACCCCAGCCTAATTATAAGACAAACATTAGACAATTTTTTTTTTTTTTTTTTTTTTTTTTTTATGTGTCTTTTTCTATGGTGTGTTTTTCTTTTTCTTTTCAACTGTGCCGTTTTTTTTAAAAAGAGAGAGAGAGACATGTAAGAAATTGCCACCGCCAACAGGAGCCTAAGGTGATACAACAGCTGAATGTAATGTGGTGGTGGTAGTTGTGTACTATCGAGTTGGTCCCTGCTGGTGTCAACATACGCAGACCCTGGGTTGATCAGTGGCCCTGTGACATGGATGAAAATCCAACCCCGGGCCCTCCTCAGGATTGCGAGCCATGGACCCTGAGGGCCAAGGAAGTGACCTCCTGATGTCCCGCGTTCATTGGTTTTTGCGAACTCACTGGTTGGCTACCTCTGTATAATTTTCTTTGGTCCTAATATTATTCATTCTGTGCTTCTAACTCCAGTAATTGTAGCTTCTGAGAAAATGGTTTCTTTTACAATGCCTCTTTTAATGCCTCCACTGTGTTGGCAGTGCGTGGAGTCCTGGGAACAAATCTTTCTGAGGAACAAGCGATAGCCACCTGGTATGAAAGTCAGAACTGCTCCTTATTTGATTATTC
>NW_006408575.1:13127641-13133339 GCF_000296735.1 Chrysochloris asiatica | reverse complement strand
TCCAGGAACTGATGGAATACAAATTGAAATGTTTCAACAAACTGCAGCACTGGAGACACACACTCATCTAAGCCACAAAATTTGGAAGATGGTTACCTGACCAACCAATTGGAAGAGTTCCATATTTGTTCCCATTTCAAAAATAGGTGACCCAATGGAATGTGGAGATCATTGAACAATATCATTAATATCACATGCAAGTCAAATTTTGCTGAAAATAGTTCAAAAGGGTTGCAAAACTACATCAGCAGAAAACTGCCAGAAATTCATGCCATATTCAGAAGAGGACATTGCTGACACCAGATGTATCTTAGCTGAAAGCAAAGAATACCAGAAGATAATTAATTGTGCTTTATTACATAAGCAAAGGCTTTCACCTGTATGGATGATAATAAAGTATGGATAGCATTGTGAAGAATAAGTATTCCAGAACACTTAATTGTGCTCCTGAGGAACTATAAGTTCCTCAGGAGCACAATTAAGAGACAGTTGTTAGGACAAAACAAGGGGATACTAAATGTTTTAAAATCCGGAAAGGTGTGTGCCAAGATTGTATCCTTTCATCATACTTATTCAATCTGTATGCTTTGCAGATAGTCAGAGACACTGGGTAATTTGAAGAACATAGCATCAGAGGAGGATGAAGACTCATTTACAGCCTGCAATATGCAGATGATACAACCTTGCTTACTAGAAGGGAAGCGGACTTAAAACCTTTACTGATAAAGATCAAAGATCAAAGATGAAGATCAAATATCAAAGCCTTCAGTGTGTATTAAACCTCAATGTAAAGAATACAAAAATCCTCATATTTGGATCAATCAGTAGCCTGATAAATGGGGAAAATATTGAGGTTGTAAAAGGCTTCATTTTGCCTGGATCCACAATCAACACTCATGGAAGCAGCAGTCAAGAAATCAAATGACTGATTTCATTAGGCAAATCTGCTGCATATGACCTCTTTAAAGTGTTCAAGGGCAAAATTTGAGGACTAAGGTGTTCCTGACACAGGTCAAGGTATTTTCAGTTGTCCCACATGCATGTGAAAGTTGTACAATAAATAAGGAAGACCACAAAAGAATTAATCAATGCATTTGAATTATGGCATTGGAGAAGAATATTATAAGTACCATGGACTGCCAGAAGAACAAACAAATCTGTCTTATAAAAAAGTCAAACAGAATGCTCCTTAGAAATCAGGATTGCGGGATGTTGTCTCTCACACTTTGGACATGCTATAAAGAGGGACCAGTCCCTGGAAAATAGCTTCATGTTTGGTGGAATGGAGAGTCAGCAAAAAAGAGGAAGACTCCAGTGAGATGGACTGACACAGTAGCAGCAGCAATGGGCTCAAAGTAACAATTTTGTGAACAACTGGGCAGTATTTACCTCTGTTGTGCATATTATTGCTAAAAGTCAGAATCGACTCGATGCCACCTAACAACAATACCTTCTTCAGGATGAACTTGATCAAACAAGCAATCAAGATGTATTGATAATTACTGATGACTGGAATGCAAAAGTTGGAAACAAAGAGGAAGGATCATAGTTATAAAATAGGGCACTGAAAAAAAAAATAAAAATAGGGCCTTGATGATAGAAGTGATGTTGGAAATCACATGTGGACCTTACCCGATGGAATGCACAGTAGTCAAACTGGCTTTATCTGTAAGAGACTATATGTTACTGTTGTTGTTAAGTGCCACCGAGTCAGTTCCGACCCATAGCGACCCTGTATAGAGTTTCCAAGGAATAGCTGGTGAGCTTGAACCGCCAACCTTGCAGTTCAAATGGCTTTGCAGTCTTGCACAAAAACCCACAGTACCACACCAGGACTCCATAAAAGACTATGGAGAAACTCAATATCATCAAACAATGCCAGGAACAGACTGTGGAATACACTATCAATTGTCCACATACAAATTCAGGCAAAAACAGAAAAAATTTTTTTGAAAGTCAATGAGATTAAAAAAACAAAAACAACAAAAAGTCAATGAAAGCTAAAATGTTACCAGAAATATTGTTGTTGTTGTCAAGTGCAATCAAGTAGGTTCCTACTCAAAGTGACCATGAGTAGGGTTTCTGAGGTTGTAAAATCTGTATGAGATCAAAAAGCTTCATCTTACTCCTGGAATTTGAATATATCCCACCTGAATTTAGAGATCATCTTAAGAAGAGATTTGATGCATTAGACACTAATGACTGAAGACTAGAAGATTTATAAGATAAAAAAAGAATATCATATACAAAGAAAACAAAAGGTAATTAAAATGACAGGAAATTAAGCACAAAAGTGGACATTAGAAAATACTCTGAAACATGCTAATGAACATAAAGAAGCTAAAATGACTGGAAGAAATGAGGAAGTAAAAGAGCTGAACAGAAAATTTCAAAGGGTAGCTTGAGTAAACAGTCAGATAGTATAATGAAACGAGCAAATACTTGTTGTAATTAGAATGCCAAAAAGGAAGAACATTCTTACCATTTCTTAGCTGAAAGAACTGAAGAAAAAGTTCAAGCTTCAGAATGCAATATTGAAAGATTCTATAGGGAAAATATTGAATGACCCAGGAATCATCAAAAGAAGATAGCAGGAATACACAGAGTCACTGTACCAAAATGAATTGGTAGATGTTCAACTATTTCAAGAGGTACCATATTATCCAAGAACCCATGATATTGAGGAAAGATATCCAAGCTGCACTGAAGACAAGTCTCCAGGAATTGATGAAATACAAATTGAAATGTTTCAACAATAATACTTTAGGTGCTGTTTCCCCTATGCCAACCATTTGGAAGAGATTCATACTTATGTCCTTTGCAAATAAAAGTGACCCAATGAAATGTAGAAAATATTGAACAATATCATTAATATCACATGCAAATAAAATTTTGCTGAAGTTAATTAAAATGATTACAGCAACATATATAGAGAGCTTCCTGAAATTCAAGCCATATTCAGAAGAGGACATGAAATAAGGGATATCATTGCTAACATCAAATGGACCTTGGCTGAAAGGAGATAGTACCAGAAAAATGTTTATTTGTGTTTTATTGCCTATGCAAAGGCATTCTACTATGTGGATCATAACAAACTTTGAATTGCATGTCAAAAAATATGTATTCCAGAACACTTAACTATGCTCATGAATAACCTGTACCTAGACCAAGAGGCAATAATTCAAAGAGAAACCCAAAATTGATTCCGACCCATAGTGACCCTATATCAGGTTTCCAAGGAGCAACTAGTGAGCTTGAACTGCCAACCTTGTGATTCAAACTGACTTTGTAGTCCAGCAGATTAACCCACAGTGCCATGCCAGGACCCTTTCAAACCAATAGACATGTATTGATTTGGGTGAAGGGAAAAACAATATATAATATTGGGAATGTCAACACAACATTACTAAAGCAAAGGAAGACATTGAGAGGTGCACAAGAGTTACAGACAATGAAAGCAAATACAGTTAAATACACAATCCTGAAGTATCGGTAATAACAAAAATAATCTATGAGTGGATACATAAGCAGGCAAGCAAGCTGAATTGGTACAGGTATTTGAGACTAGACCCAGAATCATTTATAGGTTTGGCAGAGGATATTATTACATATGTATTTGTATAGCTATATATACAGCATATAAATATAGTAACTCAAACAGGGGACAAAAGAGTGAAAACTTAGCCATAACCAAACACTGTGGGAATGAGTCACTCAACTTAGGGACTTAGGACCACAGTCTCAGGAGACAGCTAAGTCAATTTGTATAACATAGGTCCACAAAGACAATATTCTACACCTTACTAAGCTAAGTAGCAAGTGACTGGGGTCTTAAAAGCTAGTGTAACAGTCATCTAAAATAGAGCTAGTGGTTTCTGCCTGTCCAAAGGAAAGAAGAGTGAACAACAAAGACTCAAGGAAACAAAGGACTGATAGACCACACAGATCACAACCTCCATTAGCCTGATTCCAGAACTAAATATTGTTCCACTACTACTACTGACTGCTCTGATCAGGACCATAGAAGGTCCTGGGCAGAATGGGAAAAAAATGTAGAAGAAAATTCAAAATCAGAGAACAAACAATATGGTGGATAGGGTAGAAGTGCAGTGATGTGCTCTATCAGCAACAACACAGAACATCGGACCAAGCAGCCTCAGGAGATGGTGCCAGAACTCTGAACAAAATATAAAGGAATATTTAGAAGGTTGGAAGGCTAAGGGAATTTGTAGCAGGAGCAAGAAATTCATTGCTTTCTAATTCAAGATGCTCAGCTGTTCCTAAAGCTGCCATCTTGGGAGAGAACAAGCTGGGGAAGGATCAGAGCAGTCACGGATGCCTGACTGAACCACAGAGACAAACTTGTGGACATTCTTTTTTGTTGTTGTTGTATCTGTTCATTGCTCTCTTGCTGTCTGTGTACCTCCATTCTGGTGACTAGAGGGGGCCCTGAGTGAGTGAACACCCCACCCCACTCCCTGAGGGTTCTACTACACATGCGCACAGATCTCCTTGAAATTGAAAGTGACATCTTCCACTTAAAATCAAATGGCAGCACAAAACAGCCACAGCCAGCCTTGAAATGTTTATCACTAGGAAAAAGGCCTGAATGGGGGTTGTGGAGCGGGACAGGCAGACTAAAAAAGTAATAGGCCAAAAATTAAATTCTGACTTACATCATAACAACCAACAGCTGCATCTTGAAATTTATCAGGAAGAAGAGTGAAAAGGGAAGCCCATTTCCTGACCACACCTACCTGGAGGAAATCAGAAAGCATGAAAAGTACCAAAATACACACTCATCTAAGTATTAAGGTCACAGATAACTCCTGAATATGCCCAAAAAACAGAAACAGATGGCTATATCAGCACATGATAAAGTGTGCTGAAACAAGATAAAGTGACTGAGGCAAATGAGCTGGAAGTGGACCCACACTCCATACTGGAAGGAAGACAAGTATTGGAAATGCCTGAGAAGAAATTCAGAAAAATGATTACGAAATGTATCAAAACACTATACAGTGGAATTGAGAAAAATAAGGAAGAAGTCAGGAAAGCACTGCAGGAACAATCAAACAAGATAGATATAGCATTGGAAACAATTCAAAACCTGCAGAAAGAGGTCCAGATGATTAATAATAGAATATCAGAAATGGACAACACACTGAAAGGGCAAAGAAGTAGAATTGAAGAGTTAGAAGCCAAAACAGTGAGCTAGAAGATAAATCTCTCAACACTACTAAGATAGAAGAGCAAGTACAAAAAAAAGATTTAAAAATCTGAAAAAGTCCTAAGATTCATGTTGGACAACATGAAGAGAAATCACTTAAGAATTATCAGCATTCTGGAACAGGAAGAATTACACAAATCCACAGAGGAGATAGTTGAACAGCTTCTGGAAGAAAATTTCCCTAACATCCTGAAAAGTGAAAAGATAAGCATTCAAGGATCTCAACGAACCCCAGGAAGGATAGACCCTAAAAGCCATTCACCAAAATATATAATAATTACGCTGTCCAAAATCAAAGATAAGGACAGAACCATGAAAGCAGCTAGGGAAAAAAGAAGTGTACAATACAAAGGTAAGCAAATCAGATTAAGCTCGGATCTCTCAACTGAAACCATGCAGACAAGAAGGCAATGGTGAGACACATGTAAAACGCTGAGAGAAAAATACTGCCAACCAAGAATCCTCTAC
>NW_006408575.1:13104396-13118221 GCF_000296735.1 Chrysochloris asiatica | reverse complement strand
GGCAATATGTTTGCAGATCTGTCTACCTGCCAGCTTGCATCATATCTATGTGTCTGTCTTTTTTGCATATATTTCATCTCTCTCTTTCTCTATCCCTTTTGCGGCCGGATCTCACTTCTTCGTGACACGCACACTTCCTTGTCGAGGCTGGAACCCAACATAGGACCTCGACAGGTCCTGACTCCTAGCGACCCTGTAGAGGGTTTCTAAGGCTTTGGAAATCTCTATGGGAGCAGAAAGCCTCATCTTTCTCCAGCAGAATTGCTGGTAGTTTGGAACTGCTGACCAATAGAAAGTACACATTAGGTTAAAAAAAAACAACAAGGATATCTGTTTAGAAAATGGACTTCCATTTATGGTAGTCTGTCAATGTTATTGTTGTTGTTAGGTGCTATAGACTCAATATCATCTCATTAATTGTGACAAATGTACAATATTAGCATAAGAAGTTAGTAGTAGGAGCAGCTAATTGGGCACAGGGTATATGGGAACCAGCTATACCAATTTCTCAAATTTTTTTTTTGTAAATCTAAAACTCTTCTAAAAAATAAAGTCTATTTAAAACAAACAAGCAAGAAGCAATACTACAATGTATATTCTATATAGTTAGCCATGTTGTTATTGTTGCTATTAAATGCCATTGAATTTGTTCTGATTCACAGTGACCCTGTATAGGTTTTCTGAAGAGTAGATGGTGCGTTTAACCGCTGACCTTGTGGTTCAAACCAACCTTGCTGTCCAGTGCTTATTCTACAAAGCCACACCAGGACTCCATAGTTAGACATAGATAGAGATAAAATGTAATATATCTGTAGCATAGTTTTCTGCAGGACCAGGGGGACCTCCTGGGTCAATATGAATGCACATATTTAATTTTAATAACTATGCCAAGCTACCCTTGAGAAAGTTGAACCAATATACACCCCCCACCAATAATTTATAAGTGCCTCTTCTTTTATACTTTTCCAACACTGTGCATTATCATTTTACAATGTGGCATGCATGTTTTCATTAAAATGTTGTATTACATTATATTGTATTACATTGTATTACAACACTTTGTCATGCATTTCAGACTCTCTTTAAAGTATATGGGCAGTATGATGAAGAGAACACTGGACCAGGATCATCTTGCCTCTTCAGGCATCCGAGGTTAGAGTCCCAGGATTCAAGGAGATCCAGTTAACAATTTTATGTAAAATGTTTAAGGATGGAGAGAGTGGAATAGAGGATATTTTCCACCCCTTGTAACATGGGGACTAGGCAGAGCACCTTTTGGGTTCATTTGAATTGTTCTAGAATACTGGGGTTATTATTTCAAAGCAGTGATTTCTAAATGAGTTTTTTTTTTTTTAATGCCTGCAAAGTCAGTTTGAACTGCAAGGTCAGTGGTTCAAGCTCACCATTTGCTCCTTGAAAACCCTATGCAGGGTTGTAAAGGAGTTCTGGTAGTGTAATAGTTACAAATCAGGCTGTGGATCTTAAGCTCAGCAGTTTGAAGCTACCAGCTGTTCCACGGGAGCAAGATGAAGCTTTCTACTCCCATAAAGATTTACAGTGTTGGAAACCCTGTACAGGGTTGCTATGAGTAAGAACTGACTCCATGGTACATCACAATGATAGGTTGGAACTGACTCAACAGCACTAAAAAACAACAACAACCCAATTCACGGACTTCTGATGTGGCACTATAAGAAAAGCACTGGTCTGCCAACCATAAGGTTGGTGGTTCAAACCTACCAGTCACTCCTTAGAAACCCTATAAAGGGTTGCTATGAGTGGGAACCAACTCAACAGCACTTAACAACAGCAACAACACCGTATCCACATTGACTTGTTGTCTTAGCAATAGTGTAACTTTATTACAGAGGACCAAGTAAAGTTCTTTGTCTAGATCAACCTCACAACTCAATGTTCATTTCAATATATTTAGAATGAGTAGAACATATTTTCTCGTCCCACTCTATTTCCACTTCCCACTTCTTTTCATCATGTTCAGAAGGAGTGAAAAAAGAAAACACTCTATTCCCACTACTCCTACCCCACCCCACACAGCATTGCTAAAATGGGCTAGCATTACCCTGGGATTCCAAACTCAGAAGTCTGCAAGGGCCAGAGATAAATTCAGGAATAGAACAGGCCATGATGCTTCTACATGAGTAATGTTCATATCACTGTCATTTGAAACCCCTAGTGTTAAGTTGTATCATAGACTTTAGCTTCTAGCTATCATATTGTATGCTTACTGGCCAATGAGAGGCTAACTGCCTAAAGAGAAAGAACATGGTAAGTTGTTGCCATGCAAACTCACAGTGGACACATGCATAGACTAAAACTGTGTTCCTTAGGGTTTTCAAGACTGTGACTGTGTGGAAGTAGATTGGCACGCCTTTCTTCCAAGGTACTTCTGGGAGGTACCAAACTTTCAGTTAATAGTTGAGGGCTTACTGTTTACACCCCACCCAGAGACTCAGGTAAAACTTGAGAGTCAGGTTCTGGCTTGCTTAGCATTAACACAAATGGTCTGGCTCCTGTGCTCCTTCTACTGCAACCTGAAGCCATTTCACTTACGACATCTTTTACTCCTCCGTGGTACCTCCATCACTTTTCCAAGCTAATTTTTCACTCTGTTGCTGAGAATGAGGGAAAGGTTCATTCATGCAGGTAATAAATGAACCCCAGACTTTGGAACAGGGATAATTAGTGCATATTATCACTTGGGCTAATGAAATCAGAGTGGGGCTGTCTGTGCCCAACATGCCTAATCAGTAATTTAAATGAAGAAGTTCCCCTCTCTGGGATTAAGGAGATCTTCACTGAAACACCCCACTCCTAATTCTTTTGTATCTTCTTTCACCAACTTAGTACCAAATGTTTTATGACACTGAAAATATGCTTCGTTTAAGGAGCAGATGCCCAAATCTCCTTGTGCTCATTCATATACCCAACCTGACTTTTCTTTATCTGGGGTGCTATCAGCCCGGATTATACACAGACATAGACACACACAAGTGATTGTAGCTGGATTTGGTTGAAATTGTTTCTTTATGAGCTATATAAACAGAGCTTTAACAAAAATCCCAGTGCCATGGATAAAAAGAGTTAGAGAAAAGAGGCAGGGAGCTCAAGGGATGTGTCTAAATCCCACTCTCATGAAAACCCCTTATTTTATTTGGACAATCATCTAGCAAGAGCAGGGAATAATTTACTGATGAATTGTCTGAAAACTGCAACCTAACAGGACTTTCATTAACACCAACTCTGCATCTGACTCTCTCCTGGACACAGCACAGTGAGTTACACCTCATCCTTATTGCAGTCCTGTGTGATCGTTTAGTGGTATCCAATGGAGTACTAATGTGGTACTACTATAGGATAAGCACTGGACTGCTAAGCACAAGTTCTGTGCTTTCCAAACCACCAGTTGCTCCTTGGAGACCTTATTCAGGGTTGCTGAGTCAGAACCAACTAGATAGCACTGAACAACAATTTATGAATGGGGAAATTGATGTACAGAGATGTTAAGTAACTTGCTTATGATGTTAACTAACTTGCCTAAGGCCTCACTGCTAGAAAGTAACTGTATTCACATTCAACCCTAAATCTGCCAGCACTAAAGCCTCATAATCAGCCTGTTCTATAGCAAATCCATTTCCCAGCATCTGTACAGCTGGAAATCATGTCTAACAAGTGTTAAAAAATGTATGGGTGGTAGAATAGGTGTGAAAAAGAAAATACAAGGGTGTAAGTTAAAGACTGGTGTGGCACTGTGGGTTAATGTACTGGACTGCAAAGTCAGTTTGAACCTCAAGGTTGGTAGTTCAAGTTCACCAGATGCTCCTCAGAAGCCCTATGCAGGGTCACTATGGGTCAGAACTGACTCAATAGCACTTAACAAAATCAACAAGTTTAAAACCACCACCTATATTGTTATGCTGTTAGAAGGTTGTTGTTGTTGTTGTTAAGTGCCTTCAGGTTAGTTCCAACTCATGGGGATCCTAAGTAGGCTTTCCAAGGAGTGGTTGCTAAATTTAAACTGCCAACTTTGGAGTTATCAGTACAGTCCACATCAAGGTGGGAAACCATGCCACCAGTATTTCAAATACCAGCAGAGTTACCTAAGAAGGGCAGGTTTCAGCTAAGCTTCCAGATTAAGACAAACCAGGAATTAAAATCTGGATATCTGCTTCTGAAAACAGATTATCATCTGGTATAGTACTGGAAGATGACTCTCTAAGTTTGAAAGGTCTCAAAATACACATGGCCAACAACAAGAAAGTCAAACATGCCAACAATTGTGAAGATGGCACAGAAACCACCAATATTGTATTCTTCATGAAGCTGGCATAAACCAATTCCTATAGCAACTGAAAACACCACAAAAGTGTGAGAAGTCATACCAACTACAGGGGAAAATTACTCGAACCTTAAGGTCAGCGGTTCGAAACTACCAGCCGCTCTGCGGGAGAAAGATGAGGTTTTCTACTCCTGTAAAGATTTACACCCTCGGAAACCCTGTACAGGGTTGCTATGGGTTGGAACCAACTCGACAGCACTTAACAACAACATAGAGAAAAAGAGGACGACCCCTGGCAAGATGGATTGGCAAAGTGGCAGCAACAATGGGGTCAAGCGTGGCAATGATAGTGAGGTTGGCGCAGAATTGGGCAGTGCTTCATTCTGCTGTGCATAAGGTGCCTATGAGTCAGTTCTGACTTGATGGCACCTGACAACAATAACAACAAACCTATTGGAAAACCAGTGTCCCCAAAATGTACCAACTTCCTGGAAGACAATAGTTGCTTAGAAAATCTCATTATGAGAGAGAATCTTTGTAATGAGTTGAGGGCAAATCCAGAGCTGATGAAGAAAAATGCAGTGGAAATTAGAGGTCTCAGAAAATTCCCATCCACACCCTTCTTGAGATCAAGAGAAGTTGTTAATCTCTCTATTTCAATCAGGGCCATAGTACTATCTAATGGTGGGCTTTGTTTCTGCTCCAAATCACTCAAAGTAAATCCAAGCCCCTCAACCCACTCCCTTCCCCACATCCTGGAGAAGTTAATAAATTAGCTCTCAAAGGCTGTTTCTGTCTCCCTGCTTACACGATTAATGATCATCTACTGGGCATGAACACAATGTTCAGGTCGATGCCAGGGGACTGTTAAAGGAATTTCAATTAATTCCTCAGAAACCCACTCTCCTTTGACAGGCTTCTCTGCAGAAAACCCCTGCATTTATCTCAGCCAAGCAAAACTGTAATAAGACCCAACACCTTTAGAAATGGCAGCTTTGACTCTGGTTGTATACTGGGGGTCTGAGTCAATCACAGCAACAAGGGGTCTTGCAGTGTAGGGAGTAGGTAGGAGTCTTCTGTCTACCGTATTACAGCATCAAAGCCCATCCAATGCCTCACTTATTTCTATAATCAACCTGTCTCTGCACAGAGACAGTATTTATTACCAAAGACTGCTCTTTCATGAAATGGCCACTCTGCGCCAGGTTCTGCAGGTTATTGGTTAATAGTTAGGAGCACAGACTCTAAGGTTATTAGAACACCTACACTGGAAATCTGGCTCTGCATTTTATTATCTGTGTGGTCTGGAGCAAGATGCTTAACTCTTCACAGTCTCAGTTTTCTCATGTATAAAATGTTTATAGCAATAGAGTTATAGTAGATTAGGTATTTTTCTGTATAAATCATGACAAACTATGGATAAGATTGTGAAGGATGGGTATTCAGAACACTTAATTGTGCTCCTGAGGAACATGTACATAGACCAAGAGGCAGTTGTTAGAACAGAACATGGGGACACTGAATGGTTTAAAATAAGGAAAGGTTTTTGCCATGTCACCATACCTATTCAATCTGCATGCTAAAAAAAAAAAAAATCTGAAAAATTGGATTGTATGAAGAAGAACATGACATCAAAATCTGAGGAAGACTCAATAGCAATTTACAATATGCAGATTATACAACCTTGCTTACTGAATATACAAAGGACTTACAGTATTAACTGATGAAGATTAAAAGACTGTAGACTTCAGTATGGATTGCATCTCAGTGTGATGAAAAAAAAAATCTATGCAACTGAATTAATAAATAACATCATGACAAATGGAGAAAGGATTAAAGTTGTCAAAGACTTCACTTTGCTTAGATCTACAAACAAGAAAACTCATGAAAGTAGCAGTCAGGAAAACAAATGATGTATAGCATTAGGCAAATCTGCTACACAAGGCTTCTTTAGTGTCCAAGGGCAAATATGACCATTTGAGGTCTAAAGTGTGCAGGAACCAAGCCATGGTGTTTTGTAAATCTCAAATACATGTGAAAATTGGACAATAAATAAGAAAGACCATAAAATAATTGATATTTTTGAATTATGGTGTTGGAGAAGAATATTTAAAATGCCATGGACCACCAGAACAGCAAAAAACTCTGTGTTGGGAGAAGTATAGTCAGAATATTTCTTTGAAGTTAGGATGGAGAGACTTCATCTCTCCTACTTCAGACATGTTATCAGTAAGAAACAGTCTTTCTTGATAAAGTGGAGGGCCAGTGGAAAAGAGGAAGAGCTTCAATGAGATGGATTGACACAGTGGCAATACCAATGGATTTAAAGGCAACAGCAATTGTGAGGATAGCACAAGGCTGGGCAGTGTTTTGGTCTGTTGTATATAGGGTTGCTATTAGCCAGAGTTTACTTTTGGGCACCTAATAACAGCAACAAGTGCATAGGATGATTACAAAACCAGTCCATTTAGAGTCCCTAGAACATCACTTGGTACAAAGAAAGCTAACAGACACTGATAGTTTTGATTATTATCATTTTGAAGACTCATTTAATCTGATAACCCCATTTTACAGACAAAAAGCAAAGACTCAGAGAGGTAGAGGCCATTTTCCCAAGGACACACAGATTGTAATTAAGAGAACTGTGTTTCAAATCTACTTCTGGATGGTAGCAAGACTGAGATGTCTCCTTCTCTGGACTTAGGTCTCTGGTGTTTCTCTCAAACATACTTTTGCAAGTCATTTTTCTGAAGCAGAGGAAGGGAGTTTTATTTCAGGACTCTCTTCTGACCCTTTCCAGAGGGAAGCCTGTCTCCAAGAGGTTCAACTTTGATTCCGAATCTAATGGGATAGGAGTTCTCCCATGAAATGGAACAGACAAGTCTGAGGGACTATGGCATCTCTAAAGGGCTAGGTCACTGCCTGGCAATAGACAGCTCTAGTTCACCCCAGCCACCAACAACCCACCCCTATCTTCACCTCAGTTAACTGCAAGGCACCACTCAGAAAGCACTCTCAAGAGCAGACTTTCTCAACGCAAGCTGTACCTCTATTGCAGAAAGCTGTGGTGAAATTCGAGACCAGGTTTTTGTTGTTGTTAAGTGTCATCTAGCCATCAACTGCTTATTCTACAGCATCACACTAGGACTCCAGATTTTTGTTTAGTGCTTTTGAGTTGGTTCCAACTCACAGCGGCCCTGTATAGCGTTTCTGAGGAGTGGCTGGTGGCTTAGAACCATTGACCTTATAGCTAGCAGTGAAGTGAAGTGCTTATCCTACAGATTCACACCAGAACTCCAGGTTTTGTTGTTAGGTGCCATCGAGTCGGTGCTGACTTATAGCAACCCTATGCACAACAGAATGAAACACTGCCCAGTCCTAGGCCAACCGCACAATTGTTGCCATGCTTGAGCCCACTAATGCTGCTACTAGCCCAACCCATCTTGCTGGATGTCTTCCTATTTTTCTCTGTGACCCTCCACCTTACCAAACATGATACCTTCTCCAGTGACTGGTCTCACCTGACAATATGTCCAAAGTATGAGAGATGAAGTTTGGCCTTCTTGGCCTTCAAGGAGCACTCTGGCTACCCGTCTTCTAACACAGATCTGTTGGTTCTTTTGGCAGTTCATGACACTTTCAATACTCTCCTCCAACACCATAACTCAAAAGCATCAATTCTCCTACGGTCTTCCTTATTCACTGTCCAGCTTTCACATGCATATGAGGTTATTGAAAATACCATGGCTTGGGTCAGTCACACCTTAGTGCTCCAGCTGACATCTTTGCTCTTCAACACTTTAAAAAGGTCTTGTGCAGCAGATTTGATTTCTTGACTGCTGTTTCCATGAGTGTTGATAGTTGATCCAAGAAGAATGAAGTCCTTTGACAACTTCAATCTTTTCTCCATTGATAAGAATGTTATTAGTCCAGTGATGAGGATTTTTGTTTTCTCTACATTGAGATGCAATCCATACTGAAGACTGTGGTCTTTGATCTTCATCCGTAAGAATTTTAAGTCCTCTTCTCTTTCAGCAAGCGGGGTTGTATCATCTGCATATTGCAGGTTGTTAATGAGTCTTCCTCCAATCTTGATGCCACGTTTTTCTTCATATAACCCAGCTTCTTGGATTATTTGCTCAGCATACAGGTTGAATAAGTATGATGAAAGAAAACAACCGTTTCACACCTTTCTTAATTTTAAACCATTAAGTATTCCCATGTTTTGTTTGAACAACTGCCATTTGGTCCATGTACAGATTCCTCATGAGCACAATTAAGTGTTCCAGAATACTCATACTTTGTAGTGTTGTCCATAGCTTGTCATGATCCACACAATCGAAAGCCTTTGCATAGTCAATAAAGCACAGGTGACCATCTTTCTGGTGTTCTCTGCTTTCAGTCAAGATCCATCAGACATCAGCAAATTATATACCTCATTCTACGTCCTCATCTGAACTCCAGGTAGAGATATAAAAATCTGATTTGACAAATGTAGGATCCTTGAGAAAAGAATAAAGTCTGAAATATACCTATTATCTTCAGAATATTTCTATATGGGCCAAATTTTTCATTTAAATGTTATCCTTAGAACAGTTTGGGGTAAATAAGACAGAAACTTAGTGCTAAATAAATGGTCAACGACAAGATTGGTTGTTATTCTTGTAGGGAGTAAAATCCTGAATATTTGGAAGTTTGGAGAAAATCATTATCTATTTATCACCAATCTCAAAAGTCAAGAATAGTCCCCCAAAGATCCCAATTCCCTTTAATAATCTTTATATTTGGAGAACATGAGTGTTTCAAGCATCCCTTTAGTTTTCAACATTTTTAAACTCCCTTCTCACATACAGAAGAAGCCAGGATCTTTCCAACCTCCCTAGTCATTGTTGTTAAGTGCCATCGAGTTGATTCCAACTCATAGTGATCCTGTAGAGCGTTTCCAAGAAATATCTGGTGGGTGTTAACCACTAACCTTGTGGTTTAGAGATTACTGCTGGTTCTACAGTGCCACCCTAGGAGTCCAGTCTCCTAAATGGTCGTTCTTAATAGTAAGAGGCAGCAGCAACAAATCATAAAGCTTATATGGGAGGAAGCTACAGAAATCATGACCAGTTTAAGGTAGAATTCTATGCTCTGAATATAATTTCTTCAGTTCTTCTTTTAAGACCCAGTTTAAATTCTGTATCTTTTAGAAAGTTTTCCCTAATGGCCTCAGGCATAACTCCAGCCAGAGAAAACCATAAACCTCTTAGAAACGGTCCCAGTAAGCACTTATTCTTTATTGTCCTATACTGTGATGATAATACTAATTTAACACTTTATTATATCATCTTTGTTGTTGTTGTTAAGTGCCAGCAAGTTGGATCCATCTCATAACAACCCTGTATAGGGTTTCCAAGGACAGGTTGGTGAGCTTGAGCTGCCAACCTTGGGGTTCAAATCGACCTTGCAGCCACACCAGGACTATATCATCTTTGAATGCCAGTAAATACATTTATCGTAATATTGGATCTACTGTTTGGTTTTTATGTGTGTACCCTCTCTTTAAGCAGATTGTAAACTCACTGGGAAAAGGGACTCCATGCCTTCTTGCTTTAGTTGTACTCCCAACGATGAGTCCCAATGCAAAGCTGCAGTTTAGTGAGTACTTGTTGATGGGTCAGTTGAACGTGAAGCCATTCGTGCTTGTGACTTTCCAAACTTGCCAACGTTGTTCTGTTTTTCATAGCCTTGACATGAGTCAAGGAAGCATAGAGATTCTTCTATGGTGCCATCAAGTTGATAATGTTATGTACAACAGAACAAAACACAGCCCAGTCCTATAACATCCACACAGTCACTAGCGTGTTACAATCCATCACTGTGATTAATTAACCCTGGATCACTTTCTCACCAATGGTTTCCCTCTCCCTCTTTGGCCCTCTACTTCATCAAACATGATGTCCTTCTCTAGCAACTAATCCCTCCAGAGGATGTGTCCAAAGCAAGTGAGATTGAGAATATTCTGTTGTGATCCTTAAACTTTACTTTTTAATGTTTTATTGTGAATTAGGTGAAAAGTTTACAGAGCAAATCAGTTTTCCATTCAACAATATATATACATTTTGGTTCCTGTCACTAAAACCAATTCTCACAATATAATATCACATATCCTACCTTCTCTCTGTGTTTCCCACTTCCATCCCTCCTTCTTTCCTACCACTTTTTGCCTTCTGAATTTTGTCCTTGGGCAAATGCTGCCCTTTTAATCTCAGTTGGTCATTCTAACAAGTACATACCTTCCTGGTGTTACTATTCCCCTTATAGATGGTTTGGCTGAAAATTGAGTAATAGAAATGAGTTCAGTTATTTTCAGAAGTAGATCCCCAGGGTTTTATTTCTAGTCTGTTTTAGTCTGGAAGTTCTGATTAAAACTGTCTACTATGAGTGATCCTGCTGATATTTGAACTTATCAGAAGCACAGCTTCCAGCATCACAACATGCAAGTCACCAGAGTACGACAAAGACAGATGGGTGGTGGGAATACCATAATGAAGCCATTATATCTCTGGTGGAACTTCTGCTGGGAAGAGTGATAAGGTGCTAATCTTCCTTCCTTGCAAAGCTAAGAAAGGAGACCTGGTAGTGTAGTGAGCTACATATATGGCTGCTAACTGCGAGGTCAGCATTTCAAATCCACCAGTCACTCCATGGAAGAAAGATAAGACTTTCTACTCCCATAAATATTTATAGTCAAAGATAAGCTATACAGGACTGATATGAGTCTAAACCACCCTGGCAGCACACAGCAGCAATAACTAAGCCAGGAGGCCCCTCTCCTAGGAAGTAATTTTTTCCTTGAGTGAGACCAAGGAAAAAAGAAATGGGGAGGGTTGTTTTGGGAGGGTAATACTTTTTAAGATAGATGATCACAGGGCTAGGAGACTTTTGAAGTTTCTACATTGACTGATTCAGTTAATCAGGGTTTCATTTTTTGTTGATTGTGATAATTGCTCAATACATTTCTCTCTATATATAAGCTCCTTGCACAGGTCCCTTGGCTTCTAACATTCATCGTCCATCCTAAGTAACAGGCCTAACTAATCATAGCTGGCTTTGATTGGTTCAAGGGTGAGAACACAACTTTATCAAAGCCAATCAGATTCTTATTCAGGGTTTCATATATAGGTATTTTAAAAAGAAAAAAAAAATTATCCTTCTATGTGGGGGTCATAAGCTGGAACCATTTAATCATGAATTGGTTAGCAATCATCTTGCTTGGATACACCAAGAAAATTTGTTTATGATAGGACAGAATAAGCTGAAACATAGGTGGAGACAAACGACCTCCCTAAGATCATTTGAGTTACTGAATTTAGCCAAGGAGTCCTGGTGTGGCACTATAGAATAAGCACTGGGCCACAAAGTAAGTTTGAATTGCAAGGTTGGTGGTTCAAACGCACCAGCTGCTCCTCAGAAACTCTATACAGGGTTACTATGAGTTAGAACCAACACCACAGTACTTAATAAGAGTAACAGCAAACTCCTTATTTTTTGAACATTCCATTTTTCTAGAGTCAATTCATTCTCCATTCACATAAATACTTGGGTTTCTGCCATATGCCCAGAAAAAATCTTGACATACATGAAATAAAACTTCTAGTAGGAACAGAAATAATACTGTATGAGGTTATGGAACACATTTGTGTTGTCACTGGAGTATCCATAAATGTCTAGCTTGATAATTACTTGATAAGTAGATGAAAAAAATCTCTTAGGAATCCTGAACACCAGTTCAGGAACTGGTTCCGAAATAAAGAGGTTCAGCAAGCACCTGAGTTTTCATGATTTTTCTTTGATGAGAATGTACTTTGTTCTCTTTATTAAAGTCTGTTGTTGTAAGTTACCATAGAGGCACCTCCAACTCAAGGTGACCTTATGTATTAACAAAACAATACATTGCCCGGTCCTGTGTGATCATCACATTCACCGGAATATTTAAGTCCTTTGTTATGACTAAGGTGTCAATCCATTTCACTAAGAGTTTCTATCATTTTCTTTGACTCTATTTTAACAAACATGAAGTCCTTTTCTAGTGATTGGACTACATCTGTGGAAAGAAATGGTGGAAAACCTCCACATCATCAGCCAAAACAAGGCCATGTGCAGATTATGTGACAGATTACTCTCCAAGGAGGTGGTTGTTGTTGTCAGGTGCCATCGAGTCGGTACCAGATCCCGGGGAAACCTCACTACTGTTGCCACGTTTCAGTCCATCAATAATGCCACTTGTCCAATCCATCTCACTGGGGGCCTTCCTCTTTTTCTCTGACTCTCTACCTTATCAAACATGACATACTTCTCCAGCAACTGGTTCCTCCTGAAAATATGTCTGGAGTATGAGAGACAAAGTTTGGCCATCTTGGCCTCCAAGGAGCACTTTGGCTGCACTTTTCAAAAATGGATCTATTGGTTCTTTTAGAAGCCCATGACACTTTCAATACTCTCTTCCATCACCATACTCAAAAGCATCAATTCTTCTTGGGTCTCTTTATTCACTGTCCAGCTTTCGCATGCATATGAAGTTATTATTGAAAATACCATGGCTTGGGTCAGATGTACCTTAGTCCTCAAGCTGACATCTTTGCTTTTCAACACTTTTTAAAGGTCTTGTGCAAATTTGTCTAATGCAATACGTCATTTGATTTCTTGGTTGCTTCTTCAATGAGTTTTGATAGTTGATCCAAGAAGAATGAAGTCCTTGACAAATTCAGCCTTTTCTCCATTGATAAGAATGTTGTTTATTGGTCCAGTGGTGAGGATTTTTGTTTTCTTGACATTGAGATGCAATCCATACTGAAGGCTGTGCTCTTTGATCTTCATAAGTAAATGTTTTAAGTCCTCTTCACTTTCAGCAAGCAAGGTTGTATCAACTGCATATTGCAGGTTGTTAATGAGTGTTCCTCCAATCCTGACGCCACATTTTTCTCCATATAACCCAGTTTCTCACACTATTTGCTCAGCATACAGGTTGAATAAGTATGGTGAAAGAATACAACCTTATCGCATACCTTTCTGAATTTTAAACCATTCAATGTTCCCATGTTCTGTTTGAACAACTGCTTCCTGGTCCAGGTACAGATTCCTCATGAGCACAATTAAGTGTTCCAGAATACTCATACTTCACAATGTTGTCCATAGCTTATCCACACAATTGAAAGCCTTTGCGTAGTCAATAAAGCACAGGTTAACATCTTTCTGATATTCTCTGCTTTCAGCCAAGATCCATCAGACATCAGCAATATCTATCGTTTCACGGCCTCTTCTGAACCCTGCTTGAACCTCTGGAAGTTCTCTGTCAATGTATGACTGCAGCCATTTCTGTATTACCTTTAGTAAAACTTTACTCACATGAGATAACAAAGATATTGTCCCATGATTTCTGCATTCGATTGGGTCATCTCTCTTTGGAATGGGCACAAATATAGATCTCTTCCAATCAGTCGGCCAGATAGTTGTCTTCCAAATTTCTTGGCAGAGATGAGT
>NW_006408575.1:13098810-13103471 GCF_000296735.1 Chrysochloris asiatica | reverse complement strand
TCTTATGCTATCTAAAGAAGGTATTTGAAATGAACAAATTATTGATTTGTTCTATCTCCAGGGTGATCGTGGTGGTATATATTAAGTAGTCGGTTCTGACTCATAGCGACCCTACATAGGGCTTCCAAGGCTGTAAATCTTTACAATAGTAAAGATTTAAGTCTCCCATGGAATGACTGGTAGTTTCGAGCTATTGACCATGAAGCTAGCAGCCTGACTCATAACCACTATACTACTAGAGTACCTCTCCTGGGTAGAGGCCATCAATTGTTCATATGTAAGTTCAGGCTAAAACTGAAGAAAATTAAACAAGTCCATGAAAGCCAAAATCTGGCTTTGAACATATCCCATCTGAAATTAGAGATCATCTCACGAACACATTTGGTACATTAGACACTTGTTACTGACAACCAGAATATTTGGGGGATGAGACAAATAGCATCATACAGGATGAAAGCCAAAGTTCATTAAGAAGGAAAAGACCAAAATGGATGTAAGAAGAGATTCTGAAATTTGGTAAAAGAGCTTAACAGAAAAATTTAAAGGGTAGCTTGAGAAGACAAAGCAAATTGTTATAATGAAATGTGCAAAGATCTGGAGTTAGGAAACAAAAATGGAAGAAAACACTCAGTATGTCTTATTCTAAAAGAACTGAGGAAAAATATCAGTCCTCCACTTGAGATAGTGAAGGAGTCTATGGGCAAAATATGGAATAATGCCGAATATATCAAAAGAAGATGGAAGGAATACACAGTCACTGTACAAAAAGTAAATGGCTGATCTTCAACCATTTCAAGAGACAGCTTATGATTAAGACCCAATGATATTGAAGGAAGAAATCCAAGATGCACTGAAGGCAATGGAAAGAACAAAGCATGAGTAATTGATGGAAATCCTTGAAGAAATTGATTCAGCGCTGGTAACACTCACTTATCTATGCCAAGAAAATTAGATAACAGTTACTTGGCCAACTGATTTGAAGAGATCCACATTTGTGTACATTCTAAAAAGAGGTGACCCAACAGAATGTGGAAATTGTTAGCTAATATTGATGTCATATGCAAGTAAAGTTTTGATAAAAATAAAGAAAAAAATGGTTGAAATACTATCACAGGGAAGTGCCAGATGTTCAAATTGGATTCAAACAAAGACATGGATTAGGGATATCATTGCTGATGTCAGATGGATTTTGGCTGAAAGCAGAGAATGCCAGAAAGATGTTTATCTGTGCTTTATTACCTATGCAAAGACTTTCAACTATGTGGATCATGACAACTATGAACAACATGGTGTAGAGAATGGGCATGCTGAAAAACTTCATTGTGTTCATGAGGAACCTGTACATAGATCAAGAGGCAATTGTTAGAATATAACAAGGGGACATTGAATGATTCAAAATCAGGAAAGGTGTATGCCAAAGTTATATCTTTTCACCATACACATTTAGTATGTACAATGAAAAAAATAATCGAAGAAGCTGCATTATATGAAGAAGAATGTGGCATCAGGATTGGAGGAAGACTCATTAATAACCATAACATAAAATAGGTTGATAATGCAACTTGCTTGCTGAAAGTGAAGAGGACTTCATATACTTACTGATAAAGATCAGAAACCACAGCTTTCCGTGTGGGTTGCACCTCAAAATAAAGAAAACAAAAATCTTTACCATTGGACCAATAAATAATATCAAGATAAATGGAGAAAACCTTGAAGTTGTCAAAAACTAAATTTTGCTTGGATCCACTATCAACACTCATAGAAGCAGAGTCAACAAGTCAAATGAAGAGTCCTTCAGTTTGGAGGCAGGAGAAACAGAGTCAGGTAGGACAGGCTCCTTGGGAGAGGCAAGGAAAAACCAGAGAAGGTGCTTTCACAGAGCAGCCCCAGAGCTCTAAATCTAATATAAGGTGCAGGGTGACAGTTCCCTGCACCCACCAGTGGAAAAAAATCACTGTCAAAAGGAAAATAATGCAATTTCGGAATCAATTAGAATGCAAGTCTCTCCCTGCTGCCACTCTGCCTGGGCTGAGATCAGAGGGAGGGCCACAATCAGACTGATACAGTGATATAGCACTAAAAACCACACAGCAGCATTTGAAAAAAAGAGATGTAGGGGATTCTACAAATTTCTTTCTTCCTCTCCTTTGTCACACCCTCTTTGCCCAGCCCAGACACATTCAGGGAAGTAGGAACACACCCCCAAAAGGGTCCAGCATTGAGCCCACAGTTTTCCCTGGAACAGAGAAGAGAAGCCCAATTAGTCCCATGGGCTGATCCTTTGGCAGGTGCTTTTGACATGCTCTATGCTTATGACATGTTCTAGGACCCAGCCCTAAAGTTGACCTGGACAGGACATTTACTTCTACCTACCCAGCAAGAAAAAGTAGGTCTGGCCATACAGACACTGTATGAACACTCTGTAAAACCCCAACATAAAGGCAAAAGCCAACACCAACTACTACACACAAGGATGCTGTTATTTTGAGAATTATGCTGTGTATATGCAGATACCTAACCTTCAGAGATAAAAATAGTGGGCAAACTTTCTGCCGTTAATTTCTCAATATCGATCTGTGCACGTCCATGGTGGTGACTAGAGGAGAGGCCTGAGTGAGTGGACACCCCATCCACTGCTAGAGGTTTCTACTGTGCATGCACACTGACCTGCAAAGCAAAGGCTACTGGTCGTCAGCTACAGTTTTATTATTGTTTTTGAGTGGTGGTTTTTGTCTCTGCTTTTATATTGTTTTGGGTTTTGGTCCTTTTTATCATACTTTTTTCCTGGTGGTGTGAGCTTTCCCACTGTACATTACCCAAGAAAAGATAACAATCATGGTCATAAAGAGCAGCTATAAGCATACCCCATAATATCCCACCATTGGGACAGGAGCCAATACCAGCTGATAGGCCTTACACGTTAAAAGGGAAATCTATCTCCAGATCACATCCACCAGGAGACACTCAGTAAGCTTAAAAACAAAGCAACATATATATCCATGTAATCATTGAAAACAAACCTAACTACTGAAAATGTCTAAGAAAAATCAACAAAAGAACTCGGCACATGTACAAAAATAGAAAAGAGAAACTTACACAAATGAGCTCAAAGCAGACATAGACTTTCCACAAGAAGAAGAACAGGCTTTGGATGTGCCTGAGAAGGAACTCAGAAGAATGATATGGGAACAAATTCAAATGCTGCACAGAGCAGTGGAGGAAAATAAGGAAGAAGTCAGGAAAGTGTTACAGAAGCAATCAAATAAAATAGATATAGCATTGGAAACAATATAAAACCTTCAAAAAGAGGTTCAGATTATTAATAATAAAATATCAGAAATGGACAACACAGTAAAAGGGGAAAGGAGCAGAATTGAAGAGATGGAAGCCAGAACCAGCAAGCTGGAAGACAAATCTCTCAATATTGCTAAGACAGAAAAACAAGCAGAAAAAGGGATTTAAAAAATCTGAAGAGAGTCTAAGATCCACTATGGAAAACATGAAGAGGAATAACTTAAGAATTATTGGAATCCCGGAACAGGAAGAATCACAGAAGTACTCAGAGGAGATAGTTGAAAAGCTACTGGAAGAAATTCCCCCTAATATCTTGAAGGATGAAAAGATAAACATTCAAGAAGCGGAAAATGCCCTAGGAAGGATAGACCTCAAAAAAAAATCACCAAGAAAATATCAAGCTGTCCAAAATCAAAGACAAGGAGAGAATTTTAAAAGCAGCCAGGGAAAAGAGTAGTGTTACCTACAAAGGCAGGCAAATCAGATTAACCTCTGACTTCTCAGCAGAAACCATGCAGGTAAGAAGGCAATGGGGAGACATATATAAAAGCCTGAAAGAAAAGAACTACCGACCAAGAATCGTCTACCCAGCAAAATGGTCAATCTAATACAATGGTGCAATCAAAACATTCCAGGATAAACAGAAGCTAAGAGATTTTGTCAAAGCTAATCCAGTGCTTCAAAATATCCTAAAGGGGGTTCTTTGGACTGAAAACCAAAAAGAACAGACAATTGACCAGATGTAGTGATATCATCTGGAATTTAGATGACAGATAGCAGAGTCCAGAACACAATGAATTCAAAGGAGTTGGGAGGCCAACTGAAGATCAAAATTATAACAACGTCAAAGAAGGAAAAAATATAAGAACATAGATCTAGGTGGTGGGGAGGTCAGGTATATTGCAGGATACAATAGACTGTCCTATAGAAAGGAAAAAAATAATATATACTATAGGGTAACCCCACAGAAAGTTAATACTTCACAATTTATCATGAAAATGAAGATTCAAGCAGAACAAGGAAACATTAAGACTAAAATGAAACTGATAATAAATAGCACAAAATACACGAACTCAGCACAAGAAAGCATGCAGAACAAAGGAATGAACAGAACCACAAAAAAATTAACATAATAACAGCAATTAATTCATGCCTATCGATTATTATACTGAATGTCAATGGATTAAATGCACCAGTGAAGAGACAGAGTGAATGGATAAGAAGACAAGACCCTTCAATATGCTGCCTGCAAGAGACACACCTTGCACACAAAGACAAAAATAGACTAAAAGTTATATATGTCTCCCCATTGCCTTCTTGCCTGTATGGTTTCTGCTGAGAAGTCAGAGCTTAATCTGATTTGCCTG
>NW_006408575.1:13090769-13097130 GCF_000296735.1 Chrysochloris asiatica | reverse complement strand
ATAAATGTAAAGCAAATGTACTCTCATGTAAACTATAACATAATTCACAATAAAAACTTTAAAAATAAAAGATGTCAAAAGATGTATTGCATTAGCCAAATCTGCAACACAAGACCTCTATAACTTGTTCAAGTAATGGTATTTTCAATAGTCTCATATGCATGTGAACGTTGGACACTGAATATGGAAGACCATAGTAGAATTAATGAATCTGAATTATGGTGTTGGAGAAAAATATTAGGTACCATGAGCTGCTAGAAGAACAAACCAATCTGCGTTGGAAGAAGTATAGCCAGGATGGTGACATTTCGTCTCTCATAATTCGTACATATTATGAAAAGGACTAGTCCTTAGAGAAGGACATCATTCTTAGCTAAGTGGAGGATCAGTGAAAAAGAGAAAAAAACCCCAATGAAAGATGGAATGGCACAGCAGGAGCAATGGGCTCAAGCTTAACAGCAATTGTGAAAATGGCCCAGAACCAGGCATTTCTGCTGTGCATAAGGTCACTATGAGTCAAAGTCAACTTGGTGGTACCCAATAACAAAAACAACAAAAATTGTGTCATTTTCTTTGATTCTCTAGTTTAAAAAACATAATATCCTTTTCTGGTAACTGGACTTTACTAATGACATGTACAATGTAAATGAGTCGAAATCTCACCATCTTTGCTTCTAAGGAACATTCTAGTTTTAGCTCTTCTAATAGCGATTTGTTTGTTCTTCTGGCAGTCCACAGTATATTCAATATTCTTCACTCACCTTGCAATTCAAATGAACTAATTATTCTTTTGTCTTCCTTTTTCATTTCCAGCTTTTCATGCATATCAGGTTCTTGAAAAGACCATGACTTAGGTTAGGTTCGCCTTAGTCATCAAAGTGGCATCTTTCTTTTTAAAACTTAAAAAAGGTCTTATTCCAGATTTTCAAATACATACTTGACAACTTATTACTCCAACCTCTTGACTCTTTTTTAGGTGATTTTACTTCAATTTTTTTTAGTTTGCATTGAAATTCGAATGTTACCTGTTGAGTTTTTCTCTAAGACCTTTTTGGTATTTTCTTGAGCCATCCACATTCTTCATCCCACCCAGACCTTTACTAAACTTCAAAGAAGATCTCTGGTAGGATGTTTCTTAGATGTTTTTAAATAACTTCCATTCCCCAAAGTAGAATCCTTCAACTTTGGGAACTTAGCAACATGACAAAATGCCTCCACAGCAAAAAGCAGCAGCAAAGAATTGGTCTTTTGTCATACTTATTTACTGGCAACAAGTGTATTACTTACTAATAAGCAAAATTAACAGAGAATTGCCACTACACTAACTGTATGTTCCCCTGTTGATGTTGACATAGATATTCTTATACATACAGGACAATCACAGAGTCCATGTGATTGTCTGGCAAAGTGATAGAGTCTGGCAAAGTGCGATATTTCTAAAGTTTGTTTGTTTGTTTTTCCAGTGCCACCACATCCATATAAAATACCATAAACTTAAAGAGAACAAATATTCAGAAGAAATCAGACAACATGATCTTTTCTCCACGACTTGACTGGAAAGTATAAAATACCAAAAGATTAATGTTCTCAGCATCATCAAATCTGATGGTTTAAGATGTTGTTGTTAAGTGCTGTCAAGTTGGTTCTGACTCAATGATCCTATATAGGGTTTCCAAAGAGTGACTGGTGAGTTTGAACCACCAATCTTGTGATTCAAACTGACATTGCAGTCTACTGCTTATCCTACAGCACCACACCATGACTCTGATGGTTTGAAAACCAGGCAGCAATGAAGTTTTTCCGTATGAAACACAGGGTCCTTGCCTAACTCTGCATTCAAACTCATGTCTTACTTTCTCTGAAACTGCAGGTTTTCTCAGCATTCCCACTCATTTCCTGATAATTCTTTCTTCACTGTCTTCAATATCTTTGTGCATTATGTTCCTTCTGTCATAATGGCTTCACCAAACCACTTTCAATGCTCAAAACTGTACCCATCCACAAATCTTGCCCCACCTCATAATAACTAAGGTGTGCATAATGTTGTCATTGCATTACCACGGTCATCATGATTTTCCATTTACGTGAACCAACTCCCTCCACTAGACTAAGAGCTCCTTTTGAGCAAAAACTGTGTCTTAGGCAATTTTGAGTCACCAGTTCCTAGGAAAGGAATTGAAATATAGAAGGTACACAAAAAAAGAAAAAGTTGAATAATGAATTAACTTGTGATTTTCCCCAAAATAAATTATAATTCCCTGCAACCTCCCACATGTGCTTCATTCACTTCATTCATTTCATTGATGAAGATACTAAGGCACACACACACACACACACACACACACACCACTCTTGTTACAATTTTTAAAAGTGAGGAAAGGAATTATGAGGCAATAAAATGTCAGCACTAGAAAGTACACTGCTAAAGGCTAATCATTTTCTATCTGAGAATACCTTCTGTAACCAGCTCATAAGTCATGTCTGGCTGGCACACCTCCAGTGACTGAGGGAGAACTTACCATCTCCAGTAGCAACCTTCTTTATTCTTGGGCTACTCTGAGATTTAGCAAACTCTTGCTTATGATAAACTGAGATTTGCTTGACTGTCATTTCTGCTGATTCCCTCATCCTAGCTCTATTCTGTAGTCATACAGAAAAACTCTAATCCTCTCCCACATGGCAGCCCTTCAAATATTTGAAGAAGCCAAGTTTTATGTCTCCAGGGTACATACCACAAATGTACTAAACTGAAACCCAAACATCTGAGTTCTGAGTCTCTATCATAACCCTGGTCATTTTCCCTGGACATGCTTCAGAACCATCCCTTAGGATCATCTGCTAAAAGCTATACAAGTACTTCTTGGTATAAAATTCTAAAATGGATTTTTAAATTCTATTAAACATTAAAAATCACCTGGGTAATTTGTTGGATGGAGGCCCTATTCACAAGCTTTCTGATTCCACTGGTGTGCACTGAGACCAAGGAATCTGCATTTTAACAAGCTGTGGGTAGACCACAGACCACACTTCAAGAAACACGCATCTAAAATGTGACCAATCTCTAGATCATCTGCAAATAGGGGTTAAATCTGTCTTCCTTTCAGACTACAAGGTGAGTTGAGACCTAACTCTAAATTGGTTACAAAATGCTGCCTAACTATTGAATGCACACTAATAACAATGGAACAAAAAATAGGTCTCTTCTAAACCTTTAACATGGAAGCAACAGACGAGCTGGTAGGTGGTGACCATTCATCAGAGACCAGGTTGGAAAAGCTGCTCAAGGAAGTAAGAGAACAGATTTCATGCTTTCCATACTTCCAAACAGCAATCTTCTAAGCAGCAAAAAGATAAGTGATCTGCTCTCTGTATTTTTAGTGTGTCATGGGAAGCTTTTTCCATTCCACAAATACTTATATCAGCAAATCAAATAATCTGGGAAAGCACTTAGGCATGATGCCAGGGAAAAAATCATGCCAGTGTTGTTTCACTTTGTTAATGTTATTAGTGAATTATTAATTGCTACTATTGATGCTTTCTACTTAAAGAGCATCTTTCTATTTAACCTGTAGAGAGTAAGTGATAGAGAGAAAAGCCAGCATAGAGACATTCTCAGGAAGAGAGGCCAGATTTCAAGGATGCTAAAAGCTTGGGCTCCAGAATCAGACATACTGAGTTTGAACCCTGGCTCTTCTGCTTAGTAATTTATTATCTTAATTTACTCAGCTGTTCAGAGCTACTATTTTCTCATCTGCAAAAAGAGACCTTTAATGGTAACTGTATTACAGGGTTGCTATGAAAATTAAACAAGACAATATATTAAATTCTTAACATGTATCTGATACTATAAAACTCACTGCCATCAAGTTGATTCTGACTCACAGCAGCCTTTAAGGACAGAGAATTGCTCCTTAAAGTTTCTGAGATTATAAATCTTTATGGGAACAGATAGCCGAATCTTTCTCCTGTGGGGCTCCTGGTGGGTTTGAACTACTGGACGTGCAGTTAGCAGTCTATCACTTAGCCCACTGCGCCACTAGGACTCCATATCTGATACAACACAAGATCCCAATTCATTGCTGTTGTTGTAAAGTGCTGTCCAGTTGATCCTGACTCATAGTGACCCTGTACAGAGTTTTCAAGGAGTGGCTAGTACACTTGAACCACCGACCTTGTGGTTAGTAATCAAGTGCTTATCTTACAGTGCCATACCAGAACTCCATTTGTTGTTGTTTTGTTAGGTGCTGTTGAGTCGGCACCAACTCATAGCGACCTTATGCACAGCAGAACGAAACAATGTCTGATCCTGGGCCAACCTCACTACTGTTGCCACACTTGAGTCCATCGATGCTGCCACCTGGCCAATCCATCTCATTGGGGGTCTTCCTCTTTTTCTCTGACCTTCCATCTTACCAAACATGGTATATCCTTCTCCAGGGACTGTTCCCTCCTGATAATATGTGCAAAGTATGAGACTCCATTAAGTATTAATAATTTCTTATATATTTATGTATTCACTTATTATTTCTTCTAGCTCCACAAAATCCTGCAGGGAATCAATCACTAGTCAAATTGCTTCATTCATTTCATTGATGAAGATACTAAGGCAAAGTAAGGATTGATTCATCAACATGGAAACAAAATGCAAATCTTTCAGCCCCCAGTCCAAAGTTTCACTTTCCATCAACCTCCCTCTCAGAAAGCCACTCTGGTATCAATAGAGCAAGAAGAGAGTCTCAAAACAAACTGGTCCAATGCCTATTCTAGATGAAGTCGAACAACATGAAAAGCAAAGCTACAGACCCAGATTTCAGTCTCTTCTATGCATGCATTTATTCATTTTGCAAACATTTTTCTAGCCTATTTCCATTGCCCAACAAGGTTCTAAGAACTGTGGTGAGTCAAGTAAAGATGGTTTATGTTCTCACTTAATTTAGGGTTCTGCTCAAATGTCACCTAATCAAAGAAATTTCCTTTTTAAAAACAAACAAACAAACAAAAACTTTTTTATTATGAAATGAGTGAAGGTTTACAGACAAGGCCATCAGTTGTACATTAAACAAACCATACGATTTGTTTCATTTCAATGATTGCAATCCCCTCCACACAATAACAGTTATCCCACTTCCTCCCTATGGTTCCTATTTCCATTCCACCCACCTTCTAATTCCTTCTCAACTTTGTCCTTAGGTAAATGTTGCTCTTTTGATTTTGAATGATTGACCATTCCACGGTGAGCATACCTTACTAGAGTTGGTGTCCCCCTCTACATGGCTTATATATATATATAATTTTGAGTTTTGTTCAATATTTTATCCCACTTTCTCCAGAACTTTCTAATATGATCCCTTTCAGAGCAGTTGGTAGTGGTCGGCTGTTCAAATCTAAAAACCACTCCTCAGAAACCCTATACAGTGTTGCTAGGAGTAAGAGACAACCTGGTGCTCTTAACATCAACAACACCATGTGACCTGAGGCCTATTACTGTTCTTTCTTAATCATAAGCAATTCTGCCTCTATGACTCCTCCTAGGATTTAGTGTATAGAAGATGCTGAAAGTCAGAATAGCATCAGAGGCCTAGCTAGAAAGTGATACTCAAACAAAACGTCTTTATAAAACCCACTGCATGTGTCACTGAAATTTCAACAGAAAGGATTTAAACAGGGCTTTAAGCTCTGCAGTATTTTAGATATGTTCTAATTAGTTGTTAGTATACAGTGCAGGTGTAAAGTAACCTATATTTACTTGAAAAAAATCTTCAAGTAGCAACCAGTAAAAAGAGATCAAAGGTAAGCAAGGCATCCTTCTGCAATAACCATGTGGGACCATATCTGACTTACCTTGGCTTCACAAACAGGAAAGAGAATCAAACTCAAGATCAGCCCAAGGCAGATTCCTATGAAGCAGAAGTGAAACATGCTTCTATAGACTTCTTTATCTTATTCTGACACTAACCATCCCTCTCACAACACTCTCAGCTCCACGTCTGGAATGGACGTACAGAATTCATAATCAAACTCATGATTATGAGGTTTATTAGGGAAATGAACATGGTATAATTAGAATCAAAACCAAGTCAAGATGCAACAGTTCTCTAGTAAAGGATGCCTCTCATTTGTCATATTGTAGGCATGTCTCACTCTTGTCTTGGGTGTCTCAGCCATGTGGACCCTTGGCCTCTGCACTGCTTGGGCAAGTGATACAAAGCTCTTTCAGCCAGTCTGTGAATGTCCAAATGGCATATTCTTAAAAAAATCTCCTGGCTATAGGCACTCTTTGTTACTCAATCCCAGGGTCTACAGCCTGAAGCTGCTTTGTCTCTACATGCCACCACCTCTGCCTTCACCTCTTGCATCTCAT
>NW_006408575.1:13077408-13089623 GCF_000296735.1 Chrysochloris asiatica | reverse complement strand
GGGGTCTTCCTCTTTTTCACTAACCCTCTACTTTACTAAGCATAATGTCTTTTTCTAGGGACTGGTTCCTCCTTACAACATGTCCAAAGTACACAAGATGAAGTCCTACCACCTTCTCTTCTAAGGAACATTCTAGCTGTATTTCTTTCAAAACAGATTTGTTTGTTTTCCTAGCAGTTTATGACACTCTCAATATTCTTCTTCAACACCATACTTTAAATACTTAAATTCTTCTCCAGTCTACCTTAATCATTGTCTAGCTGTCATATTTTCAGCTATGGTTTAAGTCAGGCACACCTTAGTCCTCAAAATGACATCTTGTCTCTTTAACACTTTAAAGAGTCCTTTTCCAATAGATTTTCCCAATGAAATTCATCTTTTGATTTCTTGACTGCTGTTCCATAAGTGTTGATTGTGGATCTAAGTAAAATGAAATCCTTGACTTCAATCTTTTCTTCATTTATCATGATGTTGTTTATTGATCCAGGTGTGAGGTTTTTTGTTTTCTTTATCACTTAATTGTAATGTATGCTGAAGACTGCATTCTTTCATCTTCATCAGCAAGTGCCTCAAGTCCTCTTGACTTTCTGCAAGCAAGCAAGGTTGTGTGGTCTATATTGCAGCCTGCTAATGAGACTCCCTCCAATCTCAATGCAGACTTCTTCTTCATATAGTCCAGTTTATTGGATTGTTTGCTCCACTCTGAGGAGACAGTTCTTCCACAGTCATATTTTGAGTGTCTTCCATTCTGAGGGGCTTATCTATCTTCCAGCACCATATCAGACAGTGTTCTGCTGCTTATTCAGATGACTTTCAGTGGCTAATCCCTCAGAAATGGGCTGCCTGTTCCTTCTTCCTAGTCTGTTCTTAGTCTGTAAGCTTCACCAAAACCTGTCCTCCTCGGGTGACCTTGTTCATATTTAAAACACCAATTGTATAACTTCCAGTTCTACAGCAACACGCAAGCATGACAGTACAAGTAACTGACAGATGTGTTGGGAGGAACTGGAATGGCACCTCAGCTAAACGAGCATGGCTAGTTTCCAATCCAAGCCTCTGAACCAGGGCTACCTTTAGACACATCATGGCTTGCATTGAGTGGGGGAAGAACTTCCCCACAGCTTCCATTTTATTATAAGTCATTACCACATCCTCAACATAGCCTAGGAGACCATGCAAAGGTAGAGAAGCAGACACATTCCACTAACACCACCCCTCTTACCGACCTCCTGAAAATTTCATTCCTGATATTTTAGCCACCACAACTGAAATCTGACAGTATTCACACCTATAGATTAAAACCACCAGATTCTAAATTGCAGCACATCTGTCAAATGAGAGAATACTAGAAAGAGCATGAAGCATTCATGAGAGAGAATTGTATACACAATAATTCACAGTCACCCATCAGCACTCTAACGAATTCATTTACTACATTAGCTCCAGCAAAGGCATGATACTTAATGAATAGAACCAAGTTTTGATGAAAAGTTTGGAAAGAACTGAAATATTGCCGACTCCCATGGACTGCTGGTCTGAGGTGGGAACATCTCAACAACTGCCCTGAGAGGCCACAGGAGGCAGAATAATACTGAGTGCCTAGAGATGAGAAAGAAAGAGCTGCATGAGTCAGAAAAGATCACCTTATTTATGGAGAATATCCTACCTTCCAAGTCCTTCATGGACCTAAGTCATCCACCTGCAAAACAGGCATAATTCCACGTGAGAAATAACTCTTGTGGGTGTGCTCCATCTTCAGGACTTCATGAGATTGTTAGGCCTGGCAAACAGATTGTTGATTTACACACATAGAGGGATATGTGACCTGGCTGTTCTAGGACTAGGACATTTAAATACGAATACAGCCAATAAGACAATGGGCAAGCCATTTTCACTTCTCTCGGGGAAGGGAAAATGGGACAAGCCATAGAATTGTATATGGGGAACTGGAACTGAAGGAGGGGCTTTTTGGAGACAAGAATAAAAA
This sequence comes from Chrysochloris asiatica, assembly GCF_000296735.1. Taxonomy (NCBI): domain Eukaryota; kingdom Metazoa; phylum Chordata; class Mammalia; order Afrosoricida; family Chrysochloridae; genus Chrysochloris; species Chrysochloris asiatica. The sequence continues at coordinate 13,087,636 of NW_006408575.1, read as the reverse complement.
CCATTTGTGGTGGGCCATGTGGCGCATCTGCCTGTGTCTACTGGATTGAGTGCCCGATTTTGCAAAACCAAATTAAGAAAACCTCACTCTTGATAAAATGAGTACGAACTGGATTATTTGAGCATTTGTCAGTATAGACAACCTTTCTCATACCACTTGGGTAAAAATCAAGTGATGTAACATTTGTCAAACAACTGGAAGAGTGTAGTACAAAGTATACACTCAATAAATAAGAGTGGTCTTCTCTTTCTTCTTAGAAGAAGTGCAGCCAGTGTGCTCCTTGGAGGCCAGGATGGTCTAACTTCGTCTCTCATACTTTGGACATATTGTCAGCAGGGATCAGTCGCTGGAGAAGGATATCATGTTTGGTAAGGTCAGAGAAAAAGAGGAAGACCCCCAGGGAGATGGATTGGTAAAGTGGCAATATTAATGGGCTCAAGCGTAGCAACAGTAGTGAGGTTGGCCCAGGATTGGGCAGTGTTTCGTTCTACTGTGCATAAAGTCGCTATGGGTCGGTACCAACTCCATGGCACCTAACAACAATAAACCCACAAAAACCAAACCCACAGCCATCGAATTGATTCTGACTCATACCAACCCTATATAGGGTTTCCAAGACTGTAAATCTTATGGGAGAAGAAAGTCTCATCTTTCTCTGGCAGAGCAGCTAGTAGGTTTGAACTCCTGGCCTTGCAGTTAGCAGTTCAGTGCTTATCCTATAAAGACACCAACGCTTCTTTTCCTTCTCAAAGAAGTGCCTATTTGCAAAATAATAATAACAATAATAATGGTAATAAGACTCAGAGTAAAAGCAGGCCAAAAAAAAGTCTCCACCCTGAAAAATGAAGACAAACTTTATATATTCTACCCAAGTGCCGCAGGACAACTGCTTTAAAATCATTTCCCTGGAGGAAGGAAGCCACTTAGAGATGGGGATATGGGAGCCTTTCCCACATAGAGTCAAGATATCTGAAAGCCTGAATCACCTCAGGTTTGCCTGAGGTAGACAAATGTTCCCTCCTTATCAGTGGGATTCTTTTCTAATTAAAATGTATGAATCCTGTAAGCTTCAGGTGCCCAGAGGAAAGGGACAGGAAGGGAGGAGGAATGCAGTGAACTAGACAAAATTTTTGCTTCTGTTCAAAAACCAACTCAAAAAGGTCATTGCCTAAAAAATGTTAGCAAAGGTGACTGACTTGGAAGAAGTGGCCTCTACAGAGACAAGGTCATGCCAAATCTGGCAGAAAGGAAAAAAGACAAAAATGATGGCCCAGCAGCACTTCCCTAAAGTGGAGTCGTCTCACCATATGTTGTTTCTAGGTGTCATCAAGTCGACTCTGACTCATAACAACCCAACGCACAACAGAACAAAACAATATACAATTGTTACATTTGAGCCCAATGCTGTTGACACTGTGTGGGAGGGTGTCTTCCCTTTTTTGCTGATGCTCCACTTTACCAAGCAAGATGCCCTTCTCCAAGGACTGGTCCTTCCTAACAACATGTCTAAAGTATGAGACACGGAGTCTAACCATCCTGGCTTCTAAGGAGCATTCTGGCTGTACTTCCTCCAACACAGATTTGTTTGTTCTTCTGGCAGTCTATACGGCACTTTTAATATTTTTCTTGAACATCTGGAGATAATGACACCCAATTTATTAGGATCAACCTTTCTGTCTTAGCTGGGACTTTCCAATTAATAGTATCATAGGGAGTCCAGAAGAATTTTCCATAAAAGGACAATGAGATTTTAATAAAACAGTTAACCTTTACTGTATACTTTGTGTCAACACTTTGCACTGATCTCATTTATTCCTTACAACAATTCTTTTGAAACAATTACTATCCCCATTTCACAAATAGGAAGCCTGAGACACCAAGAAGGTAACTAGCTCAAGCTTTATGGTAACAGTGGAATTCAAATTCTAGAAGCTCATTAATAATCAAGGAGCTCTGGTAGCGTAGTGGTTACGAGTCGGGCTGTGAACCTTAAGGTCAGCGGTTTGAAACTACCAGCCGCTCAGCGGGAGAAAGATGAGGCTTTCTACTCCCGTAAGGATTTACACCCTCGGAAACCCTGTACAGGGTCGCTATGGGTCGGAACCGACTCGACGGCACTTAACAACAGCAACAACAATATTTATTGGACAATTAGTAAATGTAAATACCAAACACTGTGCTAAGCCCTTTATTACAACATTTCATTTAACCTTCATGACAACCTTGCTGGTGATGCTGGTTGTGCAGCAAGTCATAGTGATTCATAGTGACCCTGTACAAGGTTTCTGGGGCTATAAATCTTTACAGGAGTAGAAAGTCTCCTCTATCTCCCATGGAGCGACTGGTAGATTCAAACTGATGGCCTTGAAGTTAGCAGTTTAGCTGGTAATCCATTACTCTGCCAGGGCTCCTTCATGACAACCCTAGGAAGTGTCTATTGTCATCACCCATTCTACAAATAAGTAAACTGGGGCTAAGAAAAGCTAGGGGACTTACTCAAGTTTATATAACAGGCTTCCAAATGTTTGTGGAAAATCCCATTATCTCTTAAATCCATTTTTCCAGGAACTTTTGAAACCACCATGTGTATTTAGCAAGTAGTGCAGACAGGATCCAAACCAATCTGGTCAAAGTCCAGGCTCTTCACACTACACTAACTACAGATAACTGAGAACCAAGAAGAGAACACAGCATATTACAACGAAAATATCACCCAAAAGGAGGGGACTTTAATTTAATTGGAGCCTTTATGAAAGGCTGCATTCAAGGCTTGGGCCTTGAATTGTGTTAATAGTAACAAATCTGTTGACAATCAACATTACAAGCAAAGAAGTGTGAGCACCAAGTGAAGAAGTCAAGTTCATTGATAAACAGTAAGTTCTCTAGGGAAGTCGTTCTCAGACAATGCCGTTGTTATTAAGTGTTGATAAATCATTTCTAACTTATAGCCACCTTGTATAGGGTTTCCAAGAAGCAACTGGTGGATTTGAAACACTGGCCTTCTGGTTCATGTGGTTCAAGTTGTTGTTGCTAAGTGCCGTCAAGTCGGTTCCGACCCATAACGACCCTGGATAGGGTTTCTGAGGAAGCTACTGGTGAGCTTGAACAGCCAACCTTGCCTTTCAAACGGCTTTGCCGTCTGGCGCGTTAATCTACAGCGCCACACCAGGAATCCTTCTGGTTCATGTTGTTGTTGTTAAGTACCATGGAGTCGGTTCCAACTCATAGGGACCCTGCACAGGGTGTCTGAGGCTGTAAAATCTTTACGGGAGTAGAAAGCCTCATCTTTCTCCCGCAGAACAGCTGGTAGTTTCCAACTGCCGACCTGGAGGTTAGCAGGCCGATTGGTAACCACTACGCTACCAGAGCGCTGGTTCATGACTCAAGTGCCGTCGTGTCGATTTTGACCCATAGCGACCCTGTATAGGGTTTCCAAGGAGCAACTGGTGAGCTTGAACCGCCGACCTTGCAATTCAAACAGCTTTGCAGTCTGGTGCATTAACTCACAGCGCCACACCAGTTCTGAGTCATAGTGCAGTTCTAATCCTATAGCACCATCCCATGAGCCCACATCTTAATCACCTGGAGGACTAGTTAAAACTCATATTGTTGAGCCCTGTCCCAGAGTTTTTGATTGCAGTAGGACTGCGGGTGGAGCCCAAGAATTTGCATTTCTGATCCTTCCCAGGTGATGCTGATGTTGCTGGACTACCATAACACTTTTGCCAACAAGTGATTCCAAGAAAATGGAGAAAAATAGATTGTGTGGAGTAGTGGAATGCATTGGAGAGAAAGGAAAAGAGAAGCATACACTGAACATGATACCATTAGGGACTTGTGTACCCCAAAAATATATGCCATGATTCTCATTGGCAATTATATAATAATGTTACTATCTCCACAATGTGGCCTGATGTGACCAGTCAATCACTTCTGAGTGTATTAGGGTAGGATGCAACACCCTAACTCAAGTCATAGCCATGATCCTGAGTGTAAGGGTGGTTGGTTTCCCTGGGGTATGGCCTTATAAAAGAAAAAGGGAGAGGGAGCCTAGCAGAGAGGAGGAATCCACTACCACCACGAAAGAAGAGCTGAGCATGTCCTTTAGATCCAGGGTCACTACACTGGGAATCTCCTAGACTGACCAAGAGAAGTTTGGCACCAAGGCACATGGAAAAAGACAGTAACGACTTTCTTTCAGGGACAACAGAGAGAAAGAAAGCCCTCTCTTAGAGCTGGCACTCTGAATTTGGACTTCTAGCCTCCTAAAGTTTGAGAGAATAAATGTCTGTTTGTTAACGCCATGCATGTGTGGTATAACTTTAACAAACAGACATTTATGTAACACAGCACTAGAAAATGAAGACAGGCACTTTCTGAAATTAAAAAGATGGAGGCTATGACCATCACCCTCTGTACAGATGACAAAGTAGATGGGCCAGCACCTGCCCTCTGATCAACCTCTGACCTGCTGCATCCCAGGTTGTTGTTGTTGTTGTTAGGTGTCATTGAGTCGGAATTGACTCATAATGACCCCATATACAGCAGAACGAAACAATGTCCAATCCTGGGCCAACCTCACTACCGCTGCCACACTTGAGTCCATCAATGCTGCCACCTGGCCTATCCATCTCGTTGGGGGTCTTCCTTTTTTTTCTCTGACTTTCCATCTTACCAAGCATGATATCCTTCTCCAATGACTGACAATATGTCCAAAGTATGAGAGACAAAGTTTGGCCATCTTGGCCTCTAAGGAGCACTCTGGCTGTATTTCCATGACATCCCAGGTAGGATGTCATGATTTCTAGGAATTTCCTTTGATAGATTCCCATACCCATCCCAAAGTTTGGATGCCTCTCTGTGTGCTCTGAAGGTATATGTCTCTTACAAGGCCATTACCCCATCACTTCATAAAGGCATATTTTGTGTACCTCCTTTCTTATGACAAGCTTCATAAGAAGATACATTCTTTCCATCTTTTTCATTGTTATCTTCACAACCTAGTACATGATTGTTGTCGGTTGTTGTCAAGTCAACTTGGACTTAGACTCATAGCAACTTCATGTACCATTGCCTGGTCTTGTGGTTTCCTCACATTTGCTAGCATGTTTCAGTCTCTCTTTATTAATTATTATGCTAGTATGGCTCACTGAAGTTCTGTCTTATCCTCTACTTTATCAAACATAATGTCATCCTCTAGCAGTTGATCCCTCCTAATGATATGTAAAAAACAAATGTTCTGTTGTAATTGATAGGTTTTCATTTTCAGAAGTAAAATACAGGTCTTACTTCCTAGTCTTAGTCTGGAAGCTTCAGTGAAATCTTTCCACCATAGATAACACTGCTGATATTTGAAATAATGATAGCATAACTTACAACATCACAGTTAACATACAAACAACCACAGTATGACAAACTCTTGCTATGGAAATCTCACACGTTCATCTCCTCATGAACAGTTCATCTGTCTAGTCACTGATCATGAACTATTCATAGGGAGATGGTTAACATCACACAGTGGATACTTGCAACACTTGAGTTTGAGCACAGTAACAGAAGGAAACACACTTCATGTTTAAGTGGACCCTCCTAGTTCAAATCCATATTGGTCAAGAGTCAACTAGATAAATTACGGTAATAATTTATGGTAATACTAGGGTATGAAACTTAAAGGACTATTTAAAATAATAATAATACCAGCTGTGATGGTTAAAATTGTGTGTCATATTGGCTGAGCCAGGATTCTCAGCGATGTGATAGTTATGATGTAGTCATCCCCCATCCATGACAAGATCTAGTACAGTGTAATCACTTTCTACGAGCAATCAATCAATTAAACAGAACTTTCACCACAAGTGTGAGTTGTTTCCAATATATATGGATGATAACTTGCTTTTTGTTGGATCTGGTTCCTGCATCTGGCTCATCATGTGATCTGAAGTTCTTTAGGTTTGAGTAAGTAGTTTACCCTATTGCCTGGCAACCTTAGATCCATTTACCTCTGCAGCCAGGGACCTGCCATCTGAAGGCCGATCTTGGGTTTCTCAGCCCCTACAGCTTTGTTTGTCAGGAAAAGCCTCCAGCCTGATATATGACCCATGGACTTGGAACTTGTCAGTTACTACAACTACAAGAGCCATTTCTTTGAAATAAATCCTTCTCTGTGTGTGTGTCTCTATATATACATATTTCACTGGTTTTGTTTCTCTAAAGAACTCAGCCTAAGACAGGGGCTAACACTGAGTTGGTTGTTTCTACATACTAGGAATTTTATTGTTGTTGTTGAGTGTTATCAAGTCAATTCCAACTCATAGTTACCCTGTATAGGGTTTCCAAGGAGTGACTGGTGTGTTTGAATAGCCAACCTTGCAGTTAAAATCACCTTGTGGTCCAGTGCATTATCCTGATGTGCCACACTAGGACTCCAGGAAATTTATTAGAAGTGTTCATACAGACAATTAGTTCAGTGACTAACAGACCTCAAAACATTAGTCTCCATGGCCCTGAGATCAGAAGAATTAGATGGTGCCCAGCTACAACTACTGACTAATCTGAAAGAGATCACATCAGGAAGTACTGGGTAGAGTGGGAGAAAATGTAGAACAAAACTCAAAATTATAATTCAAAAAAAAAGGTAGGAAAGAGACTGAAAGAACTCTGAGACTTATAGCCCTCAGTCACCCTTTAGGTCTGGAAATGAACTTACCCTTATGGTTCAATTTTCAGACAAGCGATATATAGTTATACATGGAGAACAGTAATACTAGTGAGATATGCACATCATAGAATGGTCAACAATTCAAGATCAAAAGGGCATAATTTATCTAATGACAAAATTCAGAAGGGTTAGGAAATATGGAGTAATAGAAACAAGAAACATAGGGAGAAAATGGAATACATGGTGTTAAATTTGGGGGGTTACAATCATTGAAATGAAATGAAGTATATGACTTGCTGAATGTATAACTGATAATCTGCTCTGTACACCTTCATTCAATTCACAAAAAAGCATTTTCTTGAGTGTCTATACTGAGAATTAAAGGTGTTTTGAAAAATAATACTTTCTTCCATGTACAAGTGCTCCATTACGTACCAGGGACATTGTTAACAGCTATACATATCTATCTTAATTCTTCCTGTTGATAAGTGCCGTCAAGTCAATTCCAACTCATAGAGACCCTGCATAGGGTTTCTGAGGGGCAGCTGGTGGGTTTAAAGCTCCAACACTGCGGTTAGCAGTCCAGTGCTTATTCTATAGCATCACACCAGGAGATCTCTCTCAATGATATTATACATAGTATCTGTTCCATCTTACAAATGAGATAGCTGAAACATAGTGAGCTTCAGTTTAGAGCTTCAACTAAAGTTGGTGATCCACTGTTATTACTGTTATATGTCATTGAGTTGGCCCACAGTCCAGTGCTTATCCTACAGCACCACACCAGGACCCCTGTGATCCATTGTTGTTGTTTTTAAGTGTCATGGAGTCAGTTCCAACTTACAATGACCCTGTATAGAGTCCCTGAGGCTGTAATCTTTGCAGGAGCAGAAAGCATCATCTTTTTCCTATGGAGCAGCTGGTGAGTTTGAATCACCAACTTTGTAGTTTGCAGTTGAATGCTTATCCTACTCAGCAATTAGTGAGCTGTAAAATTAATTTAGTGGATCATGACAAGCATTGTTTTAAATGGAGGGAAGGGAAGGAGAAGAAAGGGAAGAGTAAACAAAGGGAGGAGAATGGAGCCAAAAATATCAGAATGTATCATATGTGGTAAGGATATTATTTCATCAATTTTATTTAAATTATGAGTGTCTGTGTGAGTGTATGTGTTTGGGTGTGTGTGCACACTGAGTTACTTTGTAAAATGAAAGAATTACAGAAATTTTCTGTGGAAGATTTGAAAACCACTAGCTTAAGTGAAGAGTCTATAATATAAGAAATAGAGAGCTCATCGCAAGGTGGGTAGTTCAAACCCACCAGCTGCTCCTCAGAAACCCTAGACAGAGTTGCTATGAGTTTGAATCTACTCAACAGCTCTTAACAATAGTGCAAGTGATGTGTCTGAGTTCACACAGCTTGTGATTTGTGGAGCCAGGATTAAATTCTACATGGTCTGGCACCAGTGTCCATATTCTTGAGCACTAATCCAGTCCTGTACATGTTGTCAGGAGGGAACAGTTGCTGGAGAAGGATGTCATGCTGGGTAAGATGGAGAGTCAGAGAAAAAGAAGAAGATGGATAGACCAGGTGGCATCATTGATGGCGTCAAGTGTGGCAGCAGTAGTGAGGTTGGTCCAGGATCGGACATTATTTCGTTCTGCTGTGCATGGGATCGCTATGAGTCGGTTCCGACTCGATGGCACTTGACAACAACAGGAGAAATAATGGAGCAACAGGTGTAATTTTAAACCTTCTACCATCACAGTTTTCAGAAGTAAAAAGCCACATTGGAAAATCTTAAAAATTAATTTTAACAATACATTTTATTTAACCCAAAATATCTTTTTTTAAAAGATCACTTAAACATGTAAAAGTTCATTTTGAAATTAAACAATAATTGAGATTTTTTTAAAAATGTTTTTTGTACTAAGTCTTGGAGATATAGTTTGTATTTTACATTTCCAACACATCTCAATGTGCTCAGTCATGACATGTGACTGGTGACTACCATGTTGCACGATGAAGCTCTGAACTGTACTATGTCCAAGCATTTCTTTTGAGCCCTTGGATTTTGTCTTCAGAGTTCACTACAAAGGAAATTTCCTAGTGGGAAGAGAATTTTAGTATGTTATATTCCATCCATCCCTTTGACCTGCCAGTTGTCTCCTTCCCACAGTTTCCATAGTATTTTAGCACAACTCTAGTCCTGTATTGCCATTTTCTCTGCTTACTTGGGCTTTTTTTCATTTCATGTTCTTACTATGCCATGGGGGAGGAGGAGACCGGGTGTAAAAGGGACCCCTCAGCTAAAGTGTGCAGAAGCAGAGTGAGGACAAATAGCCTGAACAATGGCAACACATCAAGGGTAATGGCCTGAATGGGCTGTTTGCAAAGCTGTGATCAAACACCAGCTTTAAGAACACACTCTCTCACAAGACTTTGCCATCACATACTTGATCCTTCACACTCAGCCCTGACAAAAGTCAGCTGATCCTATTTCCACTTCTTTGCCAAAATAAGCAGAATGTAGAATTGCAAAGAAAAAGATATCAAGAGTCATTAGAAAAGGCCAAAACTAGTTAGTGATTTCCAAGGTGCCCAATACATTGTTACCTTGTTTTTAAGTGCTATCAAGTCAGTTCCTACTCACATCGACCCTGTATACAGTTTCTGAAGCTGCAAAATTTTGCAGGAGGAGTCCTGGTGTGATGCTGTAAGATAAACACTGGACTGCTAACCACAAGGTCAGAGGTTCAGATCTACCAGTTTCTCCTTGGAAACCTTATACAGGGTCACTATGAGTTGGAACTGACTCCTCAGCACTTAACAACAAGAACAAATCTTTTAGGAACAGAAATTCTCATCTTCTGAGAGGCAAGATGGCCATCCATTTATATGTGGGCACAAACCACCAACCATGTGGTTAGCAGTCCAGTGCTTATCCTACAGAGCCAGTGTGCTCCTCATCCATTAGATAGCCTAACAAACATTATGCCTAACAATGCTATAACACAGTTGGTACAGACTTTCTACCAGGCACTGGTGAGATGAGAGAGAGGTTTCAGCACAGACACAAAAGAAGAAGGCTTGTGCTTCATTGCTGGGCAGCAGACAGGAACAGGAGTCAGAAGTAAACATCCTCTGCTTCAGGCACTTTTGAGTTACCTCCTGATCCCTGACCCTGTTCACTGAGGGAAGTGTGTTTTCAATTCATCAGTTTAGTTTTCAGTTTGACAACTCTTAATGGACAAAGCATGCTGAGTAGGGGGACAATGGAGCTGGTGTAAGAGAGGAGTGAGGTTTTCGCCTGTTGTTTTATCAAACTGAAAAATGAAACTGAGTCTGTGGGGTATGTGTTCAAGGCAACAGATAGGTCTTCAGTCACCCATTGACTTCTCAATCACTGAACACTCCAGCTGGGTACTGGGCACCCAGAGATTTGCTTTCTGACTGTCCTTACATCAGTCAGATGACTGGAGTTCACACACCAGTCAACAAACTAGACAACATGGAATACAGCATTTCAAGGATGCAGAGCAGCTAATTATTTATTATGACATTTGTAGC
>NW_006408575.1:13074499-13075842 GCF_000296735.1 Chrysochloris asiatica | reverse complement strand
AAGCCACACCTTTTGAGAGGCAAGATGGGCATCCTTTTATATATGGGCACAAACCATCAACCATGTGGTTAACAGTCCAGTGCTTATCCTACAGAACCACTGTGCTCCTCAGTTCTGCTGTGCATAAGGTTGCTATGAGTTGGTACTGACTCAATGGCACCTAACAACAACAAAAAGGAGTACAAATTACAGTAGTTCTAAGTGTTAAGGATGCTCCCACCTTAGCAGAGGGTATGACTGAAGTCACTTCCCTCCATTTTCCTTGGGGGCGTGATCTGACTCTAATTTATAAGACTGCTTTGGTAAAGCTTGCTCTCTTGCCCTGGATCTCTTATCGGGCTTATGACATTTGACCTCCAGTTTATGGGATTTTCAGCCTATCACCTGATTTGTCAGCTCCTGCAGCCTCCTGCATCAGCAGCCTGTCTTCTGACCTGGTGATTTGGGTTCCTCAGCTTCTGAGACTATGTATGTGAGAAAATTTCTCAAGACTGATCTCTGAACTATAGATTTGGGACTTGCCAGCCTCCACAATTTCATGAACCATTTCTTTTGACAGTTGTGAGTTTTGTTAGACATTACAACGTGTTACAGAACCCTGGGATTTGAGAGAAGGAGGAGTGATGACTGGTATCAAGGACTACTGAGGGGCATTATATGTTGGAGATGTCAAAGAGTTGGGCTGTCTTTTACCTCCAACTCATAGGGACCAGCATTGTGTTGATTTTTATAAAAGACATTATCCATGCAAAGGGTTATAACAGAGGCATAAACAAAATAGAGGAACCGCTGGTGGTCCAATGGTAGAATGCTTGCCTTTATGCTGGCAGTGCTGTAGGATAAGCATTGTACTGTTAACCTTAAGGCTGGTGGTTCAAACCAACCAGCTGCTCTTTGGGAGCTTTAAACAGGGTCATTATGGGTTGGAACTGACTCCACAGCGCTTAACAACTTATCAACAACATATTGATGGAGCTGAAGGATAAGCACCAGCCTGCTAACCACAAGGTCAACAGTTTATATTCACCAGTGGCTCTTCAGGAGTGGCGGAGGCCATGCGGAGGACCCTAAACATGAAGGGCTCATTGTTAAGTAGGGCCACAATGGGTCCCCCTTTTGTGGCACGGGACCCCAGGAGAGATCTCATGTGGGGACTCTGCTGTCTCTGTCTCTTTGTTTTAATCAGCTTATTTTTAAGTTTCTTGATTTTATAATAAAAGTTTTCAGTAGAATCTTAGTAAGAAATATATTAGAGATTTAAAACTTGCACATTCACACCATGTTCAATCATGCGTAGTCCTAAAGAATGCTTCTCACACTAACAATAAGTTTCACCACTAGGA
>NW_006408575.1:13072885-13073949 GCF_000296735.1 Chrysochloris asiatica | reverse complement strand
ATATTCTTGATGTTCTATATTGAAATGATTAATATGTATGATTTAGACCACTACTTTGAAAAGAATGATTAATAGAGTGATGGTATAGAGTAGTATAAAAGATGTTTGAGAATTTGAAATAAACGGAGAAGATTCACCATCTAACAAGATCCATCGATTCTGTGAGCTTCATTCTTCGCCGACGTCATACCTTCTTCTAGGACCCCCAAATAAGAGTGTCGGAGCTGGCTTCCGACACAGGAGAAAGATGAGACTTTCTGCTCCCATGAAGATTTACAGCCTCGGAAATGCTATACAGAGTTGTTATGAATCAGAACCATCTTAACCACACTTAACAACAGGCAGGAGACATGGGTTACACTTCCAATCAGTGCACCTGTACATTGTCATGCACAACCACAACCCATTTGTCAGTGAAGGCTTATGACATCAGAGTCAGGCTCTGATGCTGACTAGGTTTCAGCAGAACTTTCAAATTATGATCGTCTAGGCAGAAATGCCTGGCAAACTGCCTTTGAAAATCAGCCAGTGAAAACCCTATCAATCAATGGTCCATCTTGTTCTGTTGTGTGTGGGATTATTGTAAGTCTAGGCCAACATGATGGCAGCTAATAATACAACAGAAAACAAAGTATGGTGGGCTTGGGGAGCTGGAGCAAGGTGTGACGCATGTGCCAGGGGAGGAACAAGATGGGCATCAAACTCCTTGGATGCCTATAGTTTTAGCCAACTTAGAAGAGCTTCTCATAACCATACTACTTGAGTCTCATGATACTTATTAGGTCGGGGAGAATGTACACTTCATCATTGAGAAAACTGAGGCTCAAGCATTAAGGTGCTCATTGGTGAAATGGTGATAAAGCTTCCTGCACCTCATGTAGCTGAGAGTAGAGTGGTATAAGTGGCATACCACTTAAGTGGTAGTAAGTAAACCAGCATAAGTGGTAGCCAGCATAACTATTTAGTAATAGAGATGTGTCTGCTCTATGCTTTTGTATCCTTAATACAGACATGTCCTGCTCTGGCGGGGATGGTCTCTCTTGAAACATCTAATGAAGGAAACT
>NW_006408575.1:13065997-13071828 GCF_000296735.1 Chrysochloris asiatica | reverse complement strand
TTCCAGCTTCTCTTCCTTAGGTCCTTAATGATCTCTATGTAACATCTATCTTTCCCCATTTGGGCTTCCCTGCTTCTGCACCTAATTTGCTCCTTTTATATCTCAAAAGTCATTGGTTTCTGCTCTGTAATCCTACACTCAATTTAAAATAAAAAGTTTTAAATGAATTGATTTAAGACACATTTTATACTAATATCACCTCATTAGCATAAGAAAACCTTATCCCTGAATGGGATTAATTCATAGCTACTGAGATTATGATTTATAACTCATAATTTTGGGGACACCATCAATCTATAAACTCCTGGTGCAGTGCTGTAGGGTCAACATTGGACTGAGAACCAAAAGGTCAGTGGTTCATACCCACCATCTGCTCCTCAGAAACCTTGAACCGATGAGTTGGAATCAACTCGACAGCCTAACAACAACAATTCAATCCATAATACCCAGGAACTTGTAACTGAGTATTAGACACTCTTCTTACACCCTGTGGGATATGTGGACTGAGAGATAGTATAGAACTACCCAGATAGTCATTTACCCCACATATGTAAAGAAGCAAATTACAATACTAAGTTCTTCATAGACAGAAAATGGAAATAACCCAAACACCCATCAACTGATGAATATTGTTGTTACATGCTGTCGAGCTGGTACTGACTCAGCAATCCTGGATAGGGTTTCCGAGGATTGGCTGGTGGGTTTGAACAGCCAACTTTGTGGTTCAAACTGAACTTGCAGTCCAGTGCTTATCCTACAGTGTCACACCAGGACTCCAACTGATAAATAGATAAATACAATGTGGGATATCCACACAATGAAATACTATTTATCCATAAAAAGGAATGAAATTCTAGTACATGCCATGACATGAATGAATCTTGAAAACAACATGCTAAATGAAAGAAACAAGACACAAAAGGATGCATATGGTATGATTCCATTTATGTGATATGTCCAGAATAGGCTAAACAATAGACATGAGTGTAGATTAGTGGTGGTGAAGCTTTAGGGTAGTGGAGGAGTGGTAATAGCAGCTTAATGGCTACACTGTTTCTTTTTGGAGTGATAAAAAAATGTTCAGAAACTAGATAGTGGTGAAGGTAGCACAATATTGTGAAAGTACTAGATGCCACTAAATTGTACACTTTAAAATGGTTGTTGTTGTTGTTGTTGTTGTTGTTAAGTATCACCAAGTCAGTCTGACTCATAGTGATTTTGTGTAGGGTTTCCAAGGAGTGGCTAGTGAGCTTGATCCAATGAGCTTGTGGCAAACAGTCTAGTACTTATCCTAGAGCACCACGCCAGGACTTTTTAAAATGGTTAAAGTGATGAATTATATGTAATATGAATTTTCTTGTTTTCAGTTATCCTTGAGTCAACACCAACTCATAGCATCCCCAAATACAACAGCACAAAATTTCACCAGGTCCTGCACCCTCTTCACAATAGATGGCACACTTGTTTTGACCACCATGCATTTTTCATGCTTTCTAATCTAAGGGACCCATTTCCCAGCACTATACTAAATAGTATTTTGTTGTGATACCCAGAAATTCCATTGGTTAATTTTCAGAAGGAGATCAGTAGGCTTTTCTTCCTATTCTGTCTTATATAAAAGCTCTGTTGTTATCCATCCACCATGGGTAACACTGCTGGTATGTGAAATACTTATGGCATAACTTCCAGCATCATAGCAACATTCAAGTCATCATAGTACATCAAACTGGCAGATGGTAGGTGTGGAATTTTACATTATTAAAAAATATTAAATAATCTACACTGCTCTTCTTAAAAAGCTGGTATATGTAGGTTTGTATCCCTCATAATTACACCCCCTGATAACAGTATGCAGTACTGTGCTAAATATCCTGTCCAGAGACCACGACTCAAACCGCAGGACCTGTGTCTTGCCAATGCCAGTCTAGCTCCTTTGCTTCCAAATCATGCCTTCAATTAACATGAAGAAGGAAAGGTTAGCACATCTCTTGAACAGAAGTCTGGTTTCTTCTCAAAATCTGCCAATAGGAGGTGAGTGTCCATCAAAGTGCATTTATTTTGGGGCCTGTCAGTAGAAACTACACTTTATTAAGAGGATGTTAACGGGCCTCTTGGCTTCCCTGCTTTTGTGAGAATTGTTAATGGATCCAACGTACATATGTCATTTTTCAGCAAAATCTAATATTTATGTCATTTCCAGGGAAAGAACATTGGAGACTCTTGTAATGTATCACTGCTCGTTTCGCTCCATGGCACAGGCTGGACAAATCACTAAGCTATTTGTCACTACATCTCCCTTTACCACCTCCAGCATATGGGATTTGGTATGTTGTTCACAGGAGCAGGCAAAGGAATGAAGTTCCAGGACAAAAAGTGGGCAACATGGAAACTTCCAGATCCAGTGTTACAACAAATCTTGATCTTGAGGAGACCTTGAAACTGAAAAGTTATCGAGCTTTTGTATTTAATACAAGCAAACAGAACCGCAAAGCTTTATTTAGCTATAAAATTTTTGTTTTATTTTTCATAACTAATGCTTTTTGGTGTTGAAATTTAAATAATTATATAAGTAGCTAGAGGATCAAGGAGTCCTGTTGTGGTGTTGTAAGATCAGCACTGGACAGCTAACTATAATATCAGTGGTTCAAACCCACCAGCTGTTCTTCAGAAACCCTATACAGGGTTGCTCTGAGTTGGAATCGACTTGACAGCACTTAACAACAGGAAAGCAAAATGGAAATGAAAATGGTGGATTTTCAAAATGCTTCTCAGCTGTTTAAAAGAAGAAAAAGGATGCATACATATGTGTAGGAGATATATAGACATTTAAACAGAGTTTGCATCATGATAAACATTTTATGCATATTAACTCATATAGTAGGTAGTATTATCCCATTAACAGATGAAAAAAAACAAGACTCAAAAAGTGTGATAGTTAAGGTAGCATGTCAGCTTGACTTGGCCAGGATTCTCAGTAGTTTAGTAGTAAAGATGTAGTCATCTCCCATGATGAGATCTAATATAATTCCAGTACCTCCATGATGAGATCTGCTAGAAGCAGCCAATCAGTTGAAAGGGCATTTCTTCTGTGGTATTGCCTACTTCCAATCTATGTGGATGCTTAGTCATAGTTTGATTTTTGCAGGGTCTGAATACTGTCTCCCTTATCATATTGCCTCCAGTTTTTTGGACCTGAGCCAGTGACCTGCCAAACCTGGAAGTCACAAATAGCCTGCCATCTTAACTGTCAACCTTGGTATCATCAGCCCCTGTAGCTACATGAGTCAGAAGTCTCCAGCCTGACATCTGACACACAGACTTGGAATTTGCTAATCTCTACAACAGTGAGCCGCCACATGTATGCCAGTTTGTTTTACTGTGGTGGCTTGCATGTTACTGTGATTCTAAGGGCTACACCACTGATATTTTAAATGCCAGCAGGGTCATCCATGGAAGACACGTTTCAGGTAAGCTTCCCGAGTAAGACAGACTAGGAAGAAGGAGAGATGAACTGCTTCTGAATATTCAGTCATTGAAAACCTTATAAGTAGCAGAGGAACACTGTCAGATAGCAACTATTTAAACATGATAAACAGCACCAGAATATTGTCAGATATCGTTCTGGAAGATGAGCACCTTAGGTTGGTAGACACTCAAAATACCACTAAGTAAGAACTGTCTCAGGAAAGTATAGTTTAAAATGCTGACACAAATGGAGTAAAGCTTTTAGTACCTTCATTTGCTGATGAGGCAAAACTCATAATGTGGAGAAACACCTGTAAACATTCATTCATAATAAGAACATGGAATGTACAAAGTATGAATCTAAGAAATTTGGAAGTTGTCAAAAATGAAATGGAACACATAAACATTAATATCTTAGCATTAGTGAGCTGAAATGGACTGGTCTTGGCCATATTGAATCTGACAGTTACATGGTTTACTATGCCAGGAATGATGAAATAAAGAGTCACATTCATCATCAAAAAGAACATTTCAAGATCTACCTTGAAAGACAACCCTGTCTGTCACAGAGTAATATCCATATGTCTACAAGGAAGAGTACACTCATCATTTCTCAAGCTGAGGGACCTGAAGAAAAAAATATTCAACCCTCAACTTGCAATATTAAAGGATGCTATGGGGAAAATATTGAATAATAAAGAAGGTATCAAAAGAAGATGGAAGGACTACACAGAGTCACTATACCAAAAAGAAATGGTGAATGATCAACCATTTTAAGAGGTAACATATGATCAAGAGCCAGCCATACTAAAAAAAGAAGTCCAAGGTGCACTGAAGGTATGGGCAAATATCAACTCTCCAAGAAATAATGGAATACAAATTGAAATCTTTCAAGACACTGATGCAGCACTGGAGGCACTCACTCATCTATGCCAAGAAATTTGGAATACAACTACTTGGGCAACTGAATGGGAGAGATCTATATGTGTGCCCATTTCAAAGAGAGGTGACCCAATGGAATGTGGAAATCATCAGATAATATCATTAATATCACATGCAAGTGAAATATTGCTAAAGATATTTTTTAAAAGACTGCTATAGTACATTGACAGGGAAATGCCAGAGGTTCAAGCTGTATTCAGATGAGGATGCAGAATGATAGATATCATTGTTTATACATAAGATAGATCTTGGATGAAAGCAGTGAATACCAGAAAGATGTTTGCCTATGCTTTATTGACTATACAAAGGCTTTCAGTTGTGTAGATCATGACAAGCTATGGACAAAATTGTAGAGAATGAGTACTCATGAACACTTAATTGTGTTCACAAGGAACGTGTACATAGACCAAGAGGCAGTTGTTCAAACAGAACAAGAGAACATCGAATGATTTAAAATTAGGAAAGGTCTGCACCAGGATTGTATTCTTTCACTATACTTATTCAATATGTATGCTGAGCAAATAATTTAAGAGGCCGGATTATATGAAGTAAAAAAAAAAAAAACACATGGCATCAGTGTTGGAGAAAGAGTTGTTAGCAATCTGCAATATGCAGATAAAACAACCCTGCTTGCTGAAAATGCAGAAGACTTAAAATGCTTACTGATGAAGATCTAAGACCACAGTCTTCATCATGGGTTGCAGTATAATGTAAAGGAAATAAAACTCTTCACCATTGGACCAATAAATAACATCAAGATGTATGGGTAAAAGAAATGAAGTTGTTTGCTTGGATCAGCCATCAATATTCAGAAAAGCAACAGTCAAGAAATCAAACATCATATTGTTCTAGGCAAATCTGCTGCACAAGGCCTCTTTAAAGTGTTGAAAAACAAAGATGTCAGTTTGATGACTAAGGTGCACCTGGCCCAAGCCATGGTATTTTAAATAATCTCATATGCATGTGAAAGTTGTACAATGAATAAAGAAGACCATAAAGGAAATGATGCATTTGAGTTGTGGAGTTGGAGGATAACATTAAAAGTACTATAGACTGCCAAAAAAAACAAATAAATCAATGTTGGCAGAAGTACAGCCAGAATGCTCCTTAGAAGCCAGGATGGCCAGATTTTGCCTCATAATTTGAATGTATTATCAGGAGGGACCAGTTCCTGGAGAAGGACATCATGCTTGGTAAAGTGGAGGGTCTGCAAAAAAGAGGAAGACCCCAATGAGATGGATTGGTACAGTGGCAGCAGCAGTGGATTGAAGCCTGGCAGCAATTGTGAGATTGGCACAGTACTGGGCAATGTTTCATTGCATTATGCATAGGGTTGCTCTGAGTTGCTACTGACAGGACAGCACTTAACAATAGCAACAACACAAGGAAGACCAGTAAATACAACTGTTATTCAAATTTATGAA
>NW_006408575.1:13021100-13065747 GCF_000296735.1 Chrysochloris asiatica | reverse complement strand
ACTTATTCAACCTGTATGCTGAGCAAATAATACGAGAAGCTGGGTTCTATGAAGAAAAACGTGGCATCAGGATTGGAGGAAGACTCATTAACAACCTCCACTATGCAAATGATACAACCTTGCTTGCTGAAAGTGAAGAAGACTTAAAATATTTACTAATGAAGATCAAACAGCACAGCCTTCTGTATGGATTGCATCTCAATGTAAAGAAAACAAAAGCCTTATCACTGGACCAATAAACAACATTCTTATCAAGGATAAAAGATTGAAGTTGTCAAGGACTTTATTCTTCTTGCATCAACTATCAACACTCACAGAAGCAGCAGTCAAGAAATCAAAAGACGTATTGCATTAAGCAAATCTGCTGCACAAGAACTTTTTAAAGTGTTGGAGAGCAAAGATGTCAGCTTGAGGACTAAGGTGCGGCTGGCCCAAGCCATGGTATTTTCAATAACCTCATATGCGTGTAAAAGCTGGCAGTGAATAAGGAAGACCATAGAATAATTGATGCTTTTGAGTTATGGTGCTGGATAAGAATATTGAAAGTGCCATGGGCTGCCAAAAGAACCAACAGATCTGTGTTGGATGAAGTACAGCCAGAGTGTTCCTTGAAGGCCAGGATGGCCAAATCTCATCTCTCATACTTTGGACACATTTTCAGGAGGGACCAATCTCTGGAGAAAGGTTTGGTAAGGTGGAGGGTGAGAGAAAAAGAGGAAGCCCCCAGCGAGACGTATTGACAAAGTGGCAGCATCAATGGGCTCAAGCATGACAACGATGATGAGGTTGGCCAAAGATAGGGCAGTGTTTGGTTCTGATGTGCATAAGATCACTATGAGTTGGTACCAACTTGATGGCACCTAACAACAACAACAAACCAACTTCTTAATTCTGAAATTGATCAAACACGCAATCAAGATGCATTGATGATTACTGGTGATTGTAATTCAAAGGTTTGAAACAAAGAGGATCAGTCGATGGAAAATAAGACCTTGGTGATACAAATAATGCTGGAAATCATATAACAGAATTTTGAAAGATCAATGACTTCTTCATCACAAATACCTATTTTAAACAACATAAAAGATGGCTATACACATGAACTTCACCAGATAGAATACACAGAAATCAAACTGACTACATCTGTGGAAAGAGATGGTAGAAAACTTCCACATGATTAGTTAAAACAAGCCCAAAGGCAGACTGAGGAACAAATGATCAATTACTCACATTCAAGTTCAAGCTGAAGCTGAAGAAAATTAAATCAACTCTACAAGAGTAAAAATATGACCTAGAACATATCCCTCCTGAATTTAGAGGTCATCTCAAGAATAGATGTGATACAATAGACACTAATTACCAAATACCAGAAGAGTTGTGGGGTGACATCAAGAACATCATACAGGAAGAAAGTAAAAGGTCATTAAGAAGGCAAGAAAAAAGAAAAAGACTAAATTGTATGTCAAGACTCTGAAACTTGCTTTCCAGCATAGAGATGCTAAAGCAAATGGAAGCACGGAGAAGTTAAAAGAGCTGAAAAGAAAATATCAAAGGGAAGCTTGAGAAGACAAAATCCAATATTATAATGAAGTGTGCAAAGACCTAGAGTTAGAAAACGAAAAAGGAAGAACACGCTCAGCATTTCTCAAGCTGAGGGAACTGAAGAAAAAAATTCAAGCCTCAATTTGTAGTATTGAATGATTCTATGGGCAAAATATTGAATGATACAGACAGTATCAACAGAAGATGGAGCCACTATACCAAAGAGCCACTATACCAAAAAGAAATGGTCAATGTTCAACTATTTCAAGAGGTAGCATATGATCAAGAAAGAGACAATGATACTGAAGGAAGAAATTCAAGGTGCAGGGAAGGCATTGGCAAAGAATAAGACTCTGGGAATTGATGGAATATGAATTGAAATCTTTCAACAAATTGATGGAGTGCATAGCAGGCTCTCACCCATCTATAGCAAGAAAATTGGAAGACAGTTATCTTTCAAGTGATGGAGATATCAGTCTCTTAAATCTCCTAATTCCCAATCTGAAATTTAGCCACAAATTCCAGATATTTGCATTTGGGTCCCTTTTACATGAAGAGTCAGCAGTGATTATAATAACAACAATAATAGCACCAGCTTTCATTCATTGGTCAATTTCTAGGGTGGTAGTTGTTGTGTGCCATGGAGTTGGGTCCAGCTCATAGTGACCCTGTATAAGGTTTCCAAGGTTATATCTTTCCAGGAGCAGAAAGCCTCATGTTTCTCTCACAGAGCAACTGGTAGATTCAAACTGCTTACTTTGTGATTAACAGCCCAGCTTGTAATTTACTATACTACCAGGACAATTTCTATACGAGCCAGAAACGGTAAATATGTATGATTAACCCCTTTGGTAACCAGCCACAATTCCTCTCTGTGTAATCACATATACACATTTTCACATCACATTGTTCTCTGAAAGCTGAATCCAACCCCATCTCCTGGGGTGGAATATGAGGCACAGACCTAAGCCAATTAGAGCACTAATATACAAATCAATACCAGACTCAGTATTGGTTTAGAAATGGACATGCTTATCCAGTCAGAGCCAATAATAAGGCTTTTTCCCTGACAGGAGATATGGGTTAGAGCTAATGCCACCATTTTGCCAAAGAATGAGAGAAGCAAAATCCTGATAACATTGTTAAACCTTGAATTCAGACACCCCACCCCCTGGACTTTTCAGTTAAGATAAACAATAAATTGCCTTTTTGCTTACGTTGGTTTGGATCATGTTGTCAGTCACTTTTGACTAAAACAGTTTTCACTATAAGCATTTCAGTGCACTCCTTTAATCCTCAGCAAACCCTGAAACAGGTATTATTTACAGATTTTACACCACCATCCCCTCATATATGCACACCCCTCCACTTTTAAGTTAATTGAAGCACAGACACATCAGGTCACCTGCTCACCAGGTAGAGGCACAATGTGAACCCAAACACTGTGGTCTACAACCAGTACATCCAAACATCATATCAGCAGGCTAAAGTCTAGCTTTGCTCTTAGGAAACAGAACTCTCCACAAGCCCCAAATAAGTCTTTTCATTCAAAATAGTTCTGAGGGCTTAAAATACCTTGAAGAGTGTAAAATTTCTCAAGTTCCTTTAGGTTTGCAAGGAATCTCTTTTTGGCTTCAGTTGTCTCCCTGAAAAGAATAATTTAAGCAATAAAAATGTCTCTCCCCAACTCATCCTTCAACTGCTGATATTCCACTTTCCCAAAACTACAGATAAAAATAACAATGCACAGAATCAAAGACTACACAACTGCTATAATGGATAGGAGAGATGAAAAAAAAGGAGATCCTGAGTTGGCACGCAAGGAGTTTTGATCAACACGTCATGGTAATTTTAGAAATCTGTTTCTTAAAGTATGCTTCTGTCCATCAAACAGAATCTTGGATGGGTGACATGGTGAACCAAAACTGCTATTTCTTGAATGCTTTGGAAATTAAAAAATAAAAATAAATACTGGCAAGAAGGACAGTTTGACATGCATGCTTAGTCTCGGCAATTTGCTCTCTTTGTTCAGACTCCTAGCGATGTGCCAGAGACTCAGGAACTCCTTGATGAAAGGATAAGATGTAGCAATCTTCACATGGAGTGGCAGCAAGAATACTGTGCCAGGCTGTAACCCTGTCCTCAAAGGACTGAAAAGCCTATTGGTATTCCCAAGGAGTGTCAAAGGTGCCCTCCAGTTGTGAGCATTGCTAGGCTTAATCAGGTTAATAGCAAGAAAGAGCTTGGAGCTGGGAAACAGGAAAGTGGAGTTCTAGTTCAGTCAGAATGCCACTGACTAACTTCAGCTTCAGGTTGCCAATTATTAAATGACATGCTAAGTCTATCTGTTTTTGCCGGATTCAATTAAAAAGGAGAGAGGTGATATCACATAGGGAATAAAAGCTTAAGCTTCTGAATAAGAAAGAGTTGTAGCTACACTCCAACTCTGATTTGTAAGCTGTGTGACCTTGAGTAAGTAATCAACCTCACCAGACTCTGTTCTTTGTCTGCAAAATGGAGGAAACACATCCCACTTCTTTGGGTTCTTGCAAAGGTTTAAATAAGATGATAAACTTAGCACATTTCCTTCACCAGTAAGTAAGAAAAAAAAAGAAAAAGGATCATCACTATTTTTACTAGCATTATTAATAAAGTTTAAGGAGCTCTGGTAGTGTAGGTTACGAATCGGACTGCTCACCTTAAGGTCAGCAGTTTGAAACTACCAGCTGTTCAGCGGAAGAAAGATGAGGCTTTCTGCTCCCATAAAGATTTACAGCCTTGGAAACCCTGTACAGGGTCGCTATGGGTCAGAACCAACTCCACGGCACATAACAACAACAATTAATAACGTTTAAAATTCTAGCATAATTTCAAGAACAATAATGCCCATCAAAAGCTATATCTGAATGCTTTCTGGCAAATATTGGCAATCTAAAGGTCTGGCATTGAGCAGCAATGTTTTGTTTTGTAATTAACACTATTCCTACCAAAACACAAGGATGTGAGGATATCTGAATAATCCTCTGATATATATTAACAGTATGTAGACTTGACCTCAATTTGACTAAAGTGAAACTTTGGGTGTCAATGGATGTCAAGTAAGACTGAAACTCTAGCAAGCCTGCTGAGCTCAAAGTGCTTTCTAGCACAACCTTCTATCACTGTAATAAGCTGACCTTATGAGTAACTTGGGCTGTAGTCACTGAGTCATGGCCATTCTTACTCAAGGACCATCCGCTATCATTTGGATTCTGGTCAAATCACTAGACAAAAACATGTCTTATCTTCCATACATCAGCTGCCTAGGAGTATTCCAGTAAGCTTCAGTACTTACAAGCAGATTTAGACTTGGCCAGAAATCTTTGTTTTTGATCAGAGTGTTGAATTGCAAAGACAGGGAGCCTGGCACAGAACATGGCATTATTGGAGAAGTCAGGCAAATTAAATAATAGTAGATGTTGGTATAGCATAGTTTTCATTTGGGTTCTGGATCTTGGGGTGGCATATGTGCCAAAGGACACTGCCCTGGTTGCTGTAATCCTCTCCATTCTGTCAAATTTCTGAGACACAGCAGTATTCAAGTATCCACACCATGCAATTTAATGCTGAAGTATGCACCATGTGGTGGTAGACTATGATTGTCTCAAGAGTTTCATGATAAAGTGGGGGTGGAAATGAATAACACTAGACTGGAAATTAGGCCATTCCAACTCCTGCTCTGTCAGGGATGCTTATATGGCCATGGGCATATAAGGCAGCCAGAGAAGTGTGTCATGAAGCTCTCCCTTTGGGAAATGATGTGCTATTGAGCTGCAAGAAGTGAACTGGACAGATACTTTAGCACCTTCAGAATCTACCTCAATTTTTGAACTGAGGCCACACTTTTGGGTGGTCTTGCATTGATGAATGAGCACAGTAAATGAGCACTACAGCTCAACCTCTTCTACCTAACCTGGGACTCCCCCAACAGACAGTCTTTGCACTGGAGTGCTCCATCTCTGGCAGATAGACATTATGGTCTATCTGGTTGGTTCCCTCTCCAATCCTTCTGAATGCTTCTTCTTTCACAGTTGTCAGATAGGGAGCACTACCTGAAACCTTTCTTTGTTCAATCTGCTTCCTACCTTTTTTCATTCACAGACCAACCAGTGTGCTCCTCACTCAGGCTCAAGACTTCTCTCCTGGAATGTTCACCTGGCACAGTATCAACTTTTCTTAACCTCCACTTACTTTTCTTTTAAAAAGATCACAATGGATGCTGATGATGATAATGAAAAGGGAGAAGAGGAAGGAGAAGGAAAGGGAGAAAAAGATGAAAACAATATTTGACAAGATGATATTTTAAGATATTAACAGGAAGTATCCCTTGCCCCAACTTCTTCATACCCTATGAACACCTACCAGAACTGTCACTACTCACTCTAAGAAATTCTTTATACCAGTGAATAACTGATAGAACAGAGAGCAGAGAAATTGTTTAGGAACGAGGCTTTCAATGTTCGAGCATCTAAGCCCTTAAGCACGAGTGATATAAGATTTGCACTTTAAAAATAGATTTTGGGGGAAAAAATTATATCTAGTGGTGCTCTAAGTAAAGATGGACTCTACTGAGAAAACGGGAAACAAGGAGCTGATGTTGGAGGGTGAGGAAGGTGGAGCTTGGCCAAAAAACTGGGCCTGAAGGAACTACCTAAAGACAATGGAGTCATCATCTAGGAGGATCACCAAGTTTCCCTACAGAAAACAGATTCCGCCCAGCCCCTAAGGCCTTGAGGGAAACAAATCAATGGTGCTGACTGTCCAGTATACATGGTCAATACTGCAGGATTCCCTAAATTGTACTTGCCATAGAGGACTCATAATGAGCACAGTCACCAGCCCTTGTCACCCCACAGTGTCCAGAGATTTTTCTCAATCCCCACCCAATTTACCTAATATGAACAACCGTTTTCTAAACAACTTGAGATTCTCATCATCATCCCAAACCTTCCTCAAAGAAAGAGTGAGCCTTAAATACCTAGAGGAGTGGTACAAGATAGTCATGATGAAAGAGAAAGAAGCGCGACTCCAGTTTAAGGCTGTAGTTGGAAAATTAAAAAAGGATTGGTAGTTGAAAATAAGACCTTGGTGATAGAAACTATTCGGGAGATGATAGAAGTTTGCAAGGGCAACAACTTATTCATTGCAGGAAACTTTTTTTCTTCTTTTTTTTAACAACCTTTTTCAGTAACATAAGCGGTGACTATACATATGGTCCTCACCATATGGAATACACAGGAATCAGACTGAGTAGATCTATAGAAAGAGACAGTAGAAAAGCTCAATATTACCAGCTGAAACAAGGCCAGTAGCTGACTATGGAACACACTATCAATTACTCATAAGCAAGTTTAGGCTGAAGCTGAGGAAAATTAAAATAAGTCCATAGAAGCCAAAATACAACCTTTAGTATATCTTACCTGAATTTAAAGATCATCTCAAGAACAATTAAAGGCATTAGAAACTAATGGCCAAAGAGCAGATGAGTTGTGGAATAAAATCAAGTACATCATACATGAAGAAAGCAAAAGGTCATTTAAAAAGACAAGAAAGAAAAGGCAAAATTATTATCAGGGGACTCTGAAAATTGTTTTTGAATGTAGAGCAACTAAAGCAAAAGGAAGAATGATAAAATAAAAGAGCAGAACAGATTTCAAAGGGCAGCTTAAGAAGACAAAGTGAAGTATTATTTAATGAAATGTTCAAAGACCAAGAGGTAGAAAACCAAACACTAAAAGTACACTTTATTTCTCAAGATGAAAGAACTGAAGAAAAATTTCAAGCCTTGGTATGAAATATTGAAGGATCCTATAGGTAATATAGGTGACCCTGCTGTTATTTAAAATATCCATGGCATCGCTTCCATGCTCACAGCAACTCACAAGCCACCACAGTACAACAAACTGACAGACAAGTGGTGGACAGGTTTCAGATGTGCTTCCAGTCAAAGACAGACTAGGAAGGAGTGATGAACTAATTCCGAATATTTAGTCAATAAAAACCTTATATATACCAGAGAAACACTGTCAGATATAGTGCCAGAAAATGAGCTCCTCACTTTGGAAATCACTCAAAATGCAACTGGGGAAGAGCTGCCTCCTCAAATTAGAAATGACTGTGATGATGCGAATGGAGTAAAGCCCATGGGAGTAAAACCCACAGGACCTTCATTTGCTGATGGGGCACAACTCAAAATGAAGAGAAACAGCTGTAACATACATTAATAATTAGAACATGTTTAAAGTATGAATCTAGGAAAATTAGAAATTGTCAAAAATGAAATGGAACACATAAACATCGATATTTTAGGCATTAGTGAGCTGGAATGGACTGGTATTGGCCATTTTGAATCTGACAACGACATGGTTTACTATGCCATTATTGACAAATTGAAGAGGAATGGGGTTGCATTCATTGTCAAAAAGAACATATCCAGATCAGTTATGAGGTACAATGCTATCTGTGATAGGATAATATCCATGCGCCTACAGGGAAGACCAGTTAATACCACTATTATTCAATTTTATGCATCAACCACTAAAGCCAATGAAGATGAAATAGAAGAATTCTACCTACTTCTTCAATCTGAAATTGATCAAACAGGCAATCAAGATGTATTGGTCACACTAGTGATTGGAATGCAAAGGTTAGAAACAAATAGGAAGGATCAATAGTTGGAAAATGTGGCCTTGGTGGTAAAAATGATGCTAGAGATCGAATGATAGAATTCTGCAAATTCAATGACTTGTTCATTTCAAATAACTTTGTTAGACAGCATAAGAGACGATTATACACATGAACCTTACCAGATGGAATACACAGAAATCAAATTGACTACATCTGTGAAAAGAAATGATGAAAACGCTCTACATTGTCAGTTAAAACAAGGTCAGAGGCAGATGTGGAACAGACCATCAATTACTCATATACAAATTCAAACTGAGGCTGAAGAAAATGAAAACAAGTCCATGAGAGTAAAATGTGACTTTGAATACATCCCACCTAAATTTAGAGATAATCTGAAGAACAGATTTGATACATTAAACACTAAAGACCAAAGACCAGAAGAGTTGTGGATGAAATCAAGAGCATCATACAGGAAGAAAGCAAAAAGTCATTAAGAAGACAACAAAGAAGGAAAAGGTCAAAATGGATGTCAGAAGAGACTCTGAAACTTGCTATCCAGCGTAGATAAAGCAAATGGAAGAAATGAGGAGGTCCAAGAGCTGCACAGAAAATGTCAAAGGTCAGCTCGAAAAAATAAAGCGAAATAATACAACAAAATGTGCAAAGACCTGGAGTCAGAAAACCAAAAAGGAAGAACATGCTTAGCATTTCTCAGGCGGGGGGAACTGAAGAAAAAACTCAAGCCTTGACTTTTGTTATTGAAAGATTCTCTGGGAAAATTATTGAATGATGCAGAAAGCACCAAAAGAAGATGGAAAGAATACACAGAGTCACTATATCAAAGGAAATGGTTGATGTTCAACCATTTCAAGATGTAGCATATGATCAAGAGCCAATGATACTGAAGGAGGAAGTCCAAGGTGCATTGAAGGAATTGGCAAAGAACAAGGCACCAGGAATTGATGGAATAAAAACTGAAGTCTTTCAAGAAAGTGAGGCGGTACAGGAGGCACTCACTCATCTCTGCCAAGAAATTTGGAAGACAACTATCTGGCCGACTGATTGGAAGAGATCCATATCTGTGCCCATTCCAAAGAGAGGGGACCCAAAGGACTGTGGAAATCATCAGACAATCTCTTTGATATCCCATGCAAGTGAAGTTTTACTAAAGGTAATATAGAAATGGCTGCAAGCATACATTGATAGAGAACTTCCAGAGGTTCAAGCTGGATTCAGAAGAAGATGTGGAATGAAGCATATCATTGCTGATGTCCGATGGATCTTGGCTGAAAGCAGAGAATACCAGAAAGATGTTTACCTGTGCTTTATTGACCATGCAAAGGCTTTAGATTGTGTGGATCATGACAAGCTATGGACAACATTACAAAAAATGAATATTCCTGAACACTTAATTGTACTCATGAGGAATCTGTACCTGGACCAAGAAGCAGTTGTTTGAACAGAATATGGGAACACTGAATGGTTCAAAATTTTAAAAAGTGTGAGACAGGGTTGTATTCTTTCATCATTATTATTCAACCTGTATGCTGAGCAAATAATCTGAGAAGCTGGCTTGTATGAAGAAAATCATCGCATCAGGATTGGAGGAAGACTCATTAACAACCTGTGATATGCAGATGATACAAACTTGCTTGCTGAAGGTGAAGAGGACTTAAAACATTTACTGATGAATATCAAAGAGCACAGCCTTAGGTACAGATTGCATCTCAATGTAAAGAAAACAAAAATCCTCACCACTGGACCAGTAAACAACATTCTTATCAATGGAGAAAAGATTGAAACTGTCAAGGACTACATTCTTCTTGAATCAACTATCAACATTCATGGAAGCAGCAGTCAAGAAATCAAAAGACGTATTGCTTTAGGGAAATCTGTTGCACAAGACCTTTTTAAAGTGTTGAAGAGGAAAGATATCAGCTTGAAGACTAACGTGCACCTGCCCAAGCCATGGTATTTTCAATAACCTCATATGGATGCGAAAGCTGGACAATGAATAAGGAAGACCATAGAAAAATTCATGCATTTAAGTTATGGTATTGGAGGAGAATATTGAAAGTGCTATGGGCTGCCAAAAGAATCAACAGATCTATGTTGGAAGACATGCTGCCAGAGTGCTCCTTGGAGGCCAGGATGGCTAAACTTCGTCTCTCATACTTCAGACATATTTTCAGGAGGGACCAGTGGCTGGAGAAGGATATCATGTTTGATAAGGTGAAGAGTCAGAGAAAAAGAGGAAGACACCCAGCGTGATGGATTGGGAAAATGGCAGCAGGAATGGGCTCTAGCATACCAACAATAGTGAGGTTGCCCCAGGACTGGGCAGTGTTTCGTTCTCTTGTGCTTAAGGGTGCTTTGAGTCAGTACTAACTTGATGACACCTAACAACAACAACATAGGCAACATAATGAATATATAGGAAACATCAAAATTAGATGGAAAGAATACAAAGTGTCACTGTACCAATATTAATTGGTCAACATTTAGCCATTTCAGGAGGTAGCATATGATAAAAAGTTGATGAATTTAATGGAAGCAGTCCAAGATATACCACATGCACTGGTAAAAAGCAAGGCTATAGGAATTGGCAGAATATCAATTAAAATGTTCCAACAATGGCTACAATGCAGGAAGTACTCACTTATCTATGCCAAGGAATTTTAGAGAAAGCTACTTGATCAATGGAAGAAATTCATTATTTGTGGCCAATTCACAAATTGACTATCCAACAGAATGGAGAAATTATCAGACATCGTCATTAATATAACATACAATTAAAATTTTTCTGAAGATAATTCAAACACAGTTACAATAGTACACTAACAAAGAACTGTCAAAAATTCAAAACAGATTCAGAAAAGGACATGGAACAAGGGAAATCATTGCTAGTATTGATGGATCTTAGCTTAAATTAGAGAATACCAGAAAGATTTGTGTCTGTGTTTCATTGACTACGCAAAGGTATTTGACTATGTAAATCATAACAAATTATGGTAGCACTGAACAATATTTCATTGTACTCATGAGGAATCTATACATAGACTAAGAAACAGTTGTTGGAACAGAACAAAGGGATACTGAATGGTTTAAAATCAGGAAAGGTGTGTGCGAGGGTTGTATCCTTTCACCTTATTTGTTCAATCTGCATGTTGCGCAAATCGTCCAAGAAACTGAACTACTTGAGGGAGAGTGTGACATCAGGATTAGAAAAATAATAATTAACAACATAAACCATGTAGATGAAAGAATTATTAAAAGTGAAGAGGATTTGTGCACTTACTGATAAGGATCAAAGACTACAACCTTCAGTATGAGTTATACCTCAACATAAAGAAAACAAAAATCATCACCATTGGACCAATAAGAAATATCATGATGAACAGAAAAAAATGAAGTTGTCAAGGAATACACAATCAATGTCTATGGAAGCAACAGTAAAGAAATCAAATGATGAACTGCACTGGCAAGTCTGCTGCAAAAGACCTACTAAAATATTAAAAAGGGAAAATGTTACATTAAGGATTAAGGTAAACCTAACTCAAGCCATGGTATTTCCAGTTGCTTCATATGCATATGAAAGCTTAACAATGAATACAGAACACTGGAGAACTGATGCCTATAAATTATGGTACTGGCAAAAAATACTGAATATACCAAGGACTGCTGGAGGAATGTATAAATCTGTATTGGAAGAAATTTGGCCAGAATGGTCCTTAGAAGCAGGAATAGTGAGATTTTACTTCATGTACTTTGGACATATTATCAGGAGACCAGTCCCTGGAGAAGAACATCATATTGATAAAGTCAGCAAAAAGAGAGGAAGACTCTCAAGAAGATGAATTGACACAGTGAGTGAAACATGTACTCAAACTTCGTAACGATTGTGAGAATGATGCTGATCCAGGCAGAGTTTTGTTCCACTGTGCACAAGGTGGCTAGGAGTTAGAACTGACTTAGTAGTGCCTAATAACAATTCCAATTTAAGACATTAGTGGAACCTAACCAGTAATAATATTTAACACTGATTCAGCACTGGATTTATACCAGCCACTCTGAGTTGTTCTTTCCATATACAATCCCGAAGAATCCCATGAGGCTCAGAGAGGGTATGTGACTTATACAAACTCACTTGGTTGTAACTGGATCAGCAAGGTTGTACAAAACTCAGTACTCTTCCAGCTCTTGATGTTATACTCTTTGTGGAAACAAGAGGTGTCTTAGACTCTCTTGCTTCTCTCCTTCCCGCATCACTTATCCTAGTGCTAGTTGGCTAGAAGGTTCTTAATATTTTGTGATTTGATCAACTAATTTGGATCTCCCACACACACACAAGAAATAATTCTACTTACAATGTGTATCTACATTTCCTCAGCACCCAGAGAATGCCTGGTGCAGCTGCCTTGAAGAAGGTGGGAGGCAATGAGTGTACATCCACAGGAGAGATCATATTTCAGTCTTTTCATTTCATTTGACAGGAGAAATACTGATTAAAATCAGCCAAACATGTCACGAAAGGGTAACTGGATTCTTCATTTTTTTCTGGGCAGAGTCAGCCACAACTGTACATCAGGAGATAACTCTTCATGCATAAAATTACTAACAGACATCATCTATCTGATGAATGTCCTCTCCTTAATAATTTATGTCACTTGATCTATTTTCAAAGGTTAGACTTACATTAAAATTACAATTCTGAATAGGTCAGCCTGTTATTTAAGGATAAATTATTTCACCCCTTCATGTTAGTGTTGTGTTTAGATAATGATGAGGTTTTCATTTCTAGCCCCCAATAAAACCATGAAAGAAATTGCTTGCTTGACCTAACCTCTCTCACCTGAGTCTTGATCCTTGATTCCTGCTGAGTCACTGTCAGTTACCAGTCTGCATGTTTCAAGGCACTTTATTCCCTTCTTGTCCTCTCTATTTCTTCACAAGTTTCTTACCTTGGTCTTTCCATCATCCCACCTTTCCAACCAAAGAACAACCTGATCTTGAGTATTGGACACACAGTCCTGTATTTGCCTAATCATTGGTCCTTCCCATTCTATCTCTTAAGATTGTGGTGGAGAACCTTCTTTTCTGCCAAAATGCATAACTTCAGTCATGGGCCATACAAAATTTTCAACTTAAAAATCAGCGTGGACTGACTGTGAGGGTAGGAAATATAGAGGTAGATGTTTTTTGACAAAAGGAGGAGAGTGATTCATCTTGCAGCCCAGGAGTGGAGGCCACTGGGACCATCAATTGAGAAGAACCAAGAGCGGGACCCTACCCGAGAGGCAGTGATGCCAGGGATGGAGACAGAGATGATGATGTGGACAGATGGAATGGCTGGGGACAGTGGACTCAGGGAGGGAGAAGGGCTGTGTGCTGGTGGCCAGGGGGTAGGCCTGTGTGATGTACCCTTTGGTTATTTGATGATGCACGGAGGGGATTGTAATCATTACAATGAAATGAAATACGATAGGATGAGTGTAAAGCTGATGTTCTTCCATGTAAATCTCACAATAAAAACTTAAAAAAAAAAAATTAGCCTGGGGGGTGGTACTTGATGGCGGATTAGGGAGAAGCACGGTGCAGGCTTCCAGCAGTAATAACACAGAATACTGAATAAAGTAGTCCCAGAATCATGAACTACATATGAAGGTCTATTTATAAGGATTGAAGGCTTACTGCTGGTAGAATTTGTAGCAGCAGCAAGAAAGGTAGCATTTTTATGATCTTTGGCTGCCAGCAGTTTCCAGAGCAGCCATCTTGGGTGAGATGGAGCAGGAGCAGGAAAAGAGGGCTCCCACTGCAAAGGTTTGACAGACCGTTGGAGATAAAGATGTGAACATTTTTTCCCCCTTATTCAATGGTTTCTCACTGTCTGCACACCTCCACTTTGGTGACTAAAGGGGAGGCCTGAATTAGTGGACACTACCCCACCCCTGGAGGGTTCTACTACACATGTGTACGGATCTGCTTAGCAAAGACCACTGTACACAGAATCGAAGGAAGGAGAGGAACCAAAAGGAACTACTTAAAACAGAATGTTGTTGTTGTAGTTATTGTGTGCCAGGAAGTTGGTTCTGACTCATAGCGACCCTGTACAGAGTTTCTGAGCCTGTAAATCTTTACGAGAGCAGAAAGCCTCATCTTTCTTCCATGGAACAACTGGTAGTTTCAAACTGCTGACCATCAGATTAGCAGCCCAAATAATAACCACTATGCTACCTGAGCTCCAAACAGAATGGCTCCA
Source organism: Chrysochloris asiatica (assembly GCF_000296735.1). Lineage (NCBI taxonomy): Eukaryota > Metazoa > Chordata > Mammalia > Afrosoricida > Chrysochloridae > Chrysochloris > Chrysochloris asiatica. Next base: position 13,051,280 of record NW_006408575.1, on the reverse strand, counting down.
GCCAGCTGAGCAAGAAGTTTTAAAGGCATACTCATATATTGCTATGGTTTTTTTGTGTATCTGTGATTATAGGCTGTAGTATCCAATCTGGGGCTTTTGTGTGTGTGTGTGTGTGTGTGTGTGTGTGTGTTTTGCTGTTGTTCTATTTTTATTTTTGCGATTATAGACTGTAGTGTCAAATCTGTTTCATTTGCTGTTGTGTTTTTTTTGTTGTTGTTGCTGTTGTTTTTTTGGTTCCCCTTTTACCTTGGGGGGGATATTTCTCTCTCTATGTTACCCAAGAAGAGACAGCAATTTTGGTCATAAAACTAAGCTATAATCACACACTATAAAATATCACCATCCAGGCAAGAACCAATACCAGCATCTATGCACAAGATAGGCAGCTAACACCTGCTACAGTTACTCTGAGTTGAGTAATTAGAAAAGTGGAAAGGGAAGTCCAGCTTCTGATCACATCTACCTGGAGTCAATCAGAAAAATTAATAATACATCAACATACATTCATCTAATTATTGAAAACTCATCTGATTATTGAAAATGACCAAGAGCCAGTTGAAGATATCAGCACATGTCCAGAAACAAGATTGTTGTTGTTGGTGTTAAGTACTGTGGAGTTGGGTCCAACTCATAGTGACCCTGTATAAGGTTTCTGAGGCTGTAAATCTTTATGGGAGCAGAAAGCCTCATCTTTCTCCCATGGAATGACTGGTAGTTTCAAACTGCTGACCTTGAGGTTAGCAGCCCGATTCATAACCACTACGCTACCAGAACTCCTTAGAAACAAGATAGAGTAACTAAAACAAATAAGCTTTAGGTAGACCTAGACTTCACAGTGGAAGGAGGCCAGACTTTGGAACTGCATGAGCAGGAATTCAGGAGAATGATATTGAGGTGCATTCAAATGCTACACAGAGAGATTGATAAAAATAAGGAAAAGTCAGGAAAGTGCTACAGGAGCAATCAAATAAAATAGATATAGCATTGGAAACAATTCAAAACCTGCAAAAAGAGGTCCAAATTATTAATAATAAAATATCAGAAATGAAAAATATAGTAAAAGGGCAAAGGAGTAGAATTAAGAGCTGGAAGCCAGAACAAGCGAGCTTGAAGACAAATCGCTCAATATCGTTAAGATAGACAAGCAAACAGAAAAAAGGTTAAAAAAAATCTGAAGGAAGTCCAAGATTCATGTGGGACAACATGAAGAGGAATAACTTGAGAATTATTGTAATTCCAAAACAGGAAGAATCACAGAAGACCACAGAGGAGATAGTTGAAGAGCGGCTGGAAAAAAAATTTCCTAAAATACTGAAAAATGATAAGATAAGCATTCAAAAAGCACAGTGAACCCCAGGAAGGATAGGTCCCAAAAGAAAATCATCAAGACATATCATAACGAAGCTCTCCAAAATCAAAGATAAGGAGATAATCCTGAAAGCTGGTAGGGAAAAGAAAAGTGTTACTTATAAAGGCAAACAAATAATATCAAGCTCTGGTCTCTCAGTAGAAACCATGCAGGCAAGAAGGCAATGGAAAGACATACATAAAACCCTGAAAGAAAAACAAAACAAAACAAAAAAAAACTGCCAAGCAAGAATAGTCTACCCAGCAAAGATGTCAATCAAAATCAACAGTGTAATAAAAACATTCTAGGATAAACAGAAGCTAAGGGACTTTGTCAAAGCCAACCCAGTGCTTCAGAACATCCGAAAGGGAGTTCTTTGGATGGAGAACCAACAAGAACAGACAACAATCAGTGATTGACATACATGGCAGCGCCACCCAAAACTTAATTGAAAGATGGAAGACTCCAGAACAGAACAAAACTACAAGAATGAATTCAGAAAATCTGGGAGGTCAATCTATGATCCAAACAATTATACTGTGAAAAAAGGTAAAAACATAGGAATGAAGATTCAGGTCAGGTAAATTTCAGGATAAGACTGTTTTAATAAAAGATAGGGTAACCTCAAAGAAAATGATACTTCTCAACATACCAAGAAAATGAAATTTCTAGAAGAACATGGAAACACTGAAAATATGAAACTCAAGAAAAGATACTCATACTAAAAGAAAGAAAGAAAAAAACTTTTTCTATATTGGCTATCAGGGGTAAGAGGGAGGGTATAGTAGAGTACAGGTTAGGGGATAGACACATCATAGTTAGGGAGTTGCGGAGGGCAATACACAAGAAGGGGTAAGAGGATGAAAGAACCAGGTAGATAGGGTAACACATAGGCAGGTTTTCATGGGCTAAATGGGACAGAGGTAAATAGTGATGTATTCTCAACCTTGAAACAACAGGGCTCTATGATTCAAGGATCGAGGAATAGTCTAAATGGGTAAAAGAGGGGAAATAATGCTAAGATGTTTGACTTTCTTATAAATGTTGGTTTCCCTTGGCTACTACTATAAATTAGACACACTTGAGTGGGACAGAAAGGAATATCAGGAAACATGATTATAGAAAACTTGTAAGCCTGTCTTCCGCCTATAACTGACTGAAATACCTAAAAGAGGTTCTAGAACTTGCCCACTGAAATAGGCTTCTTGTGGAGACTTTGTAGTGTATAAAACCTTCCTTAGGTGGAATCCAGAGCCTGCTGAGGTGGCACATTCCTACTTGAAAGGACACACAGACTAGCCTGGAGTGGCTAGAAGAACAGAAAAACTTCTTGAAAGAAAGACCAGCAGGAAAAATCAAAAACAAAATAGCAGTGTGATTGGCTACAACAAAACAAGCAAGTTGTTCTCTGGGTAGCCATCAAGGCAAGCAATCAAGTCCCTTCAGGACACATCTCCCATCAAGACTGAAACTCAAAGGGAATACATGAGCAAGCATGTAAGCTTGTAAGATCAACCATGTTGGTCTACTGGTGAGTGCAAGAGTGGGAAAAGCAACAGTGAAGATACAGTCTGAGTTCAACAACATTCCATAGACTCCCATCAACGTGAAGATGAGAGACAGAGAGGAAGAGATATTTGGTCCAAAGTGTGATAAGACCTTGGACAAGGGCCCATGGACTCATGGGCCCATGGTCAAGGACCTAGCCATGGAGCGCTAGAGTCAAGAGTGAAGCAGCCAGCTGATATGAAGTAAGGGGAGATGCACAATAATGCCCAAACTTGCAGATAGTACCCATTTGACCTAGCTTCAATGACTTGATGATCAGAACTTGAACAGAGGAAGATAAAGAAATTTGATAAAGGAAACAAGTGTAAATTGCTCAATTTAATGAACTTAACCTGTAATTATGGCTGTAGTAGCTCAAAATACCAACTCAGAGGGAAGGAGTTACCAAGGATCAAACATATCCCCTTTGTACACAGAGTTGATAGGGATAAACAACTCAGACATTGGCTATCTAAATGGTGGGGGGTGATAAAGGCATGAAGTGGCTCGCTTACAAGTTTTCAAGAGGAGTTTAATTTCAGAGTGCATGAAAATGTAAAATCCCCACTGAATAGTTTTCATCTTGTCTAGATGGTTCTGGTGAAAGGAGATAGGGATAAGATTCTCATGATTGAATAGTGAGTAATTGTTATTATGACTAATTGTGATTATCACAACTGTAAAAGTAGAAGTTTTGTGACATAAAGAGAGGAGTAGTTAATCATACATTCCAGGAACAGAGGACCCTAAGACCATCAAAGGAGAAGAGCATGAGTGGAATGTGGGACCCTATCCAGGGAAGCAATGACACCAGAGATGAAGGTAAAGATGATGACATGGAGAGAGAGAGCAGCTGAGGACTCTAGACTCATAGAAAGAGAAAGGCTGTGTGCTAGTGGCCAGGAGGTAGGCTTGCAGAAGATGCTCTTTTGTTATTTAAATTATATATTCCTGAATGTTTTTGTGTACATCAAAAAAGAAACAAAAACAAACAAGACAATATAGGGAAAAGAAGCAAAAACAAAGTTAGCCTGCTATATTTGGTCAAACATTTAATTAACTCACACCTAATGGGATGGATTTTGATGTGAGCTAATTAAATGTTTGACTGAATACAACATGTGTGAAAGCTGGAGTTTGGTGTGGTGCTATGGACTAATGCACTGGATTGCAATGTTGGTATGAACCACAGGGTTAGTGGTTCAAGCTCATCAGTCACTCCTTGGAAACCCTAAGCAGTGTTTTTATGGGTTGGAACCAACTAGATGTCACTTAGCAAAAATAACAACAATGTGGTGGCTGAAACTGCTGTTGCCTTGTCTGGGCCAGATCAAATGATTTGGGCTGGATGTTCTCCATCCCTGTCTTAAGAGATGATATCTTCAAAGAAGGTCCACAATGCCTCCTCTTACTATTCTAGGTTGTGACTTCTCATTGATTAGGAAGTAAGAATGGGAAGAACCCATAGTTTTGTAAGACAGGATTAGACAGAAGGTAATGTGAGCTTCTAGGTGCTCCATTCTCCTGATCCAGTCTGAATTGATAGCTCCCAAACCATTTGGTTCAATGGTAGTGTCTTCATCTTCAATGCGAGAGACCCTAGTTTGATCCCTGGCCAGTGTGCCTCAAGCACAGCCACCATATACCTGTCAGTGGAAGTTTGTGTGTTGAATAGATTTTAGCTGAGCTTCCAGACTAAGACAGGCTAGGAAGAAAGGCCTGGTGGCTTACTTTAGAAAATCAATCAATGAAAACCTTATGAATTAGAACAGTTCAAGCTGCAAATGATCAAGGGACTGGCAAAGGACCGACTAATGTTTCATTCTGTTGTTCATGGGATCGACATGAGTTGTGGCCTGGCTTGATAGCAACTACCAACAACAATTTGACATCTCAAAAGATCTAGTAAAGTTACATGGATGTTGCAAATGGGTAAACACTCAACTACTGGCTGAAAGGTTGGTAGTTTGAACCTACCCAGAGGTACCTCAGAAGACAGGCTTGGCAATAAACCTATGAAACAGTTCTACTCTGTACATCATGATTCATCATGAATCAGAATTGCCTTAAGGGAAACTACAAGCAAGTTATTGACTGTAGCAGTTTCCACAGTGTGATAGGAAATTCACAGGTTTTGAAGTCAGAGAGTTCTGGGAGTAAGTACAGCATTCCTAATTACTCAGTAATCTGGAGCAAGAAGATGTCTGTTACTTCCTTCTATAAACTGAGGGTGTTAATAATACCCTTCTCAGAGGATTGCTTTAACAATTTATTAACTAAGATAGGGAAATTATCCCATATAATTTGAACACAATAGAAGGCAGTTAATAAATGAATTAGGTGTAAGTGGATGATCAATAAATGGCAGACTGTTGTCCTGGTGTGATGCTGTAGGATAGGCAGTAGACTGATAACCACTAGGTTGGTGCTTCAGATTCACCAGTCTCTCCTTGTGGGTATCAGTCAGAACTAATTCAATGGCACTTAACAAGAACATTATTGCTATCAGGAAAATAATTTTTAATGAAAAAATTTATTGGCCAAGAAGGCGAGAAATGACAACTTGAAGAACATTCAGAAGTGGCTTGTACCAGTAAATGGGTAAACACTCAAGATTAAAAGCATGAGTCCTTCAGATCCAACTTTAGACCCAGACCCTACCAATAACCCATTGTATAACTTTTGACAAGTTATTTAATATCTGATTTTTTAATCTGTAAATGTGACAAATAACAGCTTCCTGATGGGACTTGTGGAGATTTAAATGAGTAGATGCCTGGAAAAGACTTAATATAATCACTTCATAAATAGAAGATATCATTGTAAAAGTGAATGTATATAAGTATGAAACAAAGCAAATGGTATCATTGCATCTACGTCATAGTGCAAATTATAAAAGAAAATTGGGGAAATGTCTTGTGACCAGAAAAATATATAAACACGCAAGGGATTATTGTGACTATTACTAGAAATAAAAATGATAAACTGAATAAATGATTTTTTTGGAAAAATTGTAAACCTCAGAGGCCTTTCTCCAACTGACAAGTGTATATGCACACAAGTGCTTGATAAAGGCATGGGGTTGGTTTGTTTAATTAAAGGGCAATTTCTGTTGTTGCTCTGAGTGTACAAAGTCATAAACATCCACACTTTAACAGAGAGGCTGAAGTAATGTGGGGAGAAGTTAATTGATACTTTAAAGCTGCTGATTGTAAACATGCTCAGGAGGTAGATAAGTTCACACTGTTTTATAGCAGGAAGGCTCTTTACTGGTAATTTCATGTAATTGTGAAATTGGAAGAAATTGAGCCTGAGGTTTTCTCTGTTTCCGGCTTCCGACCTTGAAGAATCCTGAGAGGCATTGGCCATAACCTCCCCTTTTCTAGGTGAAGTGTTATCTATAAAGGGACCAAAAGAAAGAAACAAAGCATAGAAGGAAGTGAGCCACACTAATTGTCTTTCCTAGCTTGTTATCACTACATTAATCCAGAGATGTCCACAACCTAGAAACCTATGTGTCTTTAGGCTTTTTCAGAAAACTATTGTCAAACAACTGCTCCAAACAGCTATACCGGGAATTAGGAGTAATTTCACTGTGGTCAGGTCTCACACACTGACATGAACCAAAACATGGAAAATCTTCAGGAATGAAAATAGTGGCCTCATTCTTATGCACATATATCATATATGTATTTCATCACTTTCTCCAACTGTTTTCCTGATTCCTCTTCTATTTCATTCCTTGTATAGCTGTTCCATACTCTAAGTAGATTGGTTGTTTTGCTATTTCAGGAATCTGTCAAAAGATGACTGTATTCCAGTTTCCAAGTTTACATGGCCTCAACTCGAAAAGCTCGCAGAAAATGAACCTCTTGGGTAAGAGACTATGATTGGGTCAATACTACAGTTTGAATTGTGTAGGAATTATAGGTACTGTACAGAAGTATACAACACAGTTTGTAAATGGGGCTTCTGATATGTTAATAAGGCCATATAAGTACAAGACTTATCTGTCAGTTTGTCTTACTGTAGGTGGTGTAGCATGTGATTCTGGAAGTTATGCTATGGGTATTTTAGATTCCAGCTGTGCCACCCACAGTAGACAGGTTTCAACTAAGCTTCTAGACAAAGGCAGACTAGGAAGAAGGAGAGATGGACTACTTCCGAATATTTAGTCACTGAAAATGTTATGAATAGCAGTGGATCACTGTCAGCACAAAAATATTGAAACATGATAAAGCACACCAGAATACTGTCAGATATAGTACCAAAAGATGAGTCCCTCAGGTTGGAAGACACTTAAAATACAACTGGGGAAGAGCTGCCTACTTAAAGTAGAGTTGACCGTGATGATGTGAATGGGGTAAACACTCCCAGACCTTCATTTGCTGATAGGGTACAACTCAAAATTAAAAGAAACAGCTGTAAGCATCCATTAATAATAGGAACATGGAATGTATGAAGTATGAATCTAGGAAAATTGGAAATTGTCAAAACTGAAATGGAATGCATAAACATCAATATCCTATGCATGAATGATCTAAATGGACTGGTATTGGCCATTTTGAATCTGACAATCACATGGTTTATTATGCTAGAAATGTCCAATTGAAGAGGATTGGCATTGCATTCATCATCAAAAAGAACATATCAAGATCTATCTTGAAGTACAATGATGTCTGTGATAGATAATATCAATACGTCTACAAGGACGCTCAGTTAATACCACTATTATTCAAACTTATGCACCAAACACTAATAGCCAGTAATGATGAAATTGAAGAATTCTACCAACATCTTCAGTCTGAAATGGATCAAACATGTAATCAAGATGTATTGGTAATTACTGGTGATTGGAATGCAAAGATTGGAAACAAAGAGAAAGAATCAATTGATAGAAAATATGGCTTTGATGATAGAAATGATGCTGGAGATTGCATAACAGAACTTTGCAAGATCATTAAAAATACCTTTTTAAACAACATAAAAAATGACTACACACAGGGACCTCACAAGATGGAACACACATATATCAAATTGACTACATCTATGGAAAGGAAAAGTGGAAAAGACTGTAAAACAGACCATCAATTGCTCATATGCAAGTACAGGCTGAAACTGAAGAAACTTTAAAAGAAAGTCCATGATTTCCACAATATGACCTTGAACATATCCCATCTGAATTTAGAGATCATATCAAGAACAGATTTGATGCATTAGACAGTAATGACTGAATCCCAGAAGAGTTGTGGGATGACATCAAGAACATCATATAGGAAGAAAGAAAAAGGTCATTAAGAAAATGAGTGAGAAAGAAAAAACTAAAATGGATGTCAGAAGACTCTGAAACTTGCTCTCTAGCAGAAAGAAGCTAAAGCAAATGGAAGAAATGAGGAGGTAAAAGAGCTCAAAAGAAAATATCAAAAGGCAGCTCAAGAAGACAAAGTAAAGTATTATAACAAAATGTCAAAGACCTGGAGTAATAAAACTAAAAGGGAAGAACATGCTCAGTGTTCCTCAAGCTGAGGTAATTGAATAAAATATTCAAGCCTGAACTTGAAATATTGAAGGATTCTATTGGCAAAATATTAAATGATGCAGAAATCAGCAAATGAAGATGGAAGAAATACACAGAATCACTATATCAAAAAGAAATGGTCGATGTTCAGCCATTTCAAGAGGTAGCATGGTATATTTGTTGTCGTTGTTAAGTGCCATTTAGTTGGTTCTGATCCATAGCAACCTTGTATAGGGTTTCCAAGAAGCTGCTGGTGAGCTTGAACTGATGACCTTGCAGTTCAAATGGTTTTGCTGTTCGCCAAATTAACCCACAGTAGCACACCAGGACTCCATAAGAGGTAGCATAGGATCAATGATATTGAAGGAAGAAGTCCAAGGTGCATTGAAGGCAATGGAAAGAACAAGGCATGAGGAATCGATGGAAATCTTTTAACAAATTGATGCAGCACTGGAGGCACTCACACATCTATGCCAAGAAATTTGGAAGATTACCTGGCCAATTGACTGGAATAGATCCATATCTGTGCCCATGCCAAACAGAAGTTACCCAACAGAAAGTGGAAATCATCTGACAATATCATTAATATTACATGCAAGTAAAATTTTACTAAATGAAAAAACAGTGGCAACCATATATTTACAGGGAACTTCCAGAGATTCAAGCAATATCCAGAACAGGATGTGGAACAAGTGTTATCATTGCTGACATCAAATAGATTTTGGCTGAAAGCAGAGAATACCAGAAAGATGATTATCCATGCTTTATTGAGTCCAAAGGCTTTCAATTTGTGGATCATAACAAGCTATAGACAACATTGCAGAAAATGTGTTTTCTGGAACACTTAATTGTGCTCATGAGGAACCTCTTAGCACAGACTTGTTGTTGTTGTTATTATGTGCTGTGGAGTAGGTTCCTACTCATATCGAGCCTGTACAAGGTTCCCGAGGCTGTAAATCTTTACGGGAGCAGAAAGCCTCATCTTTCTCCCGCGGAGTAGCTGGTAGTTTTGAACTACTGACCTTGCGGTTCGCAACCCGATTCATAATCACTATGCTACCAGAGCTCTTTTACAGGCAGTTATTTGAACAGAATAAGGAAACACCAAATGGTTAAATATTAGGAAAAGCGTGTGCCAGGGTTGTATTCTGATTCAGTACTGACTGGAGGGCACCTAACAACAATAACAAAAGTATACAGGGTGTGTCCTAAACCTAACCACTTCTGATTTATAAGTATCACAGGTTAGATATAGAAGAAAGTACCAAGGGGAATATAGATCAAACGTGTAACTCACCAAGGAACACAGAAATGCCAGCTTTACAGAATCTAAAAGACATAAGGATCTTTCTGCAGAGCCAACACAGAGAGAGCTGTCCCCTAGAGGCAATACCCTGGATTCTAACTTCTAGCTTCCTGACCTGAGAGAAAATAAAATGTTGTTAATGAGTCTTGCTCCAATCCTGACGCCACCTTTTTCTTCATAGAACCCAGCTTCTCGTATTATTTGCTCAGCATACAGGTTGAATAAGTATGGTGAAATAATACAACCTTGTCACACACCTTTCCCAATTTTAAAACATTCAGTGTTCCCATGTTCTGTTCAAATATCTGCCTCTTGGTCCAGGTACAGATTCCTCATGAGCACAATTAAGTGTTCTGGAATACTCATATTTCACAATATTGTCCATAGCTTGTCATGATCCACACACTCAAAAGCCTTTGCATAGTCAATAAAGCACAGGTAAACATCCTTCTGATATTCTCTGCTTTCAGTCAAGATCCATCAGACATCAGCAATGATGTCCCTCATTCCACGGCCTCTTCTGAATCCGCCTTGAACCTCTGGAAGTTCTCTGTCAATGTATGATTGTAGCCATTAGAGAAATGTAAATCAAAACAACAATGAGATATCATCTTATCAGAGCATTAATAACAAAGTTATAAAACTAAAACCAGAAAGCAAAAAAGGTTGGAATGGGTGAGGAAAGATTAGAATCCACACCCCCTACATTGTGGGTGGGATTATAAAAACATACAACAATGGTGGAAAATGGTATAGTGTTTCCTCCAAAACTTGGAAATAGAATCCCTCTACTTTTCAGTTACCCTAGAGAAATAAGAACAACAACACAAATCCATAAATGCATGCTCACGTACACCACAGCATGATTCACGGTAGAAAAATGATAGAAACAAGCTAAATGTCCATTGATGAAGAAGGGATAAACAAACATTAATACAGGGATGGGGAACGTCCAGTCTGTGGGCCATCTCAAAATCATTTGGTCTGGCCCTGCCAAGGCAACCGCAGTTCCAGCCATCATGTTTTGTTGTTGTTGTTATGTTCTGTCAAGTTGGTTCCAACACATAGCGGCCCTGTGACCAAGGAGTGCCTAATAAGCTTGAACCGCCAACCTTGCAATGCAAACTGACTTTGTAATCCAACATATTAACCAGCAGCACCACACCAGGATTCATTAGGAGTGAGATAATTAAATGTTTGACAAAATACAGCAGGCTAATTTTTAAGATGATGATTTTGTATGGCCCACAAATGATGTTGGCAGAAAAAATGTTCCCCACTTTAACACATACAAACAATGGAATACTACCTAACATTAAAAAATAACAATGAATCTGCCAAGCACCTCATAACAACAATGAATTCGGTGGCTCAATTTTCAGTCAAATAATAGTTATTTAGAGGGGACATCAACTCTAGTGAGATATACCCACTAAAGAATGGTTAAGCATTTGAGATCAAATGGGTAGCATTTATCCAAGAATAATTCAGAAGGGCAGAGAAAGGAGGAATGGAAACAAAAACCACACAGGAAGTGGGATAAATGATGTTACATGGAGGGGACTGCAATCATTGAGATGAAACGAGGTGTATGATTTGTTGAAGGTAAAACTCATTATCTGCTCTGTAAATCTTTCAATTCACAATAAAAAAAATTTTTAATTAATTCCTTGAGTAGAATATATTTATAGTCTTCTGCTTGCAACACATTACTAACATTCTTCCTACTTTAGTCAAAGTAGGATGAAGAAGAAGGGTGTATTTCCATAGATTCCTAACTTGTTTTCCTCTATCCCAAAGGAAATGTAGTTTGATGGACTGAGTCTTAAGTAATCAGGCTTGATACTATGGTTATCAACTTTCCTACTTGGGATTAATTCTTTTCCTCCACACAAGACACTCAACATATGAAAAATAATATGGAAAGAACTTGCCTACCTTGGGGACATGTAGGAGAAAATAATAGAAAATGAGAGCCAGAAAAGGAGAAGAAAAGATAGAGACAGGGAGCTTTATAAATTGTATGTTGTTGTTGTAGTTGTTAGGTGTCATTGAGTCGGTACCAACTCATAGAGACCTTATGCACAATAGAACGAAATGCTGCCAGATCCTGAGCCAACCTCACTATTGTTGTCAAGTTTGAGCCCATTGATGCTGTCACTTTGCCAGTCCATCTCACTGGAGGTCTTCCTCTTTTTCTCTGACCTTCCACTTTACCAAACATTATCCTTATCCAGAGACTGCTCCTTCCTGACAATACTCCCAAAATATGAAAGATGAAGTTTGGCCATCCTAGCCTCCAGGGAGTACTTCTTCCAACACAGATCTGTTGGTTCTTTTGTATAACCACAAGGGACAATCCAGTCCATCCTGCCTATATACAGGCAGAAATTTTACCTGAACTTCAGTCTGCTGTTTATTTTCTAATATATTCTGCATATGGCTAAGTACAGAGAATGGTTTATTTAAAAGTTGATTCATTTAAGACATGAGTGTGCAGAATAATTTTTAAGTGGGTCACCATATTCCTCTCTCTTCACCCAGATATACATAACATAAGAAGTCAACATTTCCCATGCAAATTGCCCTGTAATGCTATTTTGGTGTTTACTGATCCCTGTCAGACAACTGTGCTCAAAACACTGACAACAATCATGCCCCTAGATGACAAATATATTCAATCAATGTAGGTTCTCTTTCCCTTGATTGCCCGAGGAGATAGCACAGTGCTTGGCACACAACAGGCATTTTGGAAATATTTTTGTTTAAAAATGAATGCATGCCAGGTTTTGAAAAGTGCTGTTACAGTGAAATCATGCCTAAATGAGAGAAGAGAAAAAGGCGGAGAGGCTTTAAATCAAAGAGGCAGTTCATGCTATTTCCTTGGCCCGTCTTCTTTCTTTCCTGCTTTTCAGCTACTCTGAGAAGAGCTGCCTTCTCAGAAGCTCCTCCTTCTCCAGGATCTGAACAAACCTGGATGGTTTCCTAATTTTAGCTGTCAATGAGCCCTCACATAGGCCTTTTCACTTCAGCTTGTGTCTGCCCTTACCAAGAAATGTTTTACAATGGAAGAAAATAAATTCCATATTATTCATTTGTTGTTGGTTTTTTTGTTTTTTTTTTTAAGCAGATTTCAGATTTTATTAAGCTGGCTGACTCAGAGGAGCTAATTTCTCCAGATTCTGAGCTCCCAAATCATGAGTAACACGGGACTATATGGGGTCGGGGTCAGAGTTAGGGAGGGGCCACGCTGCATACCTGTTGGAGGGCAGGGGGAAAATCAAGAAGATTGGTCCCATTCAGTAACCTGATTAGCATTATAGCTTTCCTCCTTGGGCAGAGAGGGCAGTGAATGATTTTTACTTTTTCCTGTTCATTCCCCACTTCAATGCCCTACGGGACCTTTTTCCCAGAGGCATCATCCAAATGTTGCCTAAGGAATGGTATTTTGGTATTGATTTGGATTGTTAGTACCCCTTTCAATTGATTAGTTTTAATGGCAGTTCCCATGGCCCTGATTGCTAGTGGGAGGAAGCATGGACTGATTAAGTAAATTCCAAATGAAACAGTACCCCACCTATGAGGGTCTTGAACCCTGCAAAGGTGAAGAACTACCCTCCCCATAGGCTCTGTGGGTTCCACCTACTCCAGATTTGCACAGGAACATGTGCAACTTTCTACATTTTTACAAGGTCTTCTACTGCCAGATTCTAGTCATTTACTTGTATGTTGTTGTTGTTGTTGTTGAGTGCCATCAAATCGGGTCCGACCCATAGCGACCCTGTACAGGGTTTCCAAGGGTGTAAATCTTTACGGGAGTAGAAAGCCTCATCTTTCTCCCGCGGAGCGGCTGGTAGTTTCAAACCGCTGACCTTAAGGTTCGCAGCCCGATTCGTAACCACTACGCTACCAGAGCTCCTTGTATGTAGCAGTCAGCAAATTTAACCTTCTCACATACCCCTCCTCCCTCTGCAACCAGTAAGTAGTTTAGGGCTAATCTATTTTGATAGATTGCATTTAGTATCTGGGTCTGTTGACACGCAAGAAGGGTTAGGGCCACCTCAGTCCATTGGTTATAGATTCAGTTACCTAGGAGGGTGACCCCTCTTTTATAGCAACTATAGAAGAGTAGCGTGGTTATTGTTTGGCCCACCTTGCTGGTGTGGGTGTATAGATTACACAGAATTCTCCCTTTCCCACACCCCAAAGTCTACTTACAATGAGCCCCACAGTGGACATCCTAATGCTTCTGCAATGCGTAGATCAGCCAGCTCCTGGTTTGTGGTTGAAGCAGGGCGGGTTGTATGTCTCAATGTTACCTTATGAGGGCTGGGAGGGTCAGCTTCAGCTTCTCATGGAGACGAGAGGCTTTCTTCAGCCTGATGTGGTGAATCCAGGTTTCCTTCCACCTTGGCTGCTGGGCTTGGGATAATTTCTTGTTCCAGCCCTCAGTAACCTTTTCAGATGCTTCTGAATGCCCTCTGGAAAGGAAAAGCAAATCAAATACATTTATTACACTCTGAGCTAAATAGGCCCAAATGTTTTTCATCCCACAGAAAGGAATAAAGTCTTCTGAGTCCCACTGTGTCCAAGTTGAGTCCGGCTAACTTGACAGCTGACAGAGGGGCTAGAAGGACTTCCCAGGGTCCAGTTCACTTTTTTTTCTAACTGGTTTTCAGGTCCATCTCTCCATGTTCTGAGCAGAATGTGATCTCCAGGCTGGAAGGGATAAGGTTACCTGTTCCAGAAGTCTTGGCTGGTTTCTCTGGTTCTACCTATCCTTTTGAGTCCAGTCGAGAGAAATGGGTGTGGTGGTTGGCTGCCCCCACTCGGAGGAGGTGGTACCCTCAAATGTGGCGATGGGGCGCCATCTTATCCTCCGAGGGGAGCTTGCATTAGTCACTCTAGGACTCTGATCCAGAGGCTCAAGGGGCCAGTGCGGTCGGTTTCCCCGTTAGGGAATCAAATGTTCTCCTCCTGCATTTTATTCCTTAACACCAACAAGTTACAAACCTGAAGCCTGTAATAAAAGAAGCACTGATGCTTCTTGCCAGTCAGCACCTTAGTTTTTTCTAGGTGACTAAGAGATTCAAAAATAGTTTCCAGCCACTGTTTTGAGTTTTCATAAGGAATTCAGAATGTCACTGAAAGTAAAGCTTTCAGATCTTCAGAAAGCAAAGCAGCCAAGTTAATTCTTTTTTGCTGCAACAAAATGTGTTATTTTATCACAGCAGGGTTTACAGTATAGGAAAGGGCAATCAAGAACTCCTCAACCCCCATGTTCCTTGACCATATGTCTCCATAGAAATTTTTGGTATAGTCACACCACAAAGCACTTCCCTATTTGACCCTTCTTAATCTTCAGAATCTAGAGATTTTCTTTCAAGTTAATTCAACATACATTTTCCAAGTTCTAGAAATAGAACCTGCAGAAAATGCTAAGATACCCGAAGTTGATTTTACCTATAATTCAAATGCATCAATTATTATACAGTCGTCTATATCCAATGTTAAATCTCACATGCATATGAGGCCATTTTTTAAAACCATGGCTTGGTTCAGGCATACCTTAGTCCCCAAACTGACAACTTTACTTTTTTTTTAAAAAGTTTTTATTGTAAATCATGTGAGTTTACATGAGAGAACATCAGTTTTACATTCATCCTATCGTATTTTGTTTCATTGCAATTATTACAATCCCCTCCATGCATCATCAAATAACCAAAGGATACAGCCCACAGGCCCGCCCCCTTCCCCCCGGCCATCAGCACACAGCCCCTTTCCCTCCCTGAGTTCAGTGTCCCCAGCCACTACATCTGTCCATGTCATCTTCTCTGTTTCCATCCTGGCGTCACTGCCTCTCTGGGTAGGGTCACTGACACCTTTACTTTTTAATACTTTTAAAGAGTCTTTTGCAGCAGATTTGCCTGATGCATATCATTTAATTTTTTTACAGTTATTTCCATGTGCATCAACTATGGATCCAAGCAAAATGAAGGATTTGACAGCTTCAATCATTCACTGTTTATCATGATGTTAGTTATTGGACCAGTTTTGAGGATTTTTGTTTTCTTTACACTGAGATGCAATCCATATTAAAGTCTGTAGTCTTTGATCTTCATCACTAAGTATTTCAAGTCCTCTTCACTTTCAGCAGGCAAGGTTGTGTCATCTGCATATTACAGGTTGTTAATGACTCTTCCTCCAATTCTGGGCCACATTCTTCTTCATATAATTGCATTTCTCAGATTATTTGCTAAGCATACAAATTGAGTAAAGGTAACACATACCTTTCCTGATTCTAAACCATTCAGTATCTTTTGTTCTGTTTGAATGACTGCCTCTTGGGTTTATGTACAGGGTCTTCATGAGCTCATTAAGTGTTCTGAAATATACATTCTTTGCAATGCTATACATAGTTTGTTATGATTCACACAGTAGAATGCCTTTGCATAGCCAATAAACACAAGCAAACATCTTTCTGGTATCCTATGTTTCCAGCCAAGATCCATCTGACATCAACAATGCTATCCCTAGTTCCATGTGCTCACCTGAATCAGGCTTGAATTTCTGTCAACTCCCTGTCAATGTACTGCCTCAATAATTTTTTAATTATCTTCAGATAATTATTTAATTATCTTTACTTTACTTGCATGTAATATTAATGACATTGTTCAATGACTTTCACATTCTATTGGATCACCTTTCTTTGGAGCGTGCACAAGGATCTTTTCCCATTGGTTGGCCAAGTAGCTGTCTTTTATATTTCTTGATATAGATGAGTGAGCGCTTCCAGCGCTACATTCGTTTGTTGAAATACTTCCATTTATATTTACTTAATTCCTGGAGACTTGTTTTTAGACAATGCCTTCAATGGAGCTTGAACTTCTCCTTTCAATACCATCAGTTACTAATCATATGGTACTTCTTGAAATGATTGAAAATCAATTTTTGTTATAGTAACTCAGTATATTGCTTCCATCTTCTTTTGATGTCTCCAGCAACATTCAATATTTTGCCCATAGAATTCTTCAATATTTCAAGTCGAGGCTTGAATTTTTTCTTCAATTCTTTCAGCTTCAGAAATGCTGAGCATGTTCTTTCCTTTTGGTTTTCTAACTTCAGGTTTTTTCACATGTTATTATATCTGACTTTGTCTTCTCCAACTGTTCTTTGAGATTTTCTGTTCATCTCTTTTACTTCATCATTACTTTCAGTTACTTTAGTATTTCCTCCTTTCTTCCATTCACTGTAGCTTCTCTACACTTAACAGCAAGTTTTATAGTCTCTTCTGACATCCACTTTGATCTTTTCTCTTTTTTCCCTTGTCTTATTAACGACTTCATCTTTTTTCATGTATGATATTCTTAATGTTATCCCACTACTCTTCTGGTCTTTTGTCATTAGTGTTTAATGCAGCAAATCTATTCTTGAAGTGAACTCCAAAATCAAGGTAATATTTTAAGTCTTGTGGACTTGTTTTAATATTCTTCAGTTTCAACCTGATCACGTGTCTGAGCAATTGATGGTCTGTTTCACAGTCACTCCCTGGCTTGTTTTGACTGATAATACTGAGCTTATCCATCATCTCATCTTACAGATGTAGTCAATTTGGTTCCGGTGTACTCTATCTGGTGAGGTTCAGGTGTAAAATGGCCTTTTATGTTATTGCAATAAGGCATTTGCAATGAATTAGTCATCATCGTTGTTGCTGTTGGGTGCCATTGAATCAGTATCAACTCAAAGTGACCCCAGGCACAACACACTATCCTGGTCCTTTGCCATCCTCAAAATTGTTTCTACACTTGACCCTTTGCTGCTGCCACTGTGCCAATCCATCTCACTTCCTTTTTTTTTTTGCTGAACCTCCACTTTACAAAGCATAATGTCCTTCTCTGGAAACTGATCTGCCTAATAATGTCTGAAGTATCAGAGACAAAGCAAGTCATTGGTCTTGCAAAATTTATCCAGTATCATTTCTAACACCAAGGCCATATTTTCCAACATCTGATCCTTTCTCTTTTTCTTCCAGTTTTTCCATTATAATCACCAGTATTATCAATTCATCTTGATTTCATGTTTGATCAATCTCAGAGTGAATAAGTTGGTAGAATTCTTCAATTTAATCATCATTGGCTTCAATGGTTAGTGTGTAAATTTGAATAAAAGTGGTATTAACTGGTCTTTTGGTAAGCTCATACAGCATTGTACCTCAAGACATTTCTTGAAATGTTCATTTTGACAATGAATGCAACACCATCCTTCTTCAGTGTGTCATTTCTGATATAGTAAACCATATGCCTGTCTGGCTCAAAATGGCTAATATCAGTCCATTTCAATGCACTGATATGGTATTCAGTGCCTAGGATACTGGTATTATTACATTCCATATATTTTTGACAATTTATAATCTTCCTAGATTCATAGTTGGTACATTCCATGCTCTGATTATTAATGATGCTTGCAGCTGTTTCTTCTCATTTTGAGTCATACCTCATGAGCAAATGAAGATCTTGAAAGCTTTCCTCCATTCCTGTCATTAAAGTCAACTCTACTTTGAAGAAGGAGCTTTCTCTAGTCCTATTTTAAGTGGTTTCCAACCTGATGGGCTCATCTCTGGCACTATAGCTATCAATGTTGCACTGCTGTTCAGAAGTTTTTCACTGACTAACCATTCAAAAATTTCTGCCTCTCCTCTTTAGTCTGCCTTAGTCTAAAAGCGCTACTGAAACCAGTCCCAGGGTGATCCCACTGGAATTTAAAATATGAGTGGCATAGCTTCCAGCATCACAGCAACATGCAAGTCACCACAATTTGACAATCTGACAGAAAATGGTAGAATTACCATATGGTAGAATTGATGATCCATTAAATTAATTCCATGCCTTGGTATATACTCAAAAGATTTGAGAACAGGAACACAAACAGAAACTTATTCATTAATGTTCATCGTAGTATTATTCACAATAGGCAAAAGATAGAAACAACTTAAATGTCTACTGATAGATGAATGGAAAAGCAAAATGAGGTACAAATAGATAATAAAATATTGCTTCAGAAATGAAATATTGATACATGCTACAGCATGGCTGAACCTCAGAAACATTATACTGAATGAAAAAAGTCACACACAAAATGACAGATATCATACGATTCCAATTGCATGAAAAATTTTGAATAGACAAATGTACAGAGACCAAAGTTTATTGCTGATTACCAGGGACTGGAGGGAGAGGAACAGGGGGCATCATTGTTTAGGGAGAGCTGAGCTTCTATTCAGGATAATGAAAAAACTTAGAAATAGATAATGGTGTTTGAACAACATAATGAATGTAATTAATGTCACTGAACTGTATGCTTAAAATTTTTTTTGAAATGGCAAATGTTTTGTTATATATACACTGAAAAGTCCTGCTGTAGTGCTATAGAATAAACACTTGACTTTTAGCCACGAGATTGTCAGTTCGGATCCACCAACTGTTCCTTAGAAATCCTACACAGCTGGAACTGACCTGATGGTACTTAACACCACCACCACCACAATTTTTGTAAAAAAAAAATGTAAGCTCATGGCTTTTTAAAGGAAGGAAAGAAAAAGGGATAGAGAAAAGGAAAGGGATAAGGAAAGAAAGAAAGAAAGAAAATTAGAAGCCATTTGCTTTTTAAAGGAAGGACAGAAAGAAAATTTAAACATATTGGTTTTATAAAAAGGAGGGAAAGACAGGAACAGAAATGAGCTAGCGATGAGGACTAATGGATACAAAGAAAGGAAGAAAATAGAAAAAGAATAGTCTTAACTAAAGATAGGGAGGGACAGAGGTTGCCAGTTGTTCACAAAGGAGGCAGTAACCCAATGAGCACTGAAATAGAAGAATTGAGTTAGTAGAAGGAAGGCAAAAAGAAAGATATTTTGAGCAGAAGGAACAGTGTCAGTGTTAAAATAGAAAAGTACATTATGTGATTAAGGAATAATGAGTATTCAAGAATTCAGAAGTGAAATATTTTTAATCATCTTTGTATTAAACAGGAAACTTGTGCTTGCAAGTGACAGAAACCAAGCACAAAATGACTTAAGAAAACAAAAAAGGAAAGTGGCATTATCTCATAATCAGAAGCTTAGGCGTTACTTTAGACAAAATTAGGTCCAGGATCTCAAACAATAGACGAGAATTTTCTCCCTCTCTCAGCTTTACCATGTTGAATTCCTTCTTTAGTAAGCCCTCCACCACACTCCTGGTATGGTGCTGTGGTATAAAGCACTGGACGACAAGGTCGGTTTGAACCACCAGGTCAGTAGTTCAAACTCACCAGTCACTCCGTGGAACTCCTAAACAGGGTCACTATGAATCAGAACCCAGCCGACAAAAAAACAAAAAACAAAAAAACAAATAGAAAATGGGCAAAGGATTTAGGTCTTCAAGAGGATACTCAAATGGCCTGCAAGCACAAGAATAGATGTTCCACATCACTAGCCATTGTTGTTGTTAAACATCTTCAAGTCGGCGCTGACTCATTCGCGACCCTGTATAGGCTCCTCGGAAACCCTATACAGGGTCGCTATGGGTCGGAATCGACTTGACGGCACTTAACAACAACAATAGAGTTTCCAAGGAGCAGTTGGTGAGCTTGAACTGCCCACCTTGCGGTTCAAACCGAGCTTGCAGTCCACTAGCCAGTATTATTGTTGTTGCTAAGTGCCGTCGAGTTGGCTCCGACCAATAACGACCCTGTAAAAGGTTTCCAAGGCTGTAAATCTTTACAGGAGCATAAAGTCTCATCTTTCTCCCGTGAAACGGTTGGTAGTTGCAAACTGCTGACCTTAAGGTTAGAAGCCCAACTCATAACCACTACGCTACTGCTGCCGCTAGCCATTGTTGTTGTTATGTGCCGTGGAGTCTGTTCTGACTCATAGCCACCATGTACATGGTTTCAGAGGCTGTAAATCATTACTGGAGCAGAAAACCTCATCTTGGCTTTCTCAAAAATTTGAACATAGTATACCCATATGATCCAGCAATATATCCTAGGCATATGTCCCAAAGTAGTGAAGGCAAGAATGCAAACAGAAACCTTTATACCCATGTTCACTGTAGCACTTTTCATAATAGCCTAAAACTGAAACAAGCAACATGTCCATTAATAGATGAATGAATAAACAAATGTAGTATATGTATACAACAGAATATTATGCAGCTGTAAAGAGAAATTAAATTCTGATATATGCCACAACATGGATGAACTTGAAAATATTCTGAGTGAAATAAGCTCGATGCAAAATGGCAATATTGTATGATCCCTCTTAAATGACATAAGCAATTATATAGAAACCAAAAATTATTTTTCAAATGTTTCATCTGCATGTGAAAGTTGGACCGTGAATAAGGAAGTCAAGAAAAAATTAATGCATTTCCATTATGATATTAGTGAAGAATAATGAAAGTACCATGGACTTCCAGAGGAACAAACAAATGTGTCTCCGAAGTTCAGCCATAAAGTTCCTTAGAATCAAGAACAGGAAGACTTTGTCTCACTTTGGACATGTTATCAGGAGAGAATGGTCACTAGAAAATGACATCATGCTTGGTAAAGTAGAAGGCTAGTGAAAAAGAGAAAACTACTACTGAGATAAGGAGCTCTGGTAGCGTAGTGGTTACGAATCGGCCTGTGAACCACAAGGTCAGCAGTTCGAAACTACCAGCTACTCTGCAGGAGAAAGATGAGGTTTTGTGCTCCTGTAAAGATTTACAGCCTCAGAAACCCTGTTCAGGGTCGCTATGGGTCGGAACCGAATCCACGGCATTTAAGAACACAGCAACTACTGAGATGGATTGACACAGTGGCTGTAAGAATGGGCTCAAACATAACCGTGAGGATGGCACAGGACTGGGAAATATTTTCTTCTGTTGTGCATAGGGTCACTAAGAGTCACAGTGGACTCAATGGCACCTAATCACAACAATAAGATTATTAATGCTTACTAGGGGTCCTGGTGTGATGCTGTGGGGGAAAGCACTGAATCAAAAAGTCAGCAGTTCAAACCACTACTTGGAAACCCTATACAGGGCCACTATGAGTCAAAACCAATTTGACATCACTTAACAACAAAACCAACAAAAGGAGGGAGAGATGAGGAGCTTCTGTTTGGAGGCACTGATTTTGTGTTAATAGTGATGGAATATTTCAAAATGATGGTGATAATGATGGCACAACACAAAAATGTGATCAACATCATTGAATTTTAAATGTAAAAATGTGGTGTTGGTGAAAGTTTTGGCATGTATATTTTAACCACAATTTTAAAAAGTGAGAAATAATTTTTGCCATGTCACATCACTGAAATTTGGAAATTTTGGAAATTGTTCTGATAGCATAGCCTAGCCAATTCTAATGTTAGAAATGAATCACGATGTCACACAAAGACACTTAGTGAGAGTAAATTACATTGGCAAAGCAAATTTATTCCTGCAGAAGGGTGCATGCACATATCTATACAGGAACAGGCCAGTGAGCACACCAAGTGGGCAGTCCACTTGGGTTATTAATCCCTGATGCGAGTCTTAAGGCTGTGTCTCACCCCATTGGCTAGGGCTTCGACCGCATAATATTTTCCCTTACCTGGCTGGCTAGTTCAAATTTCTGAGGCGCACATTCCCATTTCAGGAAATAGTAAAAAGTAGAAGAGACATCATTCAGTCCCTACTCACTTCAGGAAACAGTAAGAGAAAATGAAAGATCATAAAGTCTCTGCTCACTTTGGGAAGTAGTTAAAGAAAAAGAGAGATCATAAAGCCTTTACTTACTTCAGGAAGTAGCAAAAGAAGAAGAAAGGTCATAAAGTTTTTACTCAATTCAGGAAATAGAAAAAGAAAAAGAAAGGTCACCTGAATACAATAAACAGGATTATAATAATTTTTGAAGAAAAAAATACTCATTCCCACACTAACTAATACAGAATTAATCTCTGGTGGAGTCCAGCCTATTTAGCAATAGGCACTTTGAGGCAACAGTTTCTATTTAGTCCATCCTGGTATTTGTACAGTCTTTGTTGGTAAGTACCGTGGAGTTGGTTCTGACCCATAGTGACCCTGCACAGGGTTTCCGAGGCTGTACATCTTTGTTGTTGTTGTTGTTATGTGCCGTGGAGTTGGTTCTGACCCATAGCGACCCTGTACAGGGTTTCTGAGGGTGTAAATCTTTACGGGAGTAGAAAGCCTCATTTTTCTCCCGCGGAGCAGCTGGTAGTTTTGAACCGCTGACCTTAATGTTCGCAGCCCGATTCGTAACCACTACGCTACCAGAGCTACATCTTTATGGTAGCAGAAAGCCTCATCTTTCTCCCGTGGAACAGCTGGTGGTTTTGAACTGCTGTCCTTGAGGTTGGCAGCCCGATTCATAACCACTACACTACCAGAGCTCCTTTACAGTCTCTTTAATGCCAAGACTTCTGCAAAAGCCCTTGGGCACTCCCTCCCTTCAATGGTTCCTTCATTTCCACAGACTTAGATCCTGGTATGTCCCACTGACCAAACACCAATACAGACTGATTTGTGCAGATCCTTGATTACTGGTTACACTGATCCTTACTTGAAAAACTTCCCTTTAAACTATGAACCAGTAGCAAGTTTCATTTTACATAGCTCAGTCACTTTTTGAAACCCCTTTTCATTATCCAGTGGAGGCAAATGTTCAGCATTTGCATGACTTTAACCAGGAAACAGTCTGTAGTTATATAAAACCAGGTATTAGGCATGGGTCAGGGTCACCTGGTGCAGTGCTGTAGGATAAGCAATAGACCACTAAACACAAAGTTAGTTGTTCAAACGTATGAGCTGCTCCACAGAAACAGTACACAGGACCACTATGAGAGAAAATCAACTAGACAGCACTTAAAAACAACAACAATGTTCATAAGATAACGAGTAGTCAGGTAGCATAGGAGTTGTCAACACTTCCTGCTTAGCTGGGAGAACACGTACCTATATAAGAAAGGCAATACCACCCAGGTGTTCTAGAACTTACCCAGTGAAATAGGCTTCTTGTGGAGCCTTTGTACTGTATAGGACCTTAAGTGGAACTCTGAGCCCCATCCATAATCTACTGAACTGGTACATTCCAACTAGAAAGGACAAGCATACCAGCCTGGAACAGTTAGAGCAACAGAAGATACTTCTTGAAAGAAAGATTGGCAGGGAAAATCCAAAACAAAAATGGCAGTCTGATTAGCTACTACAACAAGCAAGTTGGTCACCAGGGAGCCAACAAGGCAAGCAATCAAGTCCCTTCAGGGAAAATCCCCCTCTAAGACTAAAACTCAAAGGGAACACATAAGCAGGCATGTAAACTTGCTGGCAACTACATTGGTCTATTGGTGAGTGGAAGTGGGAGAAAGTCAGCAATGAAGAAATGGGCTGAGTTCAACCACATTCCATAGACTCCCATTGTCCTTGAGATGAGAAAGAAGAGGAAGGGATGGTTAGTCCAAAGTGTGGTGAGACCTTGGAACTCCTGAGCCCATGGACAAGGACATAGCTATGGAGGGCTATAGCCTAGAGTAAAGCATCCAGCTGATACGAAATGAGGGGAGATGTACAAGAATGCCCAAACTTGCAGGTAGTACCCCTTTGACCTATCTTGGATGGCTTGATTATCAGAACTCAACTGCAGATAGATAAAAAAATACAAACAAGTGTAAATTGCTACAATTTGATGAGCTTGACCTGTACTTATGGATGTTGTTGTTGTGAAGTGTCATCGAGTCGATTCTGACCCATAACAACCCTGTGTAGGGTTTCCGAGGAGCAGCTGGTAAGCTTGAACTGCCAACCTTGCAGTTCAAATGGCTTTGCAGTCTGGCACATTAATAACCCACAGTGCCACACCAGGGTTATGGATGTAGTAGCTTAAAATACCAAGAGAGAGGGAAGGAGTCTTCACATCAACTTGGACATTGGCTACCTAAAATGGAGGGGGGTGTTCGATTAAGTCATTAAGTGACTGGCTTACAAGTTTTCAAGAGGGAGTTTCGTTTCACAGTGTACAGGAGAATGTAGAGTCCCCACTGAATAGTTTTCATCTTGTCTAGATGGGGCTGGTGTAAAGAGATGGGAATAAGAGTCTTATGATTCAATAGTGAGTGATTGTTACCATGACTAATTATGACTATTACAACTATAAAGGTAGAAGTTTTGTAAGAAAAACTGGGGAGTAGTTAATCTTAAAGTCCAGGAACAGAGGACCCTAGGATCGTCAAGGGAAAAGATCACTAGCAGAATATGGGACCCTACCCAGAGAAGTGCCGACACCAGAGATGAAGGCAGAAATGAGGACATGGAGAGAGAGACAGCAGCTGAGGACTCTAGACTCATGGACAGAGAAAGACTGAGTGTCGGTGGCCAGGAGGCAGGCTTACAGAGTGTGCCCTTTTAGTTATTTAATTTATTATATATTCCTGAGTGATTTTGTGTGCATCCTCCCCCTCCCCTGCAAAAATAAACAGAGGCATAGAAGTAAATAGTACTGAATCATGATGAATGGAAGAGACTGTAATCATTTCAATGAAACGATGAGTATAAAACTGATGTTCTCCCATATAATCTATCACTCAATTCACAATAAAACCTTTTAAAAGAGAGAGAGACTACTCTTGTGCCTAACATGAATGGCACTCATCTTTGTCAATATTCTATTTGACTCTACAACATTTGTCCTCTGTTGTTGTTAAGTGCCATCAAGTTGGTTCCAACTCATAGCGACCCTCTATAGGGTTTCAAAGGAGAGTCTGGTAAGTTTGAACCACCAACCTGTGGTGAGCAGTCTCATTTGTTCCCTAAGGTTAACCCAACTATAACTTCATCATGGCATATTGGTTTGTCCCCTAAGGTTAACCAGTATGCCACAATGAAGTTATAGATGGGAATGTAAAATTCTTTCTCTGTAGTTCACTACACATTGCCTAAAAGTTTCTGAAGTTCTGTTTTAAATTTCAAATTTTTTGCCCATAGATTCTTTTTTTAAAAAAAAAAAAACAAAAACAATTCATTGTTTTTCCAACACAACAGCATTAATTCCAAACTTAACAATTTTTGTTAATGGCACCATTTTCATAATTACTCAGCTATCAAAGTCAAACCTTCCACTCCTTCTCCTCTCTGCTTTAGCATCCACTCAATTTATACCAAATATGTTGATTTTATCTTTTAATGTTTTGTGTAACCTGTCTTCTCATTACCAATCATACAACTCAATACCTCTCTTTTACCCAATTACCTTTAATTCAGTATCTCTCATCTTCAGTTCTTCTAAAACATTGCTTCTGTCTTTAAATTAATTCTAAAAAAAATCTACTGCTTTTAAAAAAAAAAAAAAAATGTCAGTGGAAATGAAATACAATTTAAGTACAATTTTCAAGGCAGTCATGACAGAGCCTCTACAACAGGGCCTCAGGTGACTTTATCTGCCATTATCCTACCCTTACCCATCATCCCTACCCACTGTTTCTGAAAGTATGATCCATGACCTACTGATAGATCCTAAGGATCACCCCCCTACCTCCACAATTGACCCCGGACCAAGCCCAATCTCAAGAGCTAATCATGAACAATTTCACAGGTGAGTGTTTATACCTATGACTGAACATTGCTTGCTAGAAATATACCAGGTAGGAAAGTGGACCAATACCACATAATCACACACTATAATTTACCTGATTTAAATGTTTCTCAAGGACCCTATTTCAGTTCTCTACTAAAAAAGAATAATTGGCTGCCATCTGACACTGAAAATCTATGGTACATCCCATAAATGAGATGTTCATTAATAGATATAGAGTCCTCTTTTGGCACTGTAGGATAAGCACTGGAGTGTTAACACCAAGGTCAGTGGTTCAAACCCACCAGACACTCTTAGGAAACTCTATACAAGGTTGCTATGCACTGAAATTGACTCAATGGCACTAACAACATTTAATGTGCATGGATAGGGTAGGTGGACTGTGAGATATTTTGCTTAAGTGGTCTCCAGTCAAATAAAATTTAAGAAACCCTACTATAGAAATAGTAATAATTTCAATCAAACTAAGATAATTTCAGTTTTCTGAGTAAGTTTGTGTACTTTGATAATTTAGTTTTCTTTGTCCAGGCAACCCTTCCCATACATACCTCCTCTGTGAATATTGTTGTAATATATTTTTTGAAGCCCTTATGGTCCTTAAAAATATCCTATGAAACCCAACTTATCTTACAATGTTGTTGTTGTTAAGTACGATGGAGTCAGTTTCAACTCATACATAGCAACATTATGTAGGTTTCTGAGGCTTTAAATCTTTGCGGGAACAGAAAGCCTCATCTTTTTCCCATGAAGCAGCTGGTGGGCTCAAATCGCTATCTTTAGTTCACAATCCAAAGCTTGTCCTATGGATTATGCATTGTTGCTGTTGTCCATTACCAGAAGAAATCTCCTTGAAGACAGGTACTCTGTCTAATGTGTGTTTGAGTCACTATAAGTACCTTACAAGGCCTTACACATAATGACCATTAACAAAGTTTCATTAACCAAAAAATCTCTAGTCATGAAGATAGACCTCTAAGATCAATTTCCTTGAGGTGATGAAATAGGTTTATGCTGTAATGCATTGCTAATGTAAATGCAAGTTTTCAATCACTAAAGAGGATTGTCATGAATATAATTCCATTAACAACAAACAGGATTGAAGCATTTTAAGAAACAACAGTAAAGAAGTACAAAATTTTTAAGAAAAAGCAGTAGAGAAGCATAGTAAAAATCACTTGTTGTTGTTATTGGTTGTTCATGCTGTTAGGTGCCATAGAGTCAGTTCCAACTCATAGCACAACATAAAGAAACACTACGAGGTCCTGTGCCAACCACACAATCATTGTTAACCTTGAGCCCATTGCTGCTGCCACTGTGCTAATCCATCTTGTTGGGGGTCTCCCTTTTATTCACTGACCTTCCACTTTACCTAGCATGACATCCTTCTCCAAGGACTGGTCCCTCTTGACAATATGTTCATATTATCAAAGACAAAGTCTCGCCATCTTGGATTCTAAGGAGATTTCTGGTTGTACTTCTTCCAACATGGATTAAAAGTCCTTTGTACTTTTAATATTCTTCTGCATTATCTTAACTCAAACGCATCAATTCTTCTACAGTCTTCCATATTCACTGGCCAATTTGCACAGATACATGAGGCTACTGAAAATACCAGCCACGCTATTGTTCTCAGACTGACATCTTTCTCTTGAATACTCTAAATAGTTCTTATGTTGCAGATTTGCCTAATGCAATATCCTGTTTAATTTCTTGACTGCTGCTTCCATGAATGTGGATCCAAGCAAAATGAAGTCTTAGACAACTACAATCTTTTCTTCATTTATCATGATGTTATTTATTGCTTCAGTGGTAAAATTTTTGCTTTCTTTACATTGAGTTGAAACTTATACTGAAGGCTATGGTCTTTGATCTTCATCAATAAGGATTTTAATTCCTCTTTATTTTCAGAAAACAAGGTTGTTTTATCTGCATATCACAAGTTGTTAACTGAATCTTCCTCAAATCCTGATGCCACTTTCTTATTCATATTACCCAGTTTCTTATATTACTTTCTCAGCATGCCAGTTGAATAAGTTTGGTGAAGAATATAACCCTGGGGCAAAGCTTTTCTCATTTTTAAGCCATTCAGTGTTCCCTTGTTCTTTTCGAAAAACTGTCTCTTGTTTATGTAAAAGTTACTCACGAGTCATAATTAAGTGTTCAAGAATACTCATACTCCTCAATATTGTCGATAGCTTGTCATGATCCACAAAATTGAAAGCCTTTGCATATTAAATAAACCACAGGTAAAAAATATCTTTCTGATATCCTCTTCTTTCAGCTAAGATTCATCTAATGTCAGCAATGATAGCCCCCATTTCATGTCCTCATCTGAATCTGGCTTGAACCTTTGGCATTTCTTAGACAATGTAATGTTGCAGCCACTTTTTAATTATCTTCAGTAAAATTTTACTTGCATGTGATAGTAATGATATTGTTTGATGATTTATGCATTCCACTGAGTCACCTCTTTTTTGAATGGGCACAAATACCGATCTCTTCTAATCAGTTGGCCAGGTAGCTGTCTTTCAGATTTCTTGGCATAGTTGTACACCAAGAAAACTTTATAATTTCTTTTTTCCACAACTTACCCTTTACACTTAGCTAGAAGCCTTACCATTGCCAACATCTACCATGAACATATACATATATACATGTACATGCACACACATTCAAATTGCTCCTTAATACCACTTAGGAAACTCCCTGGATTTAGACTTTTTCTTTCTCAGTAATTTTCCATGTGTGTACCTTTAAAATGTCTCAAATTACAAAAATTACATTTCCCTTCAAACCTAGCACTGAACCCACCTGGGTATCAACTTTGAATTTAGCAATAAACAGGATTATAAGATTGTGCAGGACCACTATGAGTCGGAAGCAACTTCACGGTACTTAACAAGAATAACAACAAGATGAGTATTAATGTCAAGAAGGAATGTTCTACTCAGTACAATCAATCATATATACCAAAAGTGCAGAATTTACCCAAAAGCGAAGTTCAGAATGCAAGAAGGAGCAAGAAAGAAGGACCAGTGAATCCAGGAATCAAGGGGGAAGTGTGAAATCTTACACTGTGATTGCACTCTAAGTGTAACAAAAGCAAGATTTGTATAAATTGCTGACTGGGAAACTAATCTGTTTTATAAACTTTCTCCCGAACTACAATACAAAACAAATAATGAGAAGGTGGATTTTTTTTTTTTTAATCACATACATGAAAATGAAATAATACCTTGCTTTTAAATCACTGGGTAAATGAAGAAATCAAAGATAAAGTCTAAATAACTCCTAGAATCAAATGAAAAGGAAAACACAACATTTTTGGGGGGACACAACAGAAACAGTGTTCAAGGGTCAATTTATAGCAATAAGTGTGCACACCAAAAAAAGGGACAAAATCAAACAATAACCCTACAACTTGAACAATTAGAAAGACAGCAGAAAAAGAAGTCCACATTACCAGAAGAAAGGAAATAATAAAGATTAGATAAGAAATAAATGAAACTGATTAGAAAACAACACAAAGAATCAACAAGACCAAAATTTGAAAACACCTTTAAAATTGGCAAATCACTGTACAAATTGACAATAGAAAAGCAGAAGAAGCAAATAACCCAAATTAGAATGAGATGGGTAGCATTACAAAAGAACCTACTGAAATTAAAAATATCAGGGCTGAATTCTATGAAAAAATATACTCTAAAAATTATACTCTAACAGATTCTTAACCACTACACTACCAGGCCTTCCACCTTCAAGATGGCGGATCGGGTAGATGTGTAGTAAGGAGCTTGGTCAACAACAACACAGACTACCGGGCCAAGAGGGCTCATGAGATGGTCTTGGAAC
>NW_006408575.1:13011129-13020561 GCF_000296735.1 Chrysochloris asiatica | reverse complement strand
TTAAGTTCGGGGGAGAAAAGCGCACAGAACCTGCATTTGCTGATGGGCAACAACTTAAAATGAAGAGAAACAGCTGTAAACATCCATTGAAAATTGGAATATGGAATGTACGAAGTATGAATTTGGGAAAATTGGAAGTGGTCAAAAATGAAATGGAATGCGTAAACATCGATATCTTAGGCATTAGTTAGCTAAAATGGACTGGTATTGGCCATTTTGAATCTGATAACCACATGGTTTACTATACAGGGAATGACAAATTGAAAAGGAATGGTGTTGCATCCATCATCAAAAAGAACATCTCCAGATCAGTCATGAGGTACAATGCTATAAGTGATAGGATAATATCCATGCGCCTACAGGGAAGCCCTGATAACAAAACAAGGCAAGGATATCCCATAAAAAGAAAATTACAGACCTATATTCTTCATTAATATGTTATTGTTGTTGTTAAGTGCCATCAAGTCAGTTCCAACTCATAGACACCCTGTATCGGGTTTCTGAGGAGTGACTGGTGAATTTGAACTGCCAACTTTGCAGTTCAAACTGACCTTGCAGTCCAGTGCTTATCCTATACTGCCATACCTAGGCCCACTCATTAATATACAAGTAAAACGTTCTCAACAAAATCCTAGCCAACAGAATTCAATAGTTTATCATAAAAATAATGCATCATGAACAAGGGACACTTAATCCAGGTATGCAATGACGGGTTAACATTAAAAAATCAATCAACGTAATCATGACATAAACTAAAGAATCACATGATCATTTCAATCACTGAAGAAAAGGCATCAGAAAAAGTGCAAAACCTATTCCTGAGGGGTGATGGGTGGGGACAAACTCTCAGCAAAATATGAATAGAAGGGAAATTCCTTAACATAACATTGTAATAAATGGCATTTATTCAAAATCAACAGTAAACCTTTTTTTCAATACAAATAGACTGAAATTATTCCCTTGAGAATGGAAACCAGAAAAGAATGTCCTTTATTATCATTCTTATTCAACATTGTACTGGAATTCCTAGTAAGAGTAATCAGTGAAGAAAAGACTTTCAAATTAGTATAACAGAAATAAAACTATCCCCGTGCACAGATTATATGATCTTATATATAGAAAATTCCACAAGAAAACTACTGGAATAAATAAAAGAATTCAGCAAAATAGATGGATACACAATTGACATACAAAAATCAGTTGGAATCTTTTACACCAAAAAAGAGAACTTTGAAAAGGAAATCAGGAAAACAATATCAATTAAAATTGACCCCCACAACACACACCCCAACACACACATGAAAATAAAATATTTAAAGACAAATCTAAACAGAGACATAAAAGACCTATCTATACAAAGAAAACTACAAAACACTACTGCAAAAACCTAAAGAGACAAACATAAGTGTTTATGGACAGGAAGATTTAGCATTTTGAAAAGGTCTATATGACACAATACAATCTATATATATTATACAATCCTGATCCAAATTCCAACAGGATTCTGTCATGAGATGGAAACATCAATCACTAAATTTATATGGAAAGAGAAAGGCCCCAGATAAGTAAAGCATTATTAAAGAAGATTGAAGTAGGGGGCCTCACACTACAGATCTCTATAAAGCCACTGTAGTTAAAATAGCCTGGTACTGGTACAATGACAGACACATAGATCAAACGACATATTGCATTAGGCAAATCTGCTGTACAAGGTCTCTTTAAAATGTTCAAGAACAAAGATGTCAGCTTGAGGACAAGATGCACCTGACCTAAGTCACTGTGTTTTCAATCACCTTGTATGCATGTAAAAGCTGGAAAGAGAATAAAGAAGACCATAGAAGAATTGATGCATTTGAATTATGATTTTGGAAAAGAATATTGAAAGTACCATGGATTACCAGAAGAACATATAAATCTGTCTCAGAAAAAGTACAGAACATTCCTTAGAAATTAGGATGGTGAGACTTCTCTTGTTCTTTGGGCATGTTGTCAGGGGAGACCAGACCGTGGAGGATAACATGCTTGGTAAAGTGGAGGGTCAGTGAAAGAGGAAGACCCTCAACAAAATTGATAGATACAGCGACAGCCACAATAGGCTCAAACATAACAATTGTGAGGTTTGCATAGGAGAAGGGAGTATTTTGTTCTGTTGTGCATAGGCTTGCTTTCAGTTGGAATCAAGTCAACAGCACCTAAAAAGAACAAATATAACTTTCTATGTCTCTTTCCATCCCACCCTGTTTCTGTTTCTCGTATACACACACATACACAATTACAACAAAATGATGCTAAAACTATAGTCATCTATCCATGTTTAAATTCTGACCCCACCATTTAATAATACTTATTCAGCCAAGTCTCTTACTTTTGACAGGTCTCAGTTTCTTCACCAGTAAAATGAGCTCCAGCATAGGAGAAAAGATTAATGGAGATAATGTATGTAAAGGCCTCAACAGAGTATTTGGCATTTAGCAAGCACCACCGACTTGACAGCACTTCACAACAACAACACAATATTAGCAAGTAGAGTAGCCTAACAGTATCCAAGCTGACCCAGTAAATCCTTTCCTGTCTCCTGAGTAGAAGTGACTTGGGCAGCTGATAATATGCCAGGATAAGTACTTAGAGATTCCAAGAAATCGTTGAGTAGTTCCTGTGGGTGAAACAGGAGCCAGATACTCTAGTTTTTATTAATAAGATACCTCAGATGAGCCATAAGCTGAGGACTGTGGGGCCAATGCTACCTAAATCCAGTATTTTTATGCTTGTCCTACAGCAGTGTTCTCCACTTGACCCTGCCTGGGGTTCAAAGAAAGCACCTCTCCACTTCTCTATTTACAAAAAAGGACTACAGAACATCCTGTCTCCAAGGCTACCTCCTTTATGAAGACTTCTGACTCCCCTTCCTCAAAGACACCACCACCTGCTGCTCCTTTAATACTGGTATTTAGTATTGGTTCTTGGATCTCTATGTCATACTTAAATGTACCATGGTGGTAACAACTACCAGTTCTGGATAAAACTGGTCCAGGTCAAATCCAAGAACTGCTACCTAACAGTCAAGAACACTGGGTATATATAGTCGAACTTTTCTGTAACTTGATTCTTACCATATAACATGGAGAGAATAGCTAGTATCTATTTTATAAAGTTGTTGCAAGGATTAAACAAGATGAAGAATAGGAAGTCCTTATCAGCCTCTGGAAGGGTTCCATGGAGAAGGGCCTGTGTATAGAAAACAGGCCAAGTGTTCCCCAACCCTTAGTGACCCCAGAAGTCAATGTGAGAAAAGTTCTGCCTCCAAAACCAATATTCATTTAATCTATTATTGATTGAATTGTGACCAAAATTGACTCCATAATTGTCAGCTTGACTGGGCCATAATCTCAATATTACGCAATTATCCTCCATTTTGTTATCTGATGTAATTATCCTATGTATTGCAAATCTTCTCTCTATGATATTAAACGAGTCAGTATTGGTGTTCAGTGCCATTGAGTCAATCGGACTCATAGCGACCCTGTATAGGGTTTCCAAGGAGCACTGATAGTGTGCTTGAACCACCAACCTTATGGTTCAAACTAACTTTGCAATTCAGCACATTAACCCACAGCACCACACCAGGACTAAAGGCAGTTATATTGATGGAGTCTTGGTGTGGTGCTGAAGGATAAGCACTGGACTACAATTCACTTTTAACCACAAGGTTGTGGTTCAAACCCACTAGCTGATCCTCAGAACCTCTACACAGGGTCACTGAGGGTCAGAACCAACTCAATGGCACTTAACAACAACGTATCCTCAGAACCTCTACACAGGGTCACTGAGGGTCAGAACCAACTCAATGGCACTTAACAACAACGTATTAATGGGCAGCATGCAGTCTACAGGAATATGTTTTATGAGGGGAATGGAAGTTAAGGGGAAATTCCATTATTTTCAATTCCATTTTTCCATGAACTTTTTGAAATCCCCAGGTAACTGAGTCAATCTCTTTTGAGATAAAGGGATTAAACAAGTAAA
This sequence comes from Chrysochloris asiatica, assembly GCF_000296735.1. Taxonomy (NCBI): domain Eukaryota; kingdom Metazoa; phylum Chordata; class Mammalia; order Afrosoricida; family Chrysochloridae; genus Chrysochloris; species Chrysochloris asiatica. The sequence goes on along the minus strand of NW_006408575.1, from coordinate 13,016,538 downwards.
CAGAGATGAGAAGGACCTGCCTTCACCAGGGAAAAACAGTCTGGAGGCTAGTTAGTCCACTGCCTCCAGGATGCCTGAGCTAGGAACCTCCTAGACCCAGAAGAAGATTAATGCCAAGATACATAGGTATCTCCAAAGAATATCAAGTCAACAGGAGCAGAAAGGAAACAAGGATCTTTCTACTAAACAGTGAGCTAACAGAAAGAGAAAGTCTTCCCTAGTGCTAACATTCTGAATTTGAACTTCTAGCCTTCTAAATTTTAGGAAGACCCATTTCTGGTTTTTAAAGTCATCCACTTGTGATATTTCTGTTATAGCATCACTAGGTAACTGAGACACCATCTTCTACAAGACAAACAGAGAAAAGCCCTTGTGCCTGCCAAAAACTTTGCCTGATAAATAATTGATATTCTGCTGTGTGTTCTTTTATTCAAAACCTCCTTTGAAGTTCCCCCTTGCCCTTGCTGCAAGGATTTGGGGGAGGTGGGTGGGTAGTAGGGGATGTAAGGGAAGGAGCCACAGAAGAGGAGTGGTCAGTATGTGATCAGGAAGATGGAAAACTAAAGCAATTTCTTGTATTCATTAAGGTCTAGAGTCAGTAATTGTAACTTTTAATTAAGCAAAGCTTCCTAGCAGTCAAGCACTAAAAAGGAAAGATCTGGAAGAATACAAAAGCAATTCTTAGTCACAGCTGTAGGTGCTAGACCGACAGCTCCCTCCTGGGGAGGTGACAGTTGGTTAAAAAAAAAAAAAAACATTCTGCAGCAGGCAGGAGTTTACCTGGGCAAAAGCAGCCAGCCTGGCCTCGCAGGGACTAATTATGAAAATATGATTACAATGGATTAGTAATCTTGTCAATCAAAGCCACATGGCAAGTAGCACCTGGCAGCGGGTGAAAATGCCACAGGACAGAAGAATGTGGTGCTGTGTATTTTGTGCAAGATGTGTCTCCCCAAGAGGAAAGGCCTCTCCGGGTCCCAGGCACAAAGATGTGCAGAGGCGGCACTAACAGACCCTCTGGGGAGGAGCAGGCAGGGAACTAAGCAGGACAGTCCCAGAGTGTCTGCATTGGAAATTATGCTTAGTGTCCTCTGATTGCTGCACATGAAAACTGCCCAAAGCTTGCTCCTTGTTTTTACATAAGCCTGGAAGGAAGGAAGTATTGTCTTTCTCTGGCTGTCAAGGGAAGGTAAATACAAATGGTAACAATGGTAATACTACTAAGCACAACTTCCTTTCCCTGAGCCCAAAGTATGTGTGGAGCCTGTGTGTCCAGCACTTTGCAATCTTGATCTTATTAAGTCCTTTAAAAAAAAAAAAAAAAAAAAACCTGTAAAGTAAGTATACGATCCCTACTTCAGGGTTGAATAAACTAAAGTTCAGCAATATTAAGGTATTTGAATGAGTTCCCACCCTGAGGAAATAAAATCATCTGGGCTGTAGTGCCTGGTATAATCACAGCCTCATACAAAAGAGTAACGATCCTCTTACTGTGTGGTAAGAAAAGCAGTCTATGTCACAACAGTTAGCTGCTGTCAAGTCAGCTCCCAAGTCATGATGAACCCCAGATACAGTGGAAATGGACCATTATGATCCATTGGGTTTTCATTAGCTGGTTTTTGGAAGTCAGTCACTACGTGTTTCTTCCCAGTCTCGGTGTGGAATATAACACATGTTCAGCATTATAGGAAAACACAAGTTCCCCTGGACACACGAGCAGTGCCTGTGCATGAGGGGCATTGGCCAGGAATCAGCTGGGCCTTCTGTATGGAAAGGGAAAATCTATCATTGAATCCTCATGTCAACGTTGCTGCCATGGAAAAAGAAAAGGAGGCAGCCAACAAATACCTTGAGAGAATGATTTTTTAGGTTTGAAGGCAGAGGTCATTCGTCTCACTAGACTACTCAGTTAACTGGCACCACATACTTCACAAACTACACTAGCACCTAGGGTCTTAAAGATCTGCAAGCAGCCATCTAAGATACAACTATTAGTCTCCACTTGTCAAAAGGCAAAAGAGAAAAAAGGAAACCAAAACCTCAGAGAAGAAACGAATCTTCAAGATTAATGACCTACACAAGCCACAGCCTCATCTACCCTAGGAACTAGATGGTGACTAGCTATTACTACCATGCTCATCAGGGTCACGGTACACAAGCCTGGAAAAAATGGGAAGAAAATGTGGAATAATACTCAAATTCTTAAAAAAAATCCAGATTTACTGATAATGATCCTTGACAGTATCATCCTGAGATTTTCTTCAAACCTTGAGCCAAGACTATCTGGAGATCACATTTTAGGGGAAAAAACAGATTGCTTCACAAAATAAAGGAGATTACCTGTGAGTCAGACTGAGGAATGACTGGTGGGCTTGAACCATCCACTTTGTGGTTAGCAGTCCAGTTCTTACCCTACAGTGCTACACCAGAATTCCTAGACCTGTGCAAATAGGTGTTCTCTTAGCAAGGAACAAAGCTGGGGTTTGGGTTGTAAACAAAGATGGCAATGGCTAGGCAACCAATACTGTCTGTTATACAAGTACATTGTTGTTAGGTGCCGTCAAGTTGGTTCTGACTCATAGCAAGCCTGTACAGGGTTTCCAAGACAATAAATCAAAACGTGACCCAAAAAAGCCCCACAGTTATAACAGGGGAGAAATCCCCTGTGGAATGGACTGCCTCCTCTGCTCTATTAATGTCTATTAAAGCACTGTCATTATTCCTGGTGTGGTACTCCAGGATCAGCACTGGACTGTGAACCAACCACAAGATGGCAGTTCAAACCCACCAGCTGCTCCTCAGAAACTCTATACAGGGTCCTTATGAGTCAGAACTGACTCATCAGCATTTAACAACAACTGTTATTACTTATTTAAATGGTTTACACATCTTCATTTCTCCTCTCTGAGTGAGAGATCAATTGATAAATCATGTCTTGAGCACTTCTATATTCCCAGTACCTAGCACAAAGCCTGGGACAGGGCCCAGCACAGTATTGCTTGATGGGTTTCCTCTAGCTAATCCTAAATGGAGGTAAAGAGAAGGACTAAAAGATCTCATTAGTTTCTTGTAAGGCTTAGCATCCCACAGTCCTGGAGAGAAATGTATATAAGTGAATGCATAGAAGGCATTCACTCCTAAGACTTTTATACTTCGTTTCACTGACATGAGCAGAACAGACTTTAAGGTTAAAAAGAAGCTAGATGCACACTGGCCTTGTGCAGTTAACAGATGATGCTGTCAGAAACTTGATGGATAGCATGAGCCACCAAGAAAAAGGATCTATGCGTAAAGTACACAAAGAAATAGGGGAAGTACCTTCCCACAACATTGATAGATTCCCCATTTCAAATATACCACCCCCAGTACACCACAAGCAGCTGCATCCAAATGAAAATTTCTATACAGGGGCTGATGAACACATTTCCAATGCTCTGAGCGATATGTGTGTGAACCCTGGAAAATGCAGGCTAAGTCTGTTGAAAAACTTAGCAGAAACAAGAATATGCTCATGGTCAAAACAGTCTTCAGCATCAGAGTGTCTTCTTACAAATAGTGTCTGGTTGACCTGAAATATATGATTCCTACTGTGAACCTATTTCTATACATCCTCCTAAGACTGCAGAGTGAAACCACAGTATTTCAAGAGAAAGAATGGGGGGGGGGGGAATAAATCCTTAGGATAGCTAAATAATCCCTTTTATATACAAATCACTCCTCACTCAGAGAGGAGCAGTTCAGCCTGGTCCATTCATGGATGATGAAGCAAAATCAAAACAGATGAGAATTTTTAATGGAATGGAAAAAATTACAGGTGCAAGTCATACTAGAAACTTAATCACCCTCTTAGAAAACAAGGGTAGTGTGCATATGTCATAGCAATGAAATCTTTTGACCAATTGAGTCATAAACTATGCCTGGTTCAAAGACGGTGAGGAGCCACAGTACTATGAATGTGTGTCAATCTCCACAATCCAGACACTGATCCAATGTCATACATCAGGATCCTGAAAGGGCTCATTTCCTCTTCTAAGAGTCCCAGGGTTTTAATTCCAGTTGATGCAAATTTTCAAAATTTGGATTGGTTCCAGTTTTGCATCATCAGCTTTGAATGAACCAGTTCAAAACAATTCAAAGTCCTGTTATCCAGACAGTAACTTCAAAAGCAAGGGCATTTTTAAAAGAGAGAATCCTCTTCCAGTTCTAAAGAGATAAAAAATCAGACTGTACTTTTAGGTCAAAGGAAATGACTTGCAAGTTTTCCTAGTGGTGCTTAAAGCAGCTCAATAGCTTCTCCTTTGCTCCTAAGGCATATCTCAGCATCTTTAAGTTGGCCTTAAGTTTCTGCCTAACAGTCTCAACTTACCTAACAAGGTCCCCTCATTGGCCTGATTGGTGAGCAAGCTACTCTCTTTCATGTTTCCCATTCATACCAGGTACAGTCTCACCATAACACTCTGGTTCGTGCCATTTTTACCCTGGATTCTTCTATACTCCCAGAAAATCTCAGCCATCCCTCAAAATCACATCAAGTGCTTCTCAAGCTTTTCAATTCATAGCATCTCTTTTCTGAGTTATCCTCAGGATCTAAATTCTATAGTGGATTCTCCTGTGGCTTAATGGTTCCTGATGTGCTATAAGATAAGCACTGGACTGTTAACCAAAGGGTTCGTAGTTAAAAACCATCAACTTCTCCTTGGAAACCCTCTACAGGGATGTTATGAATCAGAACCCACAAATGGCACTTAACAACAATGTTCAAACCAGATTCAGAAGAGAACATGGAATGAGAAATATCATTGCTAGTGTGAGATAGCTTTAAACTGAAATCAGAAGATAACAGAAAGATGTTTACCTGTGGTTTATTGACTATGAAAAGGCATTCAATCTTGTAAATCATTTTTTAAAAAATGATGGATAACATTGTGAAGAATGAAAATTCCAGAACATTTAACTATGCTCATGTGAAACCTTTATATAGACCAAGAGGAAGGTGTTAGAACAGAAGAAGGTGATACTGCCTAGTTTAAAATCAAGAAAGGTATGTGCCAGGATTGCATCTTTTCAAGATACTTATTCAATCTCTATGCTTAGCAAATAATCCAAGAAATTGGACTAGCTGAAGAATAACATAGCATCAAAATTACAGGAAGACTCATTTGTTGTTGTTGTTAGGTGACATCGAGTTGGTACTGACTCATAGCAACCTTATGCACAGCAGTACGAAATGCTGCCAGACCGTAGGCCAAGCTCACTATTGTTGACACGCTGGTGACCATTGATGCTGCCACTTGGCCAATCCATCTCTTTCGGGGGTCTTCCTCTTTTTCTCTCACTCTCCACCGTATCAAACATGATATCCTTCTCCAGCAACTGACCCCTTCTGACATTATGTCTGATGTATGACAA
>NW_006408575.1:13002032-13008008 GCF_000296735.1 Chrysochloris asiatica | reverse complement strand
AGATCCATCAGACATCAGCAATAATATCCCTTATTCCACAACCTCTTCTGAATCCGCCTTAAACCTCTGGAAATTCTCTGTCAATGTATGTTTGCAGCCATTTCTGTATTACCTTGAGTAAAATTTTACTCGCATGGGATATCAAAGAGAATGTCTGATGATTTCCACATTCCATTGGGTCACCTCTCTTTGGACTGGGCATGAATATGGATCTCTTCCAATCAGTTGGCCAGGTAGCTGTCTTCCAAATTTCTTGGCATAGATGAGTGAGTGCCTCCAGTGCCACCTCACTTTCTTGAAAGACTTCAATTTTTATTCCATCAATTCTTGGTGACTTGTTCTTTGCCAATTCCTTCAATGCACCTTGGACTCCCTCCTTCAGTACTATCGGCTCTTGATCATTTGCTACCTCTTGAAATGGTTCAACATTAACCATTTCCTTTTGGTACAGTGACTGTATATTCCTTCCATCTTCTTTTGGTGCTTTCTGCATCATTCAATAATTTGCCCAGAGAATCTTTCACTAATGAAAGTTGAGGCTTGAATTTTTTCTTCAGTTCCCCCAGCTTGAGACATGCTGAGCGTGTTCTTTTGGACTTTATGACTCCAGATCTTGTGCACAGTTTGTTGTAATATTTGGCTTTATCTTCTCAAGCTGATGTTTGAAATTTTCTGTTCAGCTCTTGGAACTCTTCATTTCTTCCATTTGCTATATCATCTCTATGCTGGAGAGCAAGTTTCAGTGTCTCTTCTGACATCCATTTTGACCTTTTCCTTCTTTTTAGTCTTCTTAATGACTTTTTGCTATCTTCATGTATGATGTTCTTGATATCATCCCACAACTCTTCTGGTCTTTGGTCTTTAGTGTTTAATGTATCAATTCTGTGCTTCAGATTATCTTTAAATTCAGGTGAGATACACTCAAGGTCATATTTTGGCTCTCATGGACTTGTATTCATTTTCTTCAACTTCAGTTTGAATTTGCATATGAGTAATTGATGGTCTGTTCCACAATCTCCCCCTGGCATTGTTTTCATTGATGATATGGAGCTTTTCCATTGTGTCTTTCTACAGCTGTAGTCATTTTGATTTCTATGTATTCCATCTGGAGAGGTCCATGTGTATAGTCATCTCTGAAGAATAACATGGCATCAAAATTAGAGGAAAACTCATTAATAAGCTGCAATATGCAAATGTTGTTGCTATTAAGTGTCGTTGAGTTGGTTCCAACTCACAGCGATCCTGTACAGGGTTTTGAGGAGTGACTGGTGAGCTTGAACTGCTGACCTACTAGTTCAAACTGACTTTGCTGTCCAGCAAATTAACCCATAGCACAACCTTAATTTCTGAGAGTGAAGAGGACTTGAAACACTTATTGAAGAAGATCAATGACTACAGCCTTTAGTATGGATTAAAACTCAACATAAAAAAGCAAAAATCCTCACTACTTGGCAACATCATGATTAACAGAGAAAAGAATGAAATTATCAAGGATTTCATTTTACTTGGATTCACAATCAACACCCATGGAAGCAATATTCAATAAATCAAACGACATTTTGTACTAGGAAATTTTGCTGCAAAGGCCCTGTTTACAAGCTAATGGTCTCCCATGTAAGCTATCACTGAATTCACACACAAAAAAAGACCTCTTAAAGTGTTAACAAGGAAAAATGTTTCTTTGAGCACTAAGCCATACCTGACCCAAACCATGATATTTCCAATCACCTTGTATATTTGTGAAAGTTGGACGATGAATAAGGAAGACCAAAGAAGAGTTGATGCCTTTGAATTATAGCATTGACGAAGAATATTGAATATGCCATGGACTGCCAGAAAAATTAACAAATCTTAGAAGAAGTGCAACCATAGCATTCCTTAGAAGTGAGGAAGGCAATACATCATCTCACATACTTTGGACAGGTAATCAGGAGGGATCCGTCTTTGAAAAAGGACATCATGCTTGGTAAAGTAGAGGATCAGTGTACAAGAGGAACATCTTCAATGAGGTGGATTGACACAGGGGTTATAACAATGAGTTTAAATACAACAGATTGTGAGAATGGTGCAGGACTAGATAGTGTTTTTATGCCATGTACATAGAATCATTATGAGTTGGAACTAACTCAATAATACTTAACAACAACATGTCTACATATGCAATAAATCCAATCAGATAGTAAAAAAAATTAACAACTGATATTTAGTGATCATTTACTACATTCTGAAGCATTAAACCAAACCCTTCATAAGTATTATTACATTTATTCTTTAAAATCAATCCCTGTGGTGGTGGTTGTAGTTGCTATCCTGTCAGCTCTGGCACATGGCTGGAGAGCAACTAACATGGCAACCATATGTAAAACAAAATGATACATCACTTGGTCTTGCATCACCTTCATGGTATGTGTGACTCCAACTGTTGTAGCTATAAAAAGAAGGAATCCATGTGTTTGTAGCAACTACTATACCCATGATCTTGCTCAAAGTTACACCACCAGGTGTGAGATGTTCAGGCCTACTACACTCTAGATTATATGACCTTATACATTATAATGACCGTAGCTCATATTTCCCCTGGATCTCCCACAGAATCTCATACTGTTGTACACATAATGCATTTATTTACGACACAAACATGTGATAATGTTTTTTGTGCCAGTGACTGTACTGTCATTACTTTTAGTTATCATCAAGTTGTTTCTGACTAGTGGCAACCTATGTGTGCAGTGTAGAACTGCACCCTAGAGTTTTCACAGCTGTCACCTTTTAGAAACAGATCACCAGGCCTGTCTTCCTAAGCACCTCTAGGGGAATAGAGATGACCAAGCTTTTGGCAGGTAATAATGTGCTTATTTATTTGAACCACTTTTGCTGTTGCTAAGTGCCATTGAGTCCATTCTGACTCAAAGTGACCCTATGTACAGCAAAACAAAACACTGTCTAGTCCTGCACCATACTCACATTGCTGTCATGCTTGAACTCATCGTTGCTGCCACTCTGCCACTCCATCTCATTGGGAGTCTCCCTCTTTTTCACTGTCCCTCCACTTTACCAAGCATGATAGTCCTCCCCAGGGACTGGTCCCTTCTGATAATATGTCTAAAGTACGAGAGACAAAGTCTGGTCATCTTGGTTTTTAAGGAGCATTCTGGTTTTACTTCTTCCAACACAAATCTATTTGTTCTTCTGGAAGTCCATGATGGCTTTAATATTCATCTCCAACATCATAACTTAAATGTATCAATTCTTCTATTGTTGTTAGATGCAATCAAGCTGGTACCAACTAATAGAGACCTTAAACACAACAGAATGAAACATTCCCTGGTCCTGCAACAACCTCACAATCATTGATATCCTTGAGCCCATTGCTGCTGCCACTATGCCAATCTGTCTCATTGGGGGTCTTCCTCTCTTTTGCTGAAACTCCACTTTACCAAATATGGTGTCCTTCTCCAGGGACTGCTCCATCCTGATAGAATGTTCAAAGCATGAGAGGCAAAGTGCCACCATTCTGGCTTCTAAGGTACATTCTGGTTGAACTTCTTCCAACACAGATTTGTTTGTTCTTTTGGTGGTTCATGGAACTTTTAATATTCACTTCCAAAACCATAACTGAAATATATCAATTCTTCTACAGTCTTCTTTATCCATAGTTTAATTTTCATGTGGTTTCTTGGTGTGGCACTGTTGGCTAATTTGTCAGACGGCAAAGTAGTTTGAACTGCAAGTTTGGTGGTTCAAGTTCACCAGCTGCTCCCTGGAAACCCTATACAGGGTTGCTGTGGGTTGAAATATACTCACTGGCACTTAACAACAACAACAACTTTCATATGCATATGAGACAACTAAAAATATCATGTCTTGAGTCAGGCACACCTTAGTCCTCCAACTGGATTTTTCTTATTCGTCTAGAGGTGAGGATTTTTGTTTTCTCTACATTGAGGAGCATCCCAAACCAAAGGCTGTGATCTTTGATTTTTCTTATTAATTGTCCTACTTTTATGAAGCCACTGAAAATACCAATGTCATGGATCAGGCACAGTTTAGTCCTCAAACTGGTATCTTTGCTCTTGAATACTTTAAAGAGGTCTTATGTAGCAGATTTGCCTAACACAATATGTCTTTTGCTTTCTTGACTGCTGCTTCCATGACTGTTGATGCTGACTCCCAGCAAAATGAAGCCTTTGACAACTTCAATCTTTTCTCCACTTATAGTGATGTTAGTTATGATCCAGTGGAGAGGATTTTTGTTTTCTTTACATTGAGGAGCAACCCATACTGAAGGCTGTGGTCTTTAATTTTCATCAGTAAGTATTTTAAGTCCTCTTCACTTCCAACAAGTGAGGTGGTATCATCTGCATATTGCAGGTTGTTAATGACTCTTCCTCCAATCCTGATGCCATGTTCTTGTTGATATATTCCAGATTCTAGAATTATTTGCTCAGTTTACATATTGAATAAGAATAGTGAAAGAATCTGTACCACCAAGTGCTGATAATAAGATGATGAATAGGCAAAGCCTCTGCTCTGACTGTCTAGAGTAGAGATTTAATAGCTATTGGATTTGAATTACCATAAACACAAGCCAATTGCTGGTAACCTTTACCAGGTACATATGCAATGGACAATTAGCTCGAAGAAGCATCAAACTATGGGGAGAACAGTGGACTGAAAAGCAAGAGTAATTGGATTTTGCTGGACTGCCAATAATTGACTGTAGATCTGTCAAGGGATAGTCCATCGTTCAGCTCAATGATCTTCATGTATAAAATTCAGAGGCTGGACCATTTCTGTGCATCTATAACCATGTTCATCATCAGAATGGTATCACATCTTCATTGACTGCTGAATAAGTACCTAAGTAAATGGATTCATGACTGAATGACAGAGTCCAGCTAATCTATTATGAGATTTGGAACCACTGAGATAACCATGAGGTCCCACGGGCACCCTCCTTCAAGTATTGCTCTTGAAAGACGTATTTCTTATGATGATGCAAGGAAACAATGTTTGCAGAAGCCTCTAATCCAGTTCTCAATAAATTAGCTACGACATTACAGATGTCATAAACAAAATAATGTGAAAGAGAAGAAGCACTATTTGAATGTCTTTGAGAAATATGAATGGGACAAAGTCACCTTTGAAGACTGGGCTAAGGGTATTCTGGGAAATTTTTACTTTTCACTATTTGCTGTCATGTACTATAGCATTTTTAAACTGTATTTCATTATCTAGTGCACCTATAATGGAAATGCCACAAGTATATGGCCCTAATAGAAATTTATTTTCTCATGATTTAGAGAGGTGGAAGTCCAAATTTAGAGTGCTAGCTCTCTCTGTCACCTCTGGGGAACCTTTCAGCATCTGTAGGCCCAGCATTCTTTGATTTCCATGTGTCTTAGCATCAGTCTTCCCTGGATAGAAGAGATTCACAATGCAGAGACTCAAGGTCCAAGGAACACATGCCACTCCTTTGGTTATTCACTCTCAGTTGCTGAAAAAAATTAATGGCAACTACCACCTCTCCCCACCGCTCATCTTTCAGTTTGTTGTACCGTGGTAACTTGCATGTTGCTATGATGCTGGAAGTTATGCTTCAGTATTATAAAAACCAGCAAGTTCACCCATGGAAGATAGGTTTCAGCTAAGCTTCCAGACTAAGATAGGCAAAAAAGGAGAGGCAGACTGCTTCTGGATGTACAGTTACTAAAATATATATGCATAATGGTGGAACATTGTCAGAGGTAGCACCAAAAGATGAACTAATGTTTTAGTCACTCAATATATGACTAGGGAGGAACTGCCTCCTCAAAGTAGAGTTGACCATGATGACACAAAGGGAGTAATTTTCAGGACCTTCATTTGCTAATTGGGAGCAACTCAAAATTAGGAGAAATATCTGCAAATATTTACAATAAAATAATAGAATAAGTATGGGTCTGAGCTTTGGTAGCTTGTTGTTGTTGTTGTTGT
>NW_006408575.1:13001355-13001932 GCF_000296735.1 Chrysochloris asiatica | reverse complement strand
GTTGATAGTTGATCCAAGAAGAATAAAGTCTTTGACAACTTAAATCTTTTCTCCATTGATCAGAATGATGTTCTGATCGGAATGTCCTCCAGTGATGAGGATTCTTGTTTTCTTTACATTGAGATGTAATCCATACCTAAGGATGCTTTCTTTGATCTTCATCAGTAAATAGTTTAAATCCTCTTCACTTTCAGCAAGCAAGGTTGTATCATCTGCATATCACAGGTTGTTAATGAGCCTTCTTCCAATCCTGATGCCACGTTTTTCTTCATAAAACCCAGCCTCTCAGATTATTTGCTCAGCATACAGGTTGAATAAGTATGGTGAAAGAATATAACCCTGTCGCACACCTTTCTTAATTTTAAAACATTCAGTATTACCATGTTCTATTCGAACAACTGTCTTTTGGTCCAAGTACAGATTCTTCATGAGCACAATTAAGTGTTCTGGAATACTCATACTTCACAATATTGTCCATGACTTGTCATGATCCACACAATCAAAAGCCTTTGTGTAGTCAATAAAGCACAGGTAAACATCTGTATATCAAGAACATCATACATGAAGAGAGCAAAAA
>NW_006408575.1:12972450-13000425 GCF_000296735.1 Chrysochloris asiatica | reverse complement strand
GCCATTTCTTTCAATGCACTTTGGACTTCCTCTCTGAGTATCATTGGCTTAGGGGTTACGAATCGGGTTGCAAGGCGCAAGGTCAGCAGTTCGAAACTACCAGCGGTTCCGTGGGAGAAAGATGAGGCGGTCTGCTCCCGTAAAGATTTACAGTCTCAGAAACCCTGTATCGGGTAGCTATGAGTCAGAACCGACTCCACGGCACATAACAACAACAACAAGAAAATTGGAAGTTGTCAAAAATGAAATGGAGTCCATAAAGATAAATATCCTAGGCATTAGCTAGCTGAAATGGACTGGTATTGGCATTTTGAATAAGGCAATCCTATGGTTTACTATGTAGGGAAAAACAAACTGGAGGAATGTTGACACATTCATTATCAAAAATAACATTTCAAGATCTATGTTGAATTGCAATGCTGCCTGTAGTATGATAATACCCATAAACCTACAAGGGAGACCAGTTAATATCACTATTCTTCAAATTTACACACCAACCACAAAAGCCAGTGAAGACGAAACTGAAGAATTCTACCAACTTCTTCAGTTTGAAATTGAGCAAACATGTAATCAAGATTTATTGATAATTACTGGAAATAAGAATGTGAAGGTTGGAAAAAAAAGAGGAAGCTTCAGTAGTTGGAAAATATGGCCTTGGTGATAGACATGATGCTGAAGATCACATGATAGAATTTTGCAATATCAATGACTTACTTATTGCAAATACCTTTTTTTAACAACATATAAGACAATTAAACACATGATGTCATCACATGGAATACACCAGAATCAATTGACTACATCTGTGGGAAGAGACTACATCACAGGGGAAGACTGTGAAAGAGACTATCAATTGCTCATATGTAAGTTCAGAATGAAGCTTAAGAAAATTTTAAATAGTCCACAAAAGCCAAAAACTTGCCTTGATTATGTTGTTAAGTGCCACTGAGTTGGTTCTGACCCATAGCAACCCTTTATAGGGTTTTCAAGGAGCAGCTACTTTATCCCACAGAGCCACATCAGAACTCTGCCTTGATCAGATCCCACCTGAATTTAAGACCTTCAAAAGAAGAGATTTGATGCATTAGACACTAGTAACCGAAGGCCAGAAGAGTTTTAAGATTACATCAAGAATATCATACAGGAAGGAAAATGTCATTAAAAAGACAAGATAGAAAGAAAAGATAAAATGGGTGTCAGAAAAGACTCTGAAAATTGCTCTCCAGCATAGAGATGCTAAAACAAATATAAGAACTGAAGAAGCAAAAGCTGATCAGAAAATTTCAAAAGGCAGCTCCAGATAAAGTATTATATTGCTATATGCAAAGACCTGGAGTTAGAGAACCAAAGGGAAGAACTCACTCAGCATTTCTTAACTGAAATAACTGAAGAAAAAATTCAAGCTTTGACTTGCAGTATTGAAGGATTCTATGAGCAAAACATTGAATGATGCAGAAAGCATCAAAAGAAGATAGAAAGCATACACAGAGTCGTTGTACCAAAAAAGAAAGATAAAGGTAGATATGTAACCATTTCAAGAGGTAATACATGATCAAGAGCTGATAGCACTAAAGGAAGAAGTCCAAGCTTTATGGAAGGCATTGGTAAATAACAAGACTCTATGAATTGACATAATAGAAATTAAGATCTTTCACAAAAAACTGATGCAGCATTGGAGGCACTCACTCATCATTGCCAAGAAATTTGGAAGAACACCTGGCCAACTGATAGGAACAGATGCAAATTTGTGCTCATTCCAGAGAGGTAACCCAACAGAATACAAATCATCAAACAATATCATTAATATCAAATACAGGTAAAACTTTGCTGAAGATAATTTTAAAAATGGCTACAACAATTTATCAACAGGGAGCTGCCAGAAATTCATGCTGAATTCAGACATGGACATGGAACAAGAAATGTCTTTGCTGAAGTCAGGCTATTAGCTGAAAGCAGAGGATACCAGAAAGATATTTACTTGTACTTTATTGACTTTGCAAAAACTTCTGACTGTGTAGATCATGATAAGTTATAGATAACATTGCAAAGAATGGGTATTTCAGAACACTTAATTGTGTTTCTGAAGAACCTGCCCATAGACCAAGATGCAGACATTCAAAAAGAACAGGGGAAATGGAATGGTTTAAAATCAGGAAAGGTGTACTTCAGTGTTGTATTCTTTCACCATACTTATTCAATATATATGCTGAGCAAAAAACCTTAAAACTGAATCATATGAAGAAGAGCATGGCATCAGGATTGGAAGAAAACTCAAATGGCAACATGCAGATGATACAACCTTGCTATTTGAAAGTGAAGAGGATTTAAATTATTTACTGACGAAGATCAAAGACAACAACCTTCAGCATGTATTGAACTTCAATATAAAGAAAATAAAAATCTGCATAACTGGACCAATAAAAGATATCATGATAAATGGAGAGAAGATTGAAGTTGTCAAAGACTTCATTTTGCTTGGATCCACAATCAACACTCACGGAAGCAGCAGCCAAGAAAACAAATGACTTACTCACTAGGCAAGCCTGCTGCACAAGACTTATTTAAAGTATTCAACAGCAAGATTTCAGTTTGAGGACTAAGATGCACCTGACCGAAACCATGGTGTTTTCAATCACCTCATATGCATGTGAAAATAGGACAACAAATAAGGAAGACCATATAACAATTGATGCATTTGGATTATGGTATTGGAGAAGAATATTAAAAGTACCATGGACTTCCAGAAGAACAAATAAATCTGTGTTGGAAGAAATACAGCCAGAATGCTCCTTAGAAACCAGAGTGGTGGGACTTTGCCTCTCATATTTCGAGCATGATATGAGGAGGTATCAGTCCATGGAGAAGGACATCATGGGTAGTAAAGTTGAGGGTCAGCAATAAAGAAGAAGACCTCCAACAAGATGATTAGCTCAGTGACAGCAGCAATTGTCTCAGTGGCAGTGACTCAACATAACAACAATACTGAGGATGGCACAGAACTTGGAAGGGCTTTGTTTTGTTGTGCATAAGATCACTGTGAGTTTGAGCCAATTGGATGACACCAAAACCCAACAACAACCATCCCTCCCACAGCATTCTGGATTCATCTGGATTAAATAATCCATTGCAATGGCCACACATAACTCAGAAACCCTACTCACAGTTATGAAGTTTATTAGGGAAGTTAGCAGGTTACACTTCAGGGTCAGAAATAGCCAGGTCACAGTTGATAAAATTAAGACAGCCTCTCCTTTGTTTTTCCCACAGGTAGGCCTCTCTCTGCCTGGCCAAGGTTACAAAGCTATTTAAGGGCTCTGATAAATGTTCACAGGACACATAGGCATGACACAACCCTTCACCAGGTTTAGCAAATGGAGCCCCTTCCCCAATTAAGTGCTTAGAGGGACCCGCTCTGAAAGCAAGCCTCCTACCCCAAAGTCACTCCATTTTACCTGTTTCGTGGTCTGAAAAGCCCACCGCTCTGTCTTGTGCTCTGGTTGTTGGTTCTGCTGCTGTTGCTCCTCCTCTGTCACTTCTCCTGAGTCACAGCTGTCTATCCCTGGATGGAGGAGATTCAATACACAGCAATTTCTGGGTACAAATGACATACTCAACTCCTGGCTTCTCTTTTTTATGGTAGTGAGATCCCTCTTTCTTGCTTCTGAGATGGCTCATTTTAGAAGCATTAGAGTTCCACATTCTCACAATCACAGTTAAACACTCATAACTGAGTCCTATCTTATCAGTGTCTTATCCCATCTTCTCTTACCCAGACATTGTTATTGTTGTTCTTAAGTGCCATCAAGTCAGCTCCAACTCATAACAACTCTGTATAGGGTTTCTGAAGAGCAGCTGGTGAGTTTGAACCACTGACCAAAATCACCTTTTGGTCCAGTGCTTATCCTACAGCACCACACCAGGACTCACACCCAGACATTGTTGTTGTTGTTTTTATGTGCCAGCACATTAACCCACAGACCATACCTGGGCAAAAACATTGTTTGATGGGAGTTATAGACTATGTGCTATGAGTTAGGGCTTTGGATTGCAAAGTTAATTTGAATCACAAGGTTAGCAGTTCAAGGTCACCAGCTGCCCCTTGGAAGCTCTATACAGGGTCGCTATGGGCCAGAACCATCTCGACAGCACTAAACAACAACAACAACATAGGCTAAGGCTAAAAGAAACATGAAATAATTCATTAGACTACTGTTGTGATGAACAGACTCCACAGCACATCACCACCACCACTGTTGTGATGGATCTCCTATTCTCTAGTCACCTCTCTCTCCTTTTGTCTTTGTAATATGAAAGATGTTGCAGGTCACACCCACAAGCTAATGTCCTTTCAATTGATTGTTCATAGCAGATCTCATCTTGTAAGTGACTTCATTATATTAGATCCAGCACGGGTATGCATTTTTCATAACAATAAAAATAAAGCAACTATTGCTATTGTTAGGTGACATCCAGTGATTCTGACTCATAGCAAGCCTATGCACAACAGAGGAAAACACTGCCCAGCCCTGAACCATCTTCACAGTTGTTGGAACACTTGAACAAATTGTTGCTGCCACTGTGCCAATCCATCTAGTGGGGGGCTTCCTCTCTGTCACTGACCCTCCACTTTGCCAAGCATAATACCCTTCTCTGGGGACTGGTCCCTTCTGATAACATGTCTAAAGTATCAGAGAGAAAGTCTTACCATCCTGGCTTCTAAGGCGTATGCTGGATGTACTTTTTTCAGTATGGATTTGTTAGTTTTTCTGACATTCAGTGGTACTTTTAATGTTCTCCAATACCATAACTCAAATGCATTCATTCTTCTACAGTCTTCCTTATTCATTGCCCAACTTCCACACTTGTATAAGGCTATTGAAAATACCATGGCTTGAGTGAAGCAAATCTTCATCCTCAAATTAACATCTTTGCTCCTGAACACTTTAAAAAGGTCTTATGTCTCAGATTTGTATAGTGCAATACATCATTTGATTTCTTGATAGCTGCTTTCACGAGTGCTGATTGTAGATCCAAGCAAAATAAAGTCTTCGACAACTTTAAAGTTTTCTCCATTTATCATATTGTTATTTACTGGTCTACTTGTGAGGATTTCTGTTTTCTTTACATTGAGTTGCAACATGTTCTGAAGGAAGTATTTTAAGTCCTCTTCACTTATAAAAGCAAAGTATATCATCGTGTATTGCAGTTCCTTCAATCTTGATGTCATGCTCCTCTTCATATAATATAGCTTCTCATATTATTTACTCAGTATACAGGTTTAATATATTTGATGAAAGAATGCAATGCTAGTGCACAGCTTTTCTGATTTTAAATCATTCATTATCCTCTTGTTTTGCTTGAGTGACTGCCTCTTTGTGTATACACTCCTCATGAGGACAATGAAGTGCTCTGTAATATTCATTTTAGCAGTGTTGTCCATAACTTGTCATGATCCATAGAGTTGAAAGCCTTTGCATAGTCAATAAAGCACAAGTCAACATCTTTCAGGTATTCTCTGCTTTCACCCAAAATCCATCTGATATTAGCAATGATAGCCTTCATTCCACAACCTTGTCTGAATCTGGCTTGACCAGCTATATCCAGAATATCCAGAATAGTTTGATGATTTCTGCATTTTGCAATCTCCAGCATCATTCTATCACCAAGGCCTTATTTTCCAATTACTCATCATTCTTTGTTTCCACCTTCATATTACAATGACCATTAACTATCAATACATGTTAATCACATGTTTAAACAATTTCAGACTGAAAAAGTTGGCAAATTTTTTCAACTTCATCATCACTGACTTTAGTGATTGGTGCATAAATTTAAATAATACTCGTATTTACTGGGCTTCCTTGGTGGCATATCCTATCACAGACAGGATTGTATTTGAAGATAGATTCTGAAATCTTCTTTTTGATGATTACATTAATCATCATTTTGCATTTGCTATTCCCAGGATAATAAACCATATGATTGTCAGATTCAAAATGGCTAATACTACTTCATTTCAGCTAATACCTAGGATGCAGATGATACAACCTTGATCGCTGAAAGTGAAGAGGACTTGAAACATTTACTTATGAAGATCAAAGAGCACAGTCTTCGATATGGATTACATCTCAATGTCAAGAAAACAAAAATCCTCACCACTGGACCAATAAACGACATTCTTATCAATGGAGAAAAGATTGAAGTTGTCAAGGACTTCATTCTTCTTGAATCAACTATCAACACTCGAGGAAGCAGCAGTCAAGAGATCAGACAACGTATTGCACTGGGCAAATCTGCTGCACAGGAACTTTTTAAAGTGTTGAACAACAGAGATGTCAGCTCGAGGACTAAGGTGCGCCTGACCCAGGCTACTGTGTTTTCAGTAGCCTCATATGGATGCGAAAGCTGGACAGTGAATAAGGAAGATAGAAGAATTGATGCCTTTGAGTTGTGGTGTTGGAGGAGAATACTGAAAGTGCCATGGACTGCCAAAAGAATCAATAGATCAATTTTGGAAGAAGTGCAGCCAGAGTGCTCCTTGGAGGCCAGGATGGCTAAGCTTTGTCTCTCATACTTTGGACATATTGTCTGGAGGAAACAATCATTGGAGAAGGATGTCATGCTGGGTAGGGTGGAGGGTCAGAGAAAAAGAGGAAGACCTCTAATGAGATGGATCAGCCAGGTGGCATCATTGATGGACTCAAGTGTGGCAGCGGTAGTGAGGTTGGCCCAGGATCAGACATTGTTTCGTTCTGCTGTCCATGGGGTCGCTATGAGTCGGTTCCAACTCGATGGCACCTGACAACAACAACAACAACAACAATACCTAGGATATCTATCTCTATGAGTGTCATTTCACTTTTTACAACTTGCAATTTTCCTAGATTCATACTTTGTACATCATATGTTCTAATTATTAATTGATGTTTACAGCTGTTTCTTTTCGTTTTGAGTTGTGCCCCATCAGCAAATAAAGGTCCCAAAAGCTTTATTCCATTAGCATCATCATGACAGCTCTTCCCCCGTAGTATTTAGAGCAACTTTCTGCCTGAGAAACTCATCTTTCGACACTATATCTGACAATATTCTGATGCTACTCATGTTTTCATTTTCTAGTACTGTATCTGATGATACTCCACTGCTGTTCACAGGATTTTCAGGGGCTATCCATTCAGAAGTAGTCTGCCTCTCCTTCTTCCTAGTCTGTCTTAACCTGGAATCTCCGCTGAAACCTGTTCACCAGAGATGACCCTGCTGGTATTTAAAATAACAGTGGCATAGCTTCCAGTATCACAACAATATGCAAACTATCACAGTGTGACAAACTGACAGACAAGTTGTGGGGAAAAAAACAAAGGAAAAATCATTAATTAAATATTTAAGCCCCCTTGCCCTCGTACTCATAAAGAAACACACTGAAATTATTTTCTTCCTAGTTAACTATCTTTATTTTACCTTAGCTTCTTGATCTGTAAGATAGAAAAAAATAATAGTTCTCTCTTATAATTTTTATAGGGGCTAAATGAAAAATGTACATAAAGAACTTAGTACAGGGACACTAGAATATAAGCTTTACATCTGGGTTTGTTAAGTACCTTCAAGTCAGTTCTGACTCATAAGGTTTCTGAGGAACAGCTGGTGGATTTGAACCACCAACCTTTCAATAAGCTGTCCAATGTTTACTCTACAACATCACCAGGACTACCTGTGGGATAGAGTAGGTAAATCATTAATCCTGGTGACTTTTTCTTGGATAGAACTTCCCTCAAGCCATGGATGCATTGTCCAAGTTGACCCCATGTTCCTTCTCCTTGTTAATCTATTTGGTTTGAGTAATTAGCTTTAGTTTACTGAGATACATGTCTGAACCAATGATTAGTTATCAATAAGTAGTTCTTAAAAGCATGAGCTTTGGAGTCACACTGACCTAGGTCTAAGTTAGGATTCAATCATTTATTTATTAGTGAGTTCAGGTTATGTAATATCTCTGAACTTCAGTTTTGTTCATCTGGAATATAGGAATAGCATCTTTCTTGCTTAATTGTTATGAAGATTAAATGGAATTACATTAGCCAGAGTCCATTGCAAATTAGAGGCCAAGTCAGAATTAAATATGCAAGAAATTTATTAGGGACAACACCAATGAGAGAAAACGTGTTGTTGTTGTTAAGTGCTGTTGAGTAGTTCTGACCCAAGTGATGCTGTATAGGGGTCAAGAGCGACTGGTGAGCTTGAACCACTGACCCTGTGGTTCAAACTGACCTTGCAGTCCAGTGCATTAACATACCGCTCCACACCATGATACCCAAATGAGGTGAGGAGGGCCATCAGACTATGATACAGGTCTGATCCCAAGGGAAAGAAGAAAGAAAAGTTGGAAACATTTTAAACTGCAGTACAGTTTTAAGAATTTTCAGCAAAGCCATCAAGAGACCTACTGTGTCCTAGGAATGAGCTTCCTTAATATCCCCACCAACTCAAGAGGAGCAAGCAGCCCATGGACAGCATGTTGTTGGTAAAAAGGCATGCATGATTTCAGAGCATAGGAGTCCTTGGTCAATTATATTCTCTGGAGCTGGAAATCAGAAAGTCACATTCACATGACTGCCACAGATATCAAGCATGTAAAAGTACTTATTACTCTGAATACATGGTATAGTGCAGTCATAATTGTAATTTCTATTGATGCAGTCAGTATCATTATTGCCATTACTATGATCTTTATAGCCCAATAAAAAGTTATTTAAACGGCATAGAACTCTAAATAATTTTCAACTTTTTATGCTCGTTATGATAAGACATTATAATTATAATCATAACTTTTTTAAGTTATGATTTAAATCACAAGACCTTTTTAAAGTGTTGAAGAGCAACAATGTCAGCTTGAGGACTAAGGTGCACCTGACTCTGGCCATGGTATTTTCAGTAATTTCTTATGTATGCAAAAACTGGACAGTGAATAAGGAAGACCGTAGAAGAATTGATACTTTTGAGTTATGGTGTTGGAGGAGAATAGTGAAAGTGCCATGGGCTGCCAAAAGAACCAATAGATCCGTTTTGGAAGAAGTGCAGCCAGAGTGCTAAGCTTCGTCTCTCATACTTTGAATATATTGTCAGGAGGGAGCAGTTGCTGGAGAAGGATGTCATGTTTGGTAAGATGGAGGGTCAGAGAAAAAGAGGAAGACCTCCCAATGAGATGGATTGGCCAAGTGGCAGCATCAATGGACTCAAGCGTGGCAACAGTAGTAAGGTTGGCCCAGAATTGGGCAGTGTTTCATTCTGCTGTGCATAAGGTTGCTATGGGTCAGCAACTTGATGGCACCTAACAACAACAACAACAACAAGTTATAATCATCCAAACGAATACATTGTAAGCATTCACTTGTTGAACCTCTTATTCTCTTAAATGTACAGGAGAGCAGCAAGGTGTGACTCTAAGATAACAACTGAGTCAAGAGTTATGAATGGCACCTAGGTGGCACCTTTAAATCCCACAGCCTTCATTCACCATGTAAGCATGGCATTGGCCTTCCCTAACTTGGAGACTGTCGCACTACTCATCTATCACCTGCCTATATGCCTTCACCACTTACAACCCAAGTAACCAGGAGAATACAATCAACATGGACTTTCCCTCTCAAAGGTGAACCAAGAGCAGTTTCAAAACAGGTAATCCCATCTAACTACTCATAGCTGCAAGATTAGAACCCTACAGCTTCCCATTCTGACACCTGGGGTAATTCCTTAGCCCTGAAGAAAATACATGCTTCATGACAACATTTCCCTAAGAAAAGCATGCCACTCAATCAAATATAATGGGGGGAAATCATTTCTGCGTCTTCTTTTAAGGAGAAGTTAATAAATTTTCTTTAAAAGGCAGAGTGAATGGGAAGAAAATGCAGACAAAAGAGGTAGATTTAAACCACATTTTCAATTTTGAAACTATATTCATTCCTCAGTCATTTAATTAGAATTTTGTCTTTTATCTAGTCATTAGTAGGAAAATGATCCTATAAGCGTGCAGTAAAATGCTAAATAATAAAGGTGGATACCCATTTATATTCCTATGCTTTCCACCAAAGAAAAACAGTTGAGTTTGTCTGCTAACTAAAATTCCTCTTGTCCCTCCCCTTCTTATAAAATTCCTATCTCCCTGGACAAATGAGTAGGCGTGTGTCCCTTATCTGTCTAATAACAATACCCTCCTGATCAGTGACTGGTCCAAGCCTCAGTGGTATGATTCAGGATGGCCAATGAAAGCCCTACCCTAGTATGTTTATATACTGGAGAGATAGGGGCATGAAAGAGAGAGACAGATGTTTTCTCTTTCCTCTACAGTAATCAATTATCTTAGATTATTTAAATCAAAGCTTTTCTTTTGTTGTTGTTAAGTGCCATTGAGTCAATTCAGACTCATAGTGACCTTCTATAGGGTTTCCAAGGAGCAGCTGGTGGATTTGAATCGCCAATCTTGCAGTTCAAACTAACATTACAGTAGAGTGCTTATCCTACAGCACCACACCAAGACTCCAACATACCTTTACTGCATAAGAAAAACCACATGGAACTATGAAACAGCATGACTGGTATAATTGGTTTTATTGAATCATATACATGAAAAATATCTAACTGGCAAATTTTGTACTCTCTGGATTTTTACAGCATTAAAAAAAGAGGAAAAATCTTATGTAGGAGACTGAAATGAATACAGAAATAGATACAGAGATAAAGAAAAATGTATAGAGATGACACTTTGAACCATTGGTAGAGTCCATTCTGAGGCAAGCTCTACTTGTTTTTGAACACTTATTAGAGGGTTTCACCATGTATGGAATCAAGAGTTCAAAAGAAAAAAGATAAGACCCATGAGGACAAATGTCTCTGAATTAGGGGAAACAGTTACATATATAGAATTTGTTCGCTGAATCTTATGATAATAATGTTCTTCTTACAATAGAATGTGTACTGACATAATGAAGGGAGATAACTGGAATGCATTGGTATTGTGAAAGGCATTGCAATATGGAGGAAAACAAACTCTATAAAACATAGTTACTATTTATTCCTGTAAGATCAATAAGAGGCCTACTGTCTCCCAGTGCCTTGGTATCCATGAGTATAATAAGGACAATTATGTTTCTTAAGATTGATTCTGCAAATCAGACTGGCTTTGAGGGAGATCACAGTTATTGAGAGAGAGCAAGTCAAATAAATGATTAATGGTGATCAAAGAAAGCTGTTTATTCCAGAATTATCAAGACCCAAGATTCAAGGCAACAAAACAAAAGAGACTGATGCAGAGGTTCAATAACAGAAAACTTTATTAACACTTTCTCTGTATGAAGACAGCACCTGACAACCACTTGTGTCTTTGGATGATTTGATCTACAATGCAGGTGCAGCCTGCTCAGTTTTCCACCTTAGCAGTAGACCAGATTCCTTCTTACTCTCAAGCAAAATACAATACATATGACCAATTCAGTAAGTAAACTAGTGGGTAGGGAGGTAGAAAGTATTGCCCAACACTGAGCCCTCAGGTGTAGCAGACTTGTCATCCTAGGTATGCACATCTATAGAGAGACACACACTACAGACCTCTCAAGAAAAATCATTATACTCCCTCTCCTTCACACAATGTTCTCTTCTCAGCCAGCAGACAGAGTACATGAGACAGGAAATAGTTAACTAATAGTTGGTTATATTGAATGATGCCATCTCCTACAAAGGGAATTCCAAATACAGAACCCAGATATTGTATGAAAAAAGTAGTTTATATAGGTTATTATAGAATGTTGCAGTTTTAAGAACCAAGAAATTCAGTCCAATTCTCAGAACACAAACCCCATCCTGCCTTCAATTCCAACACTGGTTTTGCCATTTATAACCACAAAGTTATTATGAGGATTACCCCACAGGTGTCTTTTTGGTCCCAAGAGGAGATGCTGCCATGTCCTCATTTTCACAGGTGTGAAATATCTTGAAAGAACTATCTTGACTGAGAAAACCTAAAAAATAATCTGATAGATCCTGCAAACATAAGAAGCTCATGAAGAAAGGACCTGCTCCTTTGCCCTTGAACCCTATGGCTTTCCCTGCTCTCACATATATAAAACCTGTCCTTCATGGCTGCATCTACCACCCAGTGCAGACTAGGCCCCACTTAGCTAGGTTTCCCTGCCCTTGGCAACGTATGAGTATCCTTATTTAGCATTGAACCACACGGATTTCTTCATCTTGACACAGCTGCAGTTCTAATTGCAACACTTCTAAAGTTTTCACATTTGATTTCAAGCCCCAGTACAATAATGTCCCTTTATTCTGAGTACAAAGAGCTCTAGTAACATAGTGATTATTAGTCGGGCTGCTAATTTCACAATCAGCAGTTCAAAATTACCAGTGGTTCCACTGGAGAAAGACGAAGCTTTCTGCTCCTATAAAGATTTATAGCCCCAGAAACCCTATGCAAGGTCATGAAGAGTTGGAACTGACTCCACAGTACATAGCCACCACCAACGTTCTGAGCACATGATCATCTCCCTGTACTCTTAAAATCTAGGGTATAACATAATGGAATATGATTTGGTCATAAAAAAGGAATGAAATACTGTCATGTTACAATATAGATGGACCTTGAAAATATTATGTTGAGGAAATAAGTTAGTCACAAAAGACTGCAGAATGTATAACTCATTTTTTATATAAAATGTTTTTGTTGTTGTTGTTAGGTGCCATCAAGTTGGTGCCAATTCAAAGCGACCTTATGCACAGCAGAACAAAACACTGCCGGATCCTGGGCCAACCTCACTATTTTTGCCACCCTTGAGCCCATTGATGTGGCCACTTGGCCAATCCAGCTCACTGGAGGTCTTCCTCTTTTTCTCTGACTCTCCGCCTTATCAAAAATGATATCCTTCTCCAGTGACTGGTCCCTACTGACAATATGTCCAAAGTATGACAGATGAAATTTGGCCAGCTTGGCCTCCAAGGAGCACTCTGGCTGCACTTCTTCCAACACAGATCTGTTGGTTCTATGGGCAGCCCATGGCACTTGCAATATTCTCCTCCAACACCATAACTCAAAAGCAGCAATTCTTCTACGGCCTTCTTTATTTACTGTCCAACTTTCACATGCATATGAGGTTATTGAAAATATCATGGCTTGGGTCAGGAGCACCTTAGTCCTCAAGATGACATCTTTGTTTTCAACATATAAATAGGTCTTATACAGCAGATTTGCCTAATGCAATATGTTGTTTGATTTCTTGACTGCTGCTTGTGCGAGTGTTGATAGTTGAACCAAGAAGAGTGAAGTCCTTGACAACTTCAATCTTTTCTCAATTGATCAGAATGTTTATTATTGGTCCAGCGGTGAGGATTTTTGTTTTTTTTACATTGAGATGCAACCCATACTGAACCCTCCTCTTTGCTCCCTACTTTTGCATTCCAATCACCAGTAATGAGCAATACATCTTGATTGCATGTTTGATCAATTTCAGATTGAAGAAGTTGGTAGAATTCTTCTATTTCATCTTCACTGGCTTTAGTGGTTGGTGCACAAATTTGAATAGTAGTGGTATTAACTGGGCTTCCCTGTAGGCGCATGGACATTATCCTATCACTTATAGCATTGTACCTCATGACTGATCTGGATATGTTCTTTCTGACAATGAATGCAATACCATTTCTCTTCAATTTGTCATTCCCTGCATAGTAAACCATGTGGTTGTCAGATTCAAAATGGCCAATACCAGTCCATTTCAGCTCACTAATGCCTTAGATATCGATGTTGATGCGTTCCATTTCATTTTTGACAACTTCCAATTTTCTCAGATTCATACTTCGTACATTCCATATTCCGATTTTCAATGGATGTTTCCAACTGTTTCTTTTCATTTTGATTTGTGGCCCATTAGCAAATGAAGGTTCTGTGAGCTTTTCTCAACTTGGAGGAGGCATTTTTTTCCCCAGTCACATTCTGAGTGCCTTCTCACTTTCCAGTCCTGTATCTGACAATGTTTCTCTGCTATTCATAAAGTTTTCAGTGACTAGCGATTCGGAAGTAGTTTGTCACTCTTTCTTCCTAGTCTGTCTTTGTTTGAAAGCTCATCTGAAACCTGTCCACCATGGGTGACCCTGCTGGTTATTTAAAATACTGGTGGTATAGCCCTCAGAATCACAGCAATTCAAACCACCACAGCACAACAGACAGACGAGTGGCGGTTGCATGGTTGTTGTTATAATCATAGAAGTAAAGAAAACAGAGCTTTGGGGTGGGCACAGCAAGCAGGCACCTTAATAATACTGATTTTAAACACAATATCAATTTAGATATATTTAAAAATACATCTAAGTTGAGTTCTTTAGGACAAATAAGCATTACTCAATGAAGCAGAGGACCAAATTCTAGACACAAAAAGAATGGCGTAGTCAACTGTGTATGGTTCTGTAATGTCAAAGTAGAGAATTCAAAAAGATGCAGAAATGGTTAGAAAGGGCTAGAAAGGTAAACAGATTGGTTCATAAAAGAAACTTGTGGACAATGTGTAAGAGCCAGGAGTTGATCCTAAGAACACTGGTGGGCTACTGAAGAACTGTTAAGTAGAGTACATGATCTGATTTGCATATGGTAAAACCTCTATGCAAAGTGTGTGTATTGAGAGATCAAGCTGTTGTAATAATGTAGGCAAAAAAAAAAAATGAAGGTGGACTGATTTGAGAGCTATTAAGGTGATAAACCCAACTTGATTAGTCACTGATAGTGTGAAGTGGGGGAAGTGGGTAGTTGAGAATGCTGCTCAGGTTTTTGGCTTAGACAACTGCTTGGATGGAAGTTCCATTTCCTGAGATGGGGGAAATTAGGATAGGTGCAGTTTGGAGTGAGTTAATTTCAATATGTCTTTGGGAGTCCTGGGGTGGTGCTGTGGGATAATGCACTTGACTTCAAGGTCAGTTTAAATCGCAGGGCTGGTGGTTCAAGTTCACCAGCTGCTCCTTGAAAAGCCTATGCAGAGTTGTTATGGGTCGGAACCAGTTTGATGGTACTTAACAACAACAACAACAATGGGATGTTCAAGGTAAACTGTTTAATTAGTCAAACATGAGATAAACCGGTCTAGAGTTGAGGAGAATGGCTTGAGTTCAGAATCTCAATTTTGATAACATCAGCCTTGTTGTTAAATGCCATTGAGTAGGTTCTGACCCATAGAGACCCTGTATAGGGTTACCAAGGAGCAGCTGTGAGCTTGAACCACTGACCTTGTAATTTGAACCAACTTTACAGTCCAGCGCATTAACCCACAGCGCCACACCAGGAGTCATCAGCCTTAGGTTAATGGTACTCAAGGCTTGGGAAATAGATTAAATCAACCTAGAAATGGTCTTTAGCATGAGACTAGAGGGCCATGCTGTTGTTGCTGTGTGTCATCGAGGAGACTCACAGCCATACTGTATAGGGTTTCCAAGGAGACGATGGTGGATTTGAGCCACTGGTCTTGTAGTTAGTAATCCAGTGCTTATCCTAAAGCACCACATCAGGACTCCAGAGGACCATAAAGAATACAAATATTTAAAGAATATGCAGGGAAATTTTTCAGGGGAACAAAAAGACAGAAAAAGGGAAGCTTGAGATGCAAAAGGAACACCCAGAGAGGAAGATGCCATGCAAACCAAGGAAAGAGCAATTAAAGGAAAGACTGATAGTAAGCAATATAGGACAATCAATCATTAAATTTTGGCTCAAGGGAGCCACAGATGACCTTGGACAGTGTATTTTTTCATAGAATGGTGGATCCAAAGTCAGTTGTGCTGTAATGATGCCTATATGCAAATTACTTCCATGCAGTTAACTTGTGTGTCTTAGCACTCCTACATAATTAAGGAACCATGGGTTTGCCACCTGTGTCTCATATGCAGGAGACATTCAATAAATACTTGTTGAAAATAAATGTAAATTATTGTTTTTGCTTTAAGCACATAATTTGGAAGCATAGTTAATGCTACTTGAGAGAGAAAAGGAAAAGAGGCATACAGCTGCTCACTGACCTTGTGCGGCATTTGTTTCCCCTTTTCTCAGGCATTAAATTAACCATGCCCTTTCTTCCCACCTCTACTCTTGGGTCAATAGACAAGGTCTTTCTGGTCTTATTAGACTCCTAAATGAGCTCTAGAAGTTTAAGGTAGTGTCTGGGTCAAGAAATCCAGGCATCCCTTCCCTCTCTAACCTAATCCTATTTAGTTAATGCTGGGGGAGACATTAAGTTGATTTTCTTCTGGTCCTTTTGTGACTTCTTTCAGACAAGATGACCACTTATCATGCAGACAACACTAAGGAGGACCCTACCAGTAAGTGTCTATGTAGATATCATTTATGAAGCACTTACTACATACCAGCTAAACTCCCTACTGAACTGTTCAGTCACACTACAGTTTTGCTAAAATCCTCACTGGCTTCACAATGTCCTAAGAAGAATTTTAATTTACCTCTATCTCTTTGTTGTCCTTCTCCATAGACTGGTACCTCCTAATACTACGTCCAAAGTTTGAGAGGGAAAGTCTTGCTATCCTGGTTTCTAAGGAGCATTCTGGTTGTACTTGCTTTGTTGTTCTAGCAGTCCTGGTATTTTTAATATCCTTCTCCTTAAGTTAATCCAAAATAAAGCAAAGCAAACCCAAACAGAATCAAAGAGGGTAGCACTAGAGTAAAAGGGTATTATCAGATACAAAAATACATTAGGGCTGAAAGTATCCTGTTGTTTGTACCTCTACAAAAGTCAATTCTAAAAGAATGCTTAAAAAAAAAAACAAAAGCAAATATTTTATCCTACCTGATTTAATCAATTTATTAATTGTGACACCAGCCACATTTTATCTCTGTTGGGAGTCCATCCTCATAAGAAATTTCACACATTCTTCAAAAGATGTGACCATACAAAGAGAAAACATTACCTCAAATTGTATGTTAAATCATAAAGAAAAAAGGCAAGTACTTAGTAAGTGATTCTACACATTAGACTTTACATATTGTGTATTACTTGAAGGGCTCATGGCAGGGGAAAGTACTGAGCAAAGTGACAAATATTCTGAATTACGGGTTTGTCTCTTCATTTATCCAGTAATCAATTTATTGCCACTCACCTCCAAATCACCTTTCCTTGCTTGCCCTGTAAAAATAAAGTGTTTCTCAATATTTTCATTTGTCAACAGCCATGCTATCATGTTTGCCAGGAGACAGCACTCAGAGACAGTGCATCAGAAACACTATTTGCTTCCTGGTTCCAGTGTCCTCACTGGACAGGCATTTGCAGCATGAATGGCTCCCCCAAAGCCAACTCCTGATGCACAGGTGTCTTCTTTCATACCTGGCAGCTGCAGCATGCATAGCTTCTTCCATGTCCAGCTTCCACTGCATCAGGCTCTAGCAGTCACACCACATCAATAGGTAGCGGTACCAATGGTTAACTGGTTTTCTGCTCCCCATCGCCAGGTGGCTTTGTAGTAGAGTGTCACGAGGACAAAATCCCCTAGTGAGAAGCTTTCCGGACACCATATAGGGTGTATGCCCTCCAAGTTCCAGAGGGGGGATTTCTAGTAACATTTCTATCATTAAATGATCCATAGGAATCTTTTCTTGTACTACAAGATCTGCCTCTCCACTTAAGGAATGATGTGGAAGAAGTGCCTTCTTGGTATTCACGGTCCTGTAGGTAGTGGCTGTTCCTTACATCTGGTACTCCTGTATTCTTTAGAGCTCTGCTTATTAGTGAAGGCATTGTGACTCTAACTCCTTATTATAGTTAGTAATTCTTTTTTAAAAAAAGTTTTTATTGTGAATTGAGTGATAGTTTATATTTTACATTCATCCAGTCATAGTTCGTTTCATTACTATGATTGCAATCCCCTCCATGTATCATCATTCAGCAGTACCTGCCTCTATTCTCTCTGTTTTTTGTTTGTTTGTTTTGGATGTACACCAAAACACTCAAGAATATACAATCACCCAAATAACCAAAGGGCACATTTTGCAAGCCTGCCCCCTAGCTGCCAACACACAGCCTGTCGCCTTCCATGAGTCCTCAGCTGCTCCATTTCTCCATGTCATCATATCTACCTCCATCCCTGGTGCTGCTGCTTCTTGGGATAGGGTCCCACATTCTACTCATGCTCTTCTCCCTTGATGGCCCTAGGGTCCTCTGTTCCTGGAATGTAAGACTAACTACTGCCCCCTTTTTGCTCCAAAACCTCTATCTTTACAGCTGTGACAATTGAGATTAGTCATGATAACAACTACTCGCTATTGAATCTTAAGAACCTTATCCCCACGTCCTATCATCAGACCCATCTAGACAAGATGAAAACTATTCAGCGGAAACTCTACCCTCCCCCCCACACACACATTCTGAAACTAAGCTCCCTCTTAAATTTTAATCCAGTCACTTTGTGCCTTACAGCCCCTCTATTTTAGGTAGCCAATGTCTAAGTTGCCCATCCCTATCAACTATGTGTACAGAGGGGATGGGAATGAGCCTTCCTGTGAATATCCCTTCCCTCTTGGTTGGTATTTTAAGCTATATAGTTAGTAATTCTTTACATCAAAGTTTCCTTGTTCAAATTCTTATATGATCATAGTTTCTTGATCAGTCCCTGACTGATACACCAATGTATAAGTATGCACACACACACACACACACACACACATGATTTGCAAAATGGGTATAAACTATTTGATAAGTTCATGAAAAGTAAAAAACAAACTTGTACTAGGCTACAGATGATTATATTAACTTGTTTTATCCTCATAATAGCTCCATAAGGCAAGTGCTTCGCATCCCCATTTTATAGCTGGGGAATGGATCAGTAGTTTAATTGCTTACTTAAGATCACAAAGTTGTATGGATGCTTTGCACAATTAATTATACCAAGACTGACAACTGTGTCTCCAGAACTACAGCAGACATTTACCTAAAACTAAGAATCATTCTGACATAACTGTGTTTTCCTAATCTCCCTCTTAAAAATCAGGATTCAAACCTAGGCAGTGTCAGAAATACATCCTACTATGTTATTGTTGTTGTTGTTATTGTTGTTAAGTACTGTCGAGTCAGTTCCAACCCCTAGCGACCCTGTATAGGGTTTCCGAGGCTGTAAATCTTTACAGGAGCAGAAAGCCTTATCTTTCTCCTGTGAAACTGCTGGTAGTATTGAACTACTGACCTTGAGGTTAGCCGCCCAACTCGTAACCATTATGCTACCAATGTACATAAAACACTTTATTAATCAACTGTTATTTGGTACGACATATAGGGGTAAAAATAACTTCCAGTAGAAACTTCAGACTTGCCCTGGACTTCAGGGAAATGAGTCTTTTGTAGAATTCTGTACACACCTCATCTTGCAGGCTGCCACATTAAAAGCGATATATGTGACCAGAGACCAGTTACTGAAAAAGGCAAACTGATGTCAATCAAGCGATGTTTCTGAGTTGACATCCCAAGCCCACATGAGGAGTCGGCATTTGAAATACAGGGGACAATTAGTAGTATCAAAACTAACAGCTGTGTGTCTCCAAAACTGGGGACGATATTTACCTAAGATTAAGGACGAATCAGACTTTTTTTCCCTTTAGGCTTCCTTAAAAAAAAATACAAAGCATTTGTTGGAGAATTTTTAATGACTTGTTAAATCCCAAATCATTATCAGAAAAGACTTGCATCTGCAAAGGCTTAAATAGTGTGCTCCATTCTTCTCTCTCTAGAACTCACATTAACCTCCAGAAGAGTGTTGCCAGCAGATAAACAGAGGAAATGCCAAACATGAATGTTTTAAAGCAAAATCCTTCCTTGGAAAAATAGATACATCCTTCTTATATTTCAGTTAAGTCCTGGCTTAGAACTCTGTTTTGCTTGAATGAAAGACTGAGGTAGGCTGCCAACAATGATTCCCTGGTGCCCACTGGAAGAAGTTCAACCCCAAAGGCTAGAATTCAAGGCCTTTGGAGACTAGCTTTGGTTTATCATGACTGCATCTTCTCTCCACTCACACCTGAGATTCAGCCAGGACTTACTGAGACAGCTCCTCCAGTTGTTAAAATATTGCAGTGTAATAGGTAAACTGTGCCTTCCCCAAGGCCCCATCCCCCATCCACCTTCAATCCAGTGACTAAGTAGTTACATGTTTGGCACACCAGGACACCTCCAAGACATGTTCCAGACCTACACAACATAAATTCTGGCTCATCAGTATTCTTGCCTATAGCCTCCCAAGACTCCTGCCTCCATGATGGTCTTTGCCAGAGTAGTCAAGGACCCCAATAGAGGATAGGGTACCCTGACACCAGCATCCTGGTCAACAAATACACAATACCAATATAGACAGTTGAATCTGCCTCTGCCACCAGCCTGCTATTCCCTGAGGTTGATCTCATACGACTACTGGTGGCAACTGTAGTCTCTGGGGGCTTCAGTTCTGAGAAATCCTGGATTCAACAGGAAAAATGGAAGAGCTGGCAGGGTGATAGTGATAGGGACCACCGGAGATACTAGTCATGCAAAGTGGGTCCCCTCAATATATTAATCACTCCAGTAACAAGAGGGAGGTTAATACTCACAGGACCCAAGGGATATAAGTTAAGGGTCAGGCGACATCTTGGAAATGAGTTTCTTTTACACGGTTCCTATTAAATTTCACCTCCATTTAATATGATGAGTTGTTCAAATCTTCTGAATTTTTATCATCATGGACATTTATAACATAAATTTTATTAATAAAAACAAGAGCAATCACTTAGATTGTGAATCATGCTTAATGCATATTATATGTGCACTATAAACATCATTACGCCTATTCTACAGAGAAATAATATAGAAAAGATATGTAATTTTAAGAGGAAGAGTAAAAATTTGAATCATGCATTCCAATAGCACTGTTTCCTCACTTCTGTCCTGAAAAATTCAACTTGACCTAATCAACTATGACATTCCAATAAACTATTGTTATTATATGTTTGATGAGAGATATTGACATTTTAAATCTTTGTATAGTGTTATGTTGTTGTTCTGTGCCGTTGAGTTGGTCCCAACCCATAGCGACCCTGTTCAAGGTTTCTGAGGCTGTAAATCTTTATGGGAGCAGAAAGCCTCATCTTTCTCCTGCGGAACTGCTAGTAGTTTTGAACTGCTGACCGTGAGGTTAGCAGCCCAACTAGTAAACACTACGCTGCCAGAGCTTTAAGAGCTGGGAAATCTTCAATGCAATTAGTATGAGTTGAACACAATGATTTGACACCATGAACACTAATGAAAAAGTCACTGGAAGATTTGATGCCATTCCCAGTGTTAAATCATAGCTCAGGCAGGGACATCATTAGCTAGAGAAAGATTATATGAAAGATCACAACAATTTCTTCTAGCAAAAATTAGTATAAAATTTTTAGAACAATTTCATGATTTTACTACAAATGATATCACTAGAAGGGCTGGATTACAACATAATATTGTTGTTGTTCTAAGGTGCGATTGAGCTACTTCCAACTCTTAATGACCTTATGCACAACAGAACAAAACACTGCCTGGTCCTGCATTATCCGCATACCTGATATTATGCTTGAGCCCACTGCTGTTGACACTGTGTCAGTCTATCTTGTTGGCAGTCTTCCTCTTTCTCACTGACCTTCCACTTTTACCAACATGATGTCCTTCTCAAGGGACCTGCCCTTCCTAATAATATGTCCAAAGTATGAACAACAAAGTATCACCATTCTCATTTCTAAGAAGTGTTCTAGCTGTACTTCCTCCAAGAAGTTTACTTTGTTCTTCTGGTAATCCAAAGCACTTTCAATATTCTTTGCCAGCACCATATTCAATTCTTCACTGATTTTCCTTAATTACTGTCCAACCTTCACATATGCATATGAGGCCACTAAAAATACCATGGTTTGAGTTAGACACATCTTAGTCCTGAAACTGACATCTTTGCTCTTTAATACTTTAATGCAGTCTTGTGCAGAAGATTTGCCTAATGCAATACATCATTTGATTTCTTGACTGCTGCTTCCATGAGCATTGATTGTGGGTCTAAGCAAAATGAAGTATTTGACAACTACAATATTCTCTTTATTTACCATGTTATTTAATGGTTCAATTGTGGTAATGATGTCATTAATATCACATGAAGTAATATTTTGCTGAACAAAATTCAAAAATGGTTGCCATGGGGAGCTGACAGAAATTCAAGTCAGATTCAGGAGAGGATGTAGAATGAGGGATATCACTGCTGACATCAGATGGATCTTGACTGAAAGAAGAAAATATCAGAGAGCTGCTTATTTGTATTTATTGGCTATGCAAGATATTTGACTGTGTATCACAATAAACTATGGGTAACATTGTGAATGGGTATTCAAGAACACTTCATTGCATTCTTGAGAAACCCATACATAGCACAAGAATCATTCAAACAGAACAACAGGATATTGGTTTAAAATCAAGAAAGGTGTATTTTGTACAAATAATCCGAGAAGCTAGATTAAATGAACAGTAATGTGGCAGCAGGATTTGTGGAAGAGTCCCTAGAAACCTGTGATATGAAAATGATACAATCTTGCTTGCTGGAAAAAAAAACTTACTTAAAATATTCACTGATGAAGATCAAAGACTAAAGTCTTCAGTATGAATTGCACCTCAATGTAAAGCAAACAAAAATCCTTACAGGTGGAACCATAAATAACATCATGATAAATGGACAGAAAATTGAAGTTGTCTAAGACTTCATTTTGATTGGTTCCACTATCAAGACTCATAGAAGCAGTAGACAAGAAATCAAACAACATATTACATTAGGCAAATCTACTGCATAAATCTTTAAAGTGTTGAAAAGTAAAGATGTCAGTTTGAGAACTAAGGTGAATCTGATCTAAGTCACGGTATTTTCAATTGCCTCTTATGCATGTGAAAGTTGGACAATGAATAAGGAAGACCATATAAAAACTGATGCATTTGAATTGTGATGTTGGCAAAAATTATTGAAATACTCTGGCCTTCCAGAAGAACAATCCAATCTTTCTTGCAAGAAGTACAACTGGAAAGCTCCTTAGAAGTGAGGATGGTGAAACTCTGTCTCTTGCTCTTGGACACACTATCAGGAAGGATGAGAATATCAAGAGTGGTAAAATGGAAGGTGAGCAAAGAAAAAATGACCATTGTCCCTACTCCACTGAGATGGATTGACACAGTGGCAGCAACAATGGACTCAAACCAAAAAAAAAAATTGTGAAGCTAGCACAGGACTAGGCAGTGTTTCCTTCTACCATGTATAGGCCATGTATAGGCCATGTATAGGCCATGTATAGGGTATACATGAGTTGGAACCAACTTGACTGCACCTAACAACAACAACCAGTACCCACCACCACCCCCTCCATATTCATTTCAGTTACTCAGTTCATATCTCTTCTTTGGAGACATTCTTAAAGATTCTTCTAGAATTCCATCCAACTTTAAATTATACAGTTCCCACATTTGGAAAGCTTGTTAAAACAGAATGCTGGGTCACATCCTCAGAGTTCCTGATGCAGTAGGTCTGAGGTGGGGTTTGATAATCGGCATTTCTAACAAGTTCCTATAGGATACAAATGTTGCTGGTCCGGGAACCATAAACTGAGTGCCATTAGCCTATACCATCCACTTAGTACTTAATTGCATTCGATTTAGAACTTCATTACATCATATCTTACATCATGTTTATAATAAGTTCATAAATGCAAGGTCCGCCTTCCCAGTGATCCCATGAGTGCCACAAAATCCAAGCTTTAACCTACTTTTGCTTATCCACAGGACATAATAGTGGCTGGCATACTGCTAAATTGAATAATCTAGACATAACGGTTGAGAGCACCAGCTTTATGTCCTTAAATCTCATTTCCTCATTTATAAAATGGAGTTAGTGGTGGCATTTAATAGGAATTTTTGTGAATATTGAAAGAGATAACTCATGTAGAATGCCTATTATATTGCCTGGTTTCTAGAATGTGGTCAATAAATGTTAAGTACTATTATTTTTATGTTGTTTTTATTATTATTATTAGTGCACAAAGTTGACTATATCTAGGCAGAACCATTTGAAACTAATGAAATGCCTAAGCTTATCAGAAACCTAAGAGGCTCAAAAGGTCATGAACATTGTCCACATTATACAGTCAGGGAGATTGCTTGTAGTGGTTTACACTACACCCAGACTCCATCTGTGCATTTATTCTAATCATAGATTGGTAAATTGTTTACATAGATTGATACCTCAATACAGTTACTTGCAGTTCTATCATACCTCAGCCACTCCTTTCATAATATGGAGGACGCTGCATTTTGAAGGAAAACAGTATGGTCAAATCAAGAGAAGTCAGGAAATGCTTGATAAAGATAACAAATACAAAAGCTCTTTTTCCAAGAGGTCAGATACTTTGAATGAGAGGTGGAAGGCAATTGTAAGAATTGAAGAGGACAAAGCATATGGAGGTCCCATAGAGTTGCGATGATAGAATTTCGGTTCAATTAAGCAGAAATTTTTTAAACAGTTCTCTATACCAGGCAATGTGCTAAGTGTGGGCAATACATAAAAATCACCAAGGGTCCTGCCCTAGTGAATCATACAGTGGAACAGGCTCTGAGTCACAGACCAAACCAGATGGATGAGATAAGAAGCTGAATTCATATAACAAAACGGCTGGATTTGCTACTCCTTAGCCACTTTGATTGAGAGCAATGCCAGCCTCAGGAGGGAAGTCCAGATCTACAGAGGAGCAAGGCTGGAGCTGTCAGATACATATCCCCAGATGTGCATCCATTGAGTTGCTGGTCCCTGTCCAATATTTTTCTTTGGTCCAGTTATCCCAGCTCTTTTCCAATTTCTTCATGACAAAGTCTTTCCTTCTATTCTAGTTTTAGTATCTCAGTTCCTGATTAGTTCCTCTGCCGTTGCTTTATTTGAGCATCTGCTTTGGTCTCTTCCCCGATACACTCAGTTCTTCCCAGATCTGCATCTTGCTATTTTATTCTGTTCCATGGAGCTGGATAACCAACTTCTCAGAAGTCAAATGTCCTACTCCTCAAATCCCTACCACCAACTCACAGAGAAACCTCCTCTGATGGTATAGACTGTTCCTGATTCCCATCTGGTCCCTACATCACAGTCTCCCCACTTTGTCATTCCTGGCCAATATATTCTCTAAGCTCTGTTATAAAAGATGTGAGTGTTAATGGTCTCAGTCTAGGTGAAATGAAGAGACAAGACATAGAGTCCAAACAAGAAGGCCAGGAACAGGGTCCAGAGGCCATCAAGGATGGTAGATATTCTCAAGTGGCCCTACATGGTGTTGACTATTACACTGCGACCAGGACTATGTCTCTAAGGGTGGATAGGAGAAGAGTAAGAATACGTTGGCAGCATGAGAGAAGGGGGGCAGGAATAAAAACATTACAAAAACTGACTAAGAGATACAGAAAGAAGAGAAGGTCCCACTCTTAATCATGACAGTTGACTACAGCAAGGTTAACCTCTTATGGTAACTGAATGCTCAGGTGTTCAGAGTCAATGAAGTAAAAATTTTCTTTCTCAAGCATGAAATTGTATATATTATTTGTCCCCCACCACCATAAAGATGATATTCTTCTGACTGGAAAATAGCTTATTGGAGCAAATAGAGACATTTCTGTCTCTTTCTCATCAGGAGTCACTGAAAGTGTAAGAAAATTCATTTTGCAAGATAGTATGTCACACATCCACAGC
Organism: Chrysochloris asiatica; assembly: GCF_000296735.1. NCBI lineage: Eukaryota > Metazoa > Chordata > Mammalia > Afrosoricida > Chrysochloridae > Chrysochloris > Chrysochloris asiatica. Next base: position 12,974,652 of record NW_006408575.1, on the reverse strand, counting down.
ACTGGAGGTACACGATAATGAAAAAAGCAAGTACCAACAAAATCCCGAAGGCAATGTGCAATCCAAAATGTGGACATAAATAGTCCTCTAAGCATAAGTGCATATTCATTTTCAGAGTCAACTCCTAGCTATTAAACTAGAAAAAATATATTTAAAAAGCTACATCAGGATATTCCAAGGCAGGTGTGAAGGGGTTAGGGATGGGAGTATGCTTTTGTTCAGCTTTTCCTTAAAAATCAGCAATAAAAAAATGCAAGTTTTCACAAACTTCAACATCTGTCCTTGTTCTCTTTCCCATATTCAGATAAATCTCAACTATCTTATCCCTTCCTTCAGACTCATTTAATAGTATAGACGAACAAGAGTGAGCACTCATTAGAGCTCAGCACTGCAGACTTCAATATTGGCAAGACATATATGGCTTCTGTCCTCATGGAGACTGCTTGGGAAGAGGAGTAACATTTAAAAATACATTATTTAATGACCGATGGCATGTGCTAAGAACAAGGGAAAGAAAGTTAGGCTGTATTCAACACAATCCATCTCTCCTTTTGTTGTTAATCATTTTCTAGTTGGTGCCAATTCATGGAGACCATTATGTATATAAACAGAAAGAAATATTGGTTAGTCCTGTACCATCCTCACAATTGTTGGTACTGTGATCCATAAGGTTTTCATTGATTGATTTCCAGAAGCAGATTACCAGGCCTTTCTTCTTAGTCTGTCTTAGTCTGGAAACTCTGAAACCAGTCCACCATGTATGACCATGCTGGTATTTGAAAAAACACTGGCATAGTCCACACCATCATAACAACAATAAACAGATGGTTGCCCCTCTTGAGCCAGAGAGAAAAATGCTGAAAATTCTCCCTGGTACCAGAGTCACAATGCTGATATATACCCTATATCAACATGGGATGTTATTTATGGCTCCATGAACTTAATTGACCAAGGATTTCCACTAGCTCCATTCCTTTGGTTTCCAGTTGAGCAACTTTACAGACTGCTAGGATTTTCCACAACTTGCTAGATAAGGTGACTAGCCTCCAGGTGTTTCCAGGACTTAGATGTTGTTTTCAGAATGTCTAAATAATGGAACTTAAAACCAAAACCAGAAATGGAGAAGACTGCAAGAAACAGCTGGAGTCCTTGTTCCAATTATAATATGTTTCATCTAAAGAAGAACATGGTTTAATTTTAAAAGAAAAAGCAATTGGGAGAGTAAGTCTTAGATCTAATAATTTTAAATGTCACCATGTGACATTCTTTTCTGTGTCTTGGTTTTCTAAGCAGTACTTTTTGCTTAACTTCATTCTTATCTTGGCTGAAAATTATCATTATTAGCTCAACAATAAAAACAAACAAACAAACAAACAAACAAACAAAAAAAAAACACTGCTATAGTTCTTTTTACCTTAGAGAACTATTGTACCCAACCCCTGTAGTATAATTTAAAGCTACTTTGCAAATAGAACCATGGGCATGTACTTATAACCATCATTCACAAAGGGATTTATAAAATAACCAACCCAAAATGTTGTTGTTGTTTAGTGCTGTCAAGTCATTTCTGACTCATAGAGAGCCTGCATAGGGTGTCCAAGGAGCCACTGGTGTTTTTGAACCAACAACCTTAGAGTTTATAGTCCAGTGCTTATCCTACAGCACCACACCAGGAATTCTCATCATACCAGGAGAGATGCTAATTCCTACCTACAAGATGTTTAGCTCAGTATAACCCATCTTTGTTTCTTTTCTTCCACTCAGTCAGTAAATCTATAAAATTTACTGGACACCAACCAAAACACAAGAAAACACTGTCAGAATATTCAATATGAGTGTGCTTCCTTCATTCATTCATGATCTCTGGTTTTTCAGATAGAAATCAATTACCCTAAAGCTGTAGAAATGAAAACAGTGCAAATGATATAAACAGATTCAGGTAAGAATGTTTACCACACACAAAGACACCCAAAACTGATTTATGGAATGAAAACCATGAACCGGTTCAATCAAGTTTTTGCTGAAGAAGGTTTAATAGAACAAAAGTAGAATCTATAGCATAAAAGCTTCTTCTGGCATTCTATGGAAAATAAATGTAGAGCAGTGCTATTCAAAATGTCAGTCCGCAGGATGTTTGTTAGCCATCTGTAAAAGGATGAAAAGTTTGTGTCACAGATCAATGTGCTGCTTACCTCATGAGGG
>NW_006408575.1:12969793-12971915 GCF_000296735.1 Chrysochloris asiatica | reverse complement strand
TTACCAAGCATGCCTGTCCATCTACAGAGACTGGTTTCTCCTTATATTGTGTCCAAAGTATGTGAGATGAAATCTCATCATCCTTACTTCTGGCAGTGGTGGTGCGTTGTTTGGTTCCTTTGTTCCTTGCTCACTTGGATGCCAAGTCAGTTCTGATTCGTAGAGACCCTATGCACAACAGAACAAAACATTGCCTGGTCCTGCACCATCCTCACAACTAGAACGTGTAACCCACTGTTGCTGTTACTGTGTCAATCCATCTCATTCCCCTTTTTTGATGACCCTCCATTTTACGAAACATGATGTCCTTCTCCAGGGACTGGTTCCTCCTGATAACAGGTCCTAAGTGTGTAAAACAAACTCTCCCTATTCTGGCTGCACTTCTTCCAAGATATATTTGTTCTCGTGGCACTCCATGGTACTTTCAATATTCTTTGTCAACGCCATAATTCGAATACATTGATTCTTCTATGGTCTTTTAAAATCATTGTCCAGCTTTCACATGCATATGAAGCAACTGAAAATATCAGGATTTGGGTCAGACGCACTGCAGTTTTTGCTGTTTATCACTTTAAAGAGGTATTTTGCAGCAAATTTGTCTAATGCAATACATCATTTGGTTTCTTAAATGTTGCTTCCATGAGTGCTGATTGTGAATGCAAGTAAAATGAAATCTTTGACTTCAATATTTTCTCCATTTATCATAATGTTATTTATTGGCCCAAGAATTTTTGTTTTCTTTACATTAAGGTGATGTATTCTTTGACCTTCATCTGTAAGTACTTCAAGTCCTCTTCACTTTCCACAGCAAGGCTGTGTCATCTGTGTTTTGCAGGTTGTTAATGAGTTTTCCTCCAATCCTAATGCCACTTTCTTCTTTATATAATCTGCCTTCTCAAATTACAGATTGAATAAATATGGTGAAAGAATACAACTTAATACAATTAGGAAAAGCACACTTTTCCTAATTTTAAGCCATTCAGTATCCCACTGTTCTGTTCAAATAACTGCTCTTGGTCTATGTGCAGTTTCCTCATGAGCACAATTAACTACTCTGAGGTTCCCATTCTTCTCATGTTATCCATAATTTGTTTATGATCCACACAGTTGAATGCTTTTGCATTGTCAATAAAATACAAATAAACACCTTTCTGGTATTCTTTGCTTTCAGCCAAGATCTATCTGATATCAGCAATGATAGCTCTCTTTCCATGCTCTCTTCTATTTCTGGTTTGACTCTCTGGCAGCAAACTGCCCATGTACTGTTGCAACTATTTTAAAATTATCATCAGCAAAATTTTATATGCATGTGGTAGTAATGATATTGTTCTGTGATATCTGCATTCCATTGGGTCACTTTTATTTGGAATGGGAACAAATATTGATCTATTCCAATTGGTTCACCAGGTATCTATTTTTCAAATTTCTTGAGCAAATGAGTGCCTCAAATGGTGCATCAGCTTGTTGAAACATGTCCATTTATATTCCATCAATTCCTGAAGCCTAGTTTTTCACCAAAGTTTTTCAGTGCAACTTGGACTTCTTCCTTCAGTAACATTGGTTCTTGATGATATGGTACCTCTTAAAATAGTTGAACATCAGTCAATTCTTTCTGGTGTAATGACTGTGCATTCCCTCCATCTTTGGATTCCTCCTGCCTCATTCAATATTTTGCAGATAGAATCCTTCAATATTGCAACTGGAGGCTTGATTTTTTACTTCAGTTCTTTCATCTTGAGAAATGTTGACCATAGTCTTTCCTTTTGGTAGTCTAACCAAAGGCTTTGCACATTTCATTATAATACTTTACTTTGTCTTCAAAGACCTACCCTTTAACATTTTCTGTTTAGATCTTTTACTCCATCCTTCTGCCACTTTAACTTCTCTACATTTAAGAACAAGTTTCAGAGTCTCTTCTGACATCCAGTTTTTCCAGGATGGTCTTTTCTTTTTTACCTGTCTTTTTAATGACCTTTTGCTTTCTTTATGTATGCTGTTGTTGATGTCGTTCCACAACCCTTCTCTCTTTGGTCATTAGCATATAATGAATCAAATCTACTCTTCAGATGGTCTCTAAACTCAGGTGGTCATACTCATGGTCATATTTTGGTTTTTGTGCACT
>NW_006408575.1:12962909-12967683 GCF_000296735.1 Chrysochloris asiatica | reverse complement strand
CCTCTGATGGTTGACCAGAGTGGAATAGCCATGTTGAACTTTTTTAAGTGTCTTGGAGACAAGAAAGCATCCTGGCATTGCAGAAAGATACTGTGTTTATTTACATACTGTAAATAAAGGTGTAATTTTTTTCTTGTTCCCCACACTCCCCTAGAGACCAGAGCAAGTCCAGCCATCAACCACATACACCCTTCAGAAACTCACCTCTTCAGGTGGTTGCCATCACATGGAGGTGAGTGCAGTATTTTTAAGTCCCATTAAAGGAGGGATGAGCTATCTGCATTAAGCCAAATTAGGTCAGGCCCTGCTCCAGATCAGCAGGGCTAGCCCAGGCTAGCCCTGGGCTAGCTCTCACAAGGAGAAGCAACTGAACAGACACATGGGGGGGGTGAGGGGGGAAGAAAAGAAAGGAGATTGGTCAGGTGTGATGTGGCCATCTTGAACTTTTTTTGATAAATTTGAAGGCAAAAGGATGGTAAGTGCTACGGAGGCATATCGCTTATTGGTGGAGAGAGAAAGGTGCAAAATATTTTTTTTGTACCTCACATTACCCTGGTGACAAGAGGGGTAGCCATCCCTGGACTAGCATGACCTCTCACCCTTGGCTACCCTCTGGGATAGAAATACCCTGATCCATGAGCTGCTTTAGGGTCTATATGAAATACTTTGGGTCTGGGTGCCCAGAACAGACAACGCATAGCCCTGCAGGAACTCTATCAATGTGAGGTCCTTAGCTAGCAGAAGACCCCGGAATTTTTTCCTCTCTGGGGCTTGATCCTGTTCTGACATTTTCCTTTCATTGTTTTTGTTGGTTTATTCTTTCTTTCTTTTCTTCCTCTCACTTGCTCTGTATCCTTTCTATCTTTGCTTTAATTTTTCTCCTTTTTCTCTGCTTTTTTTCCTCCAACCATTGTTGCTTCTAATTTTTTTTACTCTTTGTTTTTCATTACTACTCTCTAGTCTCTTTCCCTTTTACTCATTCTTATCCCTAATTGTGTTTATTTCTCTTTATCTCTCTCTCGCTCTCTCTTTTATATTCTTCTCCCTTTTTCTCTTTGTTTTTTGTTTTTTTTTTCCTTCTTTTTCTAGCTGTTGCCTACTCTTTTTTTTCCCCGTGTTATTTTCTTTTCTCACTGTTGTTTATTTGTTTGCTTGCCTGCTTTCTCTCCTGTGTGTATGTGTTTTCTCTCCTTTCCTTATATCCAACAGGCAGCAGCAGCTGTACGCAAACAGCCCGGTCAGAATTGTACACTTTACATCCCCACCCACTGGGCAAGAACCAACACCAGTGTTATGCACCAAATCAGTGACAACAATGAATATAAGCCAAATCTATCCTAAATTGAACTGCACAAACAGCAAATGGAGAACAGTACAAAGCTCATCTCCTAATCACACCCAAAAGGAGACAGTTGGTGAGAGCCTACGAATACATCAGAATACCATCAACTTAATAAAACTACAACACCACCACAAGGTCTTAAAAGCATAAGACCATTTCTGTTCACATGATGAAAGAAGACAGAGTGGCTCAAACAAGTGACCAAAAGGAAGAGACAGAAAACTGTTTTGAGGGGAAAAAGAAAATTAGAACTACCTGAAAAAAAAAAAATCATGAGAATGATATTTAGGTATCTCCAATAATTGGTACAAAGGGTGAGGAAAGCAAGGAACAATTCAGGAAAACACTATAGGAACAATAAAGCAAAAAAGATAAAGAATTGGTGACAATGCAACACCTACAAATAGAAATCCAGAAGATTAATACTAAGATTTAAGAAATGGACAATATTTTGAAGGGCAAAGGAGTAGATTTGAATCAATGGAAACCCAAATTAGTGACCTTAAAAATAAATCTCTCCATGGTAATAAGTCAGAAGAAAAGTAAGAAAAATTAATGGAACGATCTGAAAAAAGCCCATGATTCACATGGGACAACATTGTTTGTTGTTAGATGCCACTGAGTTGGCACGAGCTCATAGCAACCCTGTGTACAAACAGAATGAAGCACAGCTCGGTCCTGGGCCAACCTCACTGCTGCTGCCATTGTACCAATTCATCTTATTGGGTGTCTTCCTCTTTTTCTCTGATCCTGCACTTTGCCAAGCATGATGTACTTCTCCAGGGATTGGAATCCCTGATAATACGTCCAAAGTATGAGAGACAAAAATCTGGCCATCCTGGCATGTAATGAGCTATTTATACTTTTTCCAGCACAGAATTGTTTGTTCTTCTGTCAGCCTGTGGTACATTTAATATTCTCCCCAACACAATAACCCAAATGCATCAATTTTTCTATGGTCTTTATTCATTGTCCAACTTTCACATTCATATGAGGTTGTTGAAAATCCAACAGTCAACATTACCTTCAATGGATAGAAACTAAAAGCATTTCGTTTGCTAACAATCACCAGACGAGGATGCCCTTATCACCATTCCCATTCAATATTGTATTGGAAGTCTTAGCCAGCGCTATAAGGCAAGAAAGGGAAATTAAAGACTTCCAAATTGGTAAAGAAATAAAACTCTATTTGTAGATGATTATGATCCTTTGGGACAGAAAGTCCCAAAGATCCAACAAGAAAATTACTGGAACTCATTGAAAGATTCAGCAAGATGGCAGGATACACAATCAAATATACAGAATTCAGTTTGATTCCTCTACACTAATAAAGAAAACACTGAAATTGAAATTAGGAAAACAATACCATTTACAATAGTCACAAAAATAATGAAATACTTAGGAATAATTCTAACAAAAGAACTATACAAAGACAACTACAAAACACTGCTAGAAGAAACCAAAGAGACTTACAAAAATGGGAGAATAGTACATACTCATGGATAGGAAGACTTAACATTGTGAAAATGTCAACACTGCCCAAAGCAATATATAGATATAATGCAATCCCAACCAAGATTCCAATATTATTCTTAAAAGAGACAGAGAAACTGGTCACTAACTTTATATGCTAAAGAAAGAGCCCTTGGATAAGCACAGCATTGCTTAAAGGGAACAGCAAAGTTGGAGGCCTCTCATTCCCTGATCTCAAAATTTACTGTATAGCCACAGTGATCAGAATAACCTGATACTCATATGATAAAAGATACATAAGTCAATGGTACAGAATTTAGAACCTGGAAGTAAATCCATCTACATAGAGCACTGGCAGAACTGAAAATCCATGTGCAGAACAATGAAACACTACCCTTATCTCACACCATATACAAAAATAAACTCAAGGTGGATTGACCCAAGTGCAAAACCCAGAACTATAAAGATCGTCAGTGAAAAAATGGCAACAGACACTTTAATGTATGCCAGAAACACACTGTCAAACATTACTAAAAACACATGAACAGTAGAAGACAAAATATATGACTGGGACCTCCTTAAAATTAGACACTTAATGTGCATCAAAACACTTTGCCAAAATAATAAAAAGGGAGCCAATAGACTGGGAAATATTTTTGCAATGACATCAGACAAGGGACAAATCTTTAAAATTTAAACAAAATTACAACATCTCTACAAGAAAAAGACAAATATCCAATTAAAAATGGGCACAGGACATGAACAGACACTTCACCAAAGAACACATTCAGGCAGCCAACAAACATATAAAGATATGCTCACAATCATTTACCATTGTTGTTTTTGTTGTTGTTGTTAAGTACCATCAAGTAGGTTCTAACTCATAACAACTCTGTATGGTTTCCTAGGTATGGCTGGTGGATTTAAATCATTGAACTTGTGGTTCAAATGGACTTTTCATTCGAGTATCTCTGGTAGTGTAGTGGTTACGAATCGGGCTGCGAACCTTAAGGTCAGCAGTTCGAAACTACCAGCTGCACCGCGGGAGAAAGATGAGGCTTTCTACTCCTGTAAAGATTTACACCCTCAGAAACCCTATACAGGGTCGCTATGGGTCGGAACCGACTCGATGGCACATAACAACAACTTATTCGACAGTGCCACATCAGAACTCCCCAACATTAATAGCAAATTTCAAAAGAAAACAACAAATACTGGAGAGACTGGGACCTCCTACATTGCTGGTGGGATTGTAAAATAATTCAATCTCTCTGAAAAAATGGTGTAGTGCTTCCTCAGAAAGCTAGAAATAAAAGAAAGCTTCCTCAGAAAGCTAGAAATAAAAATACTGTCATGACTCAGCCAACCTTCCACTTGGTATATAGTCACAAGAAAATAGAGCCAAGACACCAATGTTCATTGGAGCACTATTCAAAATAGCAAAAAGACGGAGACAGCCTAAATATCCATCAATGGAAGAATGGATAAATAAACTTTGATACATACATATAATTGAATACTGTGCAATGGTGAAGAATAATGATGATTTCACAAAACAACTTATAACATAGATGAACCTGGAGGACATGATGTTGAGTGAAATTAGTCAATCAGAAAGGACAAATATTGTATGAGATCACCATTATAAAAACTCAAGATATGACTTCTGATAAGAAGGTAGACTAGGCAGTTGCACTATAACAAACATACGAGAAACCAAATGAAACAGACACAGATGAAAATCCAGGAACCCTGAGCTTCAGAAGAAAGATTACAGAAGTAGAGGATAGATTCCAAAAGAAAATCACTAAGACATATCATAATTATATTTTCCAAATCCAAAGACAAGGAAAGAATCCTCCGAGCAGCTTGAGAAAGAGAAAAAGTTACCTACAAAGGAGAACCAATAAAACTGATTCTCAGCAGAAATCATGCAGGCAAGAAGACAATGGAATGACA
>NW_006408575.1:12953695-12962184 GCF_000296735.1 Chrysochloris asiatica | reverse complement strand
AACACAGCAAAATGACACCAATCACTTCATGCCTATTACACTGAATGTAAAAGGATTAAATACACCAGTCAAGAGACAGAGAGTAGAGTGGAGAAGAAAACAAGACACTTCAATATACTGTCAACAAGTGAATAATTGCTTTCAGGACTGATTGTGAATGTTGCAAATGTAAAGGTAGACATTTTGCAACAAAAGGAAGGGAGTAATTGATCTTGCAGCCCAGAAGTGGAGGACCCTGGGACCATCAAGGGAGAAGGGCAGAGTGCGAGACCCTATCCAGAGAAGCAGCGACACCAGAGATGGAGGCAGAGAAGATGACATGGAGAGTAGGAGTGGTTGGGGACTCTAGACTTGAGGAAGAGAAGGAGAGGGGCTGTGTGATGGCAGCTGGGGGTCTGCGTGCAGGGTATACCCTTTGGTTGTTTGCATGGTTATATATTCCTGAGTGATTCGGTGTACATGCAAAAAACTTTTTTAAAATTAAAAAAAAAAAAAACAACAGGGATTGGAAGCAAAAAAAACAAAAACAAAAAGATGATTTAACAAAATTGGATATATACACACAATGGAATACTATGCAATGTTAAAGAATAATGATTAATCTATGGAACACCTCATAACATGTATGAACCAGGAAGACAATATGTTGAGTGAAATTTGTTTTTGGTGTTGTTGTTTGTGAAATTTGTTGTTAGGTGCCAACGAGTTGGTACCGACTCAAAGAGATCCTATGTACAACAGAATAAAATGCTGCCCGGTACTGAGCCAACCTGACAACTGTTGCCATACTTGAGCCCATAGATGCTGCCACTTTGCAAAGCCATCTCACTGGGGGTCTCCCTCTTTTTCTCTGACCCTCTACCTTACCGAACATGATATCCTCCTCCATAGACTAATTCCTCCTCACAATATGTCCAAGTATGAGAGATGAAGTTTGGTCGTCTTGGACTCCAAGGAGCACTCTGGCTGCACTTCTTCCAACACAGATGTTTGCTCTTTTGGCAGCCCACGGTACTTTCAAAAGCATTAATTCTTCTAAGGTCTTCCTTATTCCATTGTCCAGCTTTCACATGCATCTCAGGTTATTGAAAATACCATTGCTTGGATCAGGCACACCTTAGTCCTTAAACTGAAAGTTTTGCTCTTCAACACTTTCAAAAGGTCTTGTGCAGCAGATTTGCCTAATGCAATACATCTTTTGATTTCTTGACTGTTGCTTACATGAGTGTTGATGGTTGATCCAGGAAGAATAACATCCTTGACAACTTCAATCTTTTCTCCGTTGATAAGAATGTGGTTTACTGGTCCAGTGGTGAGGGTTTTGTATTCTTTACATTGAGATGCAATCCATACTGAAGGCTGTGCTCTTTGATCTTCCTCAGTAAGTATTTTAAGTCCTCTTCATTTTCAGCAAGCAAGGTTGTATCATCTGCATATTGCAGGTTGTTAATGAGTCTTCCTCCAATCCTGATGCTATGTTTTTCTTCATATAACCCAGTTTCTCGGATGATTTGCTCAGCTTCACAGGTTGAATAAGTATGGTGAAAGAATACAACCCTGTCACACACCTTTCTTAATTTTAAATCATTCAGTGTTCCCTTGTTCTGTTCTAACAACTGCTTCTTGGTCCATGTACAGATTCCTCATGAGCACAATTAAGTGTTCAGGAATACTTATACTTCACAATGTTGTCCATAGTTTGTCATGATTGAGACAATCAAAAGAATTTGCATAATCAAAAAAGCACAGGTAAATATCTTTCTGATATTCTCTGCTTTCAGCCAAGATCCACTGAACATCAGCAATGATATCCCTCATTCCAAGTCCTCCTCTTACTCTGACTTGAACCTCTGGAAGTTCTCTGTCAATGTATGCTTGCAGCTGTTTCTGTATTACTTTTTATAAAACTTCACTGGCATGGAATATCAAAGATATTGTCCGATGATTTCTGCATTCCATTGGGTCGTCTCTCTTTGGAATGGGCATGAATATGGATCTCTTCCAATCATTTGGCCAGACAGTCGTCTTCCAAATTTCTTGGCAGATATGAGTGAGTGCCTCCAGTGTCGCTTCACTTTCTTGAAAGATTTCAATTTGTATTCCATCAATTACAGGTACCTTCCTTGTTCTTTGCCAATTCCTTCAATGTAACTTGGACTTCTTCCTTCAGTCTTGGTGTGGCACTGTGGGTTAATGCTCTGGACTGAAAAGTCAGTTTGAACTCAGGATAGGTGATTCAAGCTCACCAGCTGCTCCTCAGAACTCATAGAGGGTTGCTATGTGTCAGAATCGACTCAATAGCACCTAACAGCAACAGTTGGTTTCTCCATGTGCAGAAGAATGATGAGAACTGAAGATGTTTAGAATCAATTAGGGCAATGGAATTTGGTAATCTCAGTCTCCTCAACTCTGAGGTTAGAAGAATTAGATGGTACCTGGTTACTTACCAACTTCTCTGAAGGGGACTTCATTAGAAGGTCTCAGATAGAGTTGGAGAAAATACAGAACAAAGGTCAAAATTATTTAAAAAAAAAAAAAGATTGGGCTTACTGACTGGGAAAAGACTGAGGCTATGGCTCTCAACCACCCTTCAAGTATGGAAATGAACTCAACCTTGTGGTCCAATTTTCAGTCAACCAGTAGATATATCACAACAACGCCAGTAAGGTATACTCACTATAGAATAGTCAATCCTTTAAAATCCAGGGGGCAACATTTGCCTAGGTACAGAGTTGAGACTGGAAAACATGTGAGCAGAATGGAAATGGCAACCACAGGGAGGAACCACTATTGTTGCCGGGAGGGAAACACAATCACTGACATGAAACCAAGTGTAGGATTTGTTGAATGTAAAACTGATGATCCTGCCTATAAACCTTCACTCAATTCATAATATTTTTTTTTTAAAGAAGAATACTAGTGTTTGCTACCTATCTCACCATCACTGCATCATATACAACCATGTCTGTGAAAGCATTTTCTTATTAATTAAAGAACATAAATTTTGATGCAGGTGCTAAGGGAAGACTCCCCTTGTGAGCACTTCAAGAGCTGAAGGCACTTTCATGCTCTTTGTGGTCTAGAGGCATCTCTTCTCAAGCTTTTTCAGCACTTGCCATGTGGTATTCTGGATGACTTTCACCACAACTTCCCCTTTTTTATCCCTGAGCCAAGCAGGGAAAGAGCTGTGGAAACAGTTCCCTGGCTGAGTCACTGTTGATCAGGTTTCCCAGCTGCCTCCGGGAACCCATTCCATGAATTAATTACATATTGTGAAAAAGTCATTTATGCTCAAATCCCTGAGCACAGATCCCTTTCAGGTTGGTGCCCTCTAGTTTTGGAACCTTGTTGCTTCTAATTGGTTATGACATACACCTTTCCTATGTGCCACAGAATACATTCCCTTGCTCTCTTCTTTCTGCATGTCCTTGTGCTCCCATGGTTATTAATTCTGGGGATTTCTGGAATTCTTGCACACTATCATAGACATGCAGGGCTTAAAGAGCTTGTCAGATGATGCAAGAGAAAGAGACAGGCACAGAGACGGACTTATTTGCAATATACTGACCAGATCTGGATATACCCACTAAGCAAGGGAGGACACCAAAGGAATATCCAGTACAGGAGATGTGGCAGGTACTGGGACAGAGTCCCATCCTACAGGTAGAATTTGGTGTCAGGAGACATTAGAAGTGTTCTATCTATGCCAGTACATCTCAAAGTTTTATGTGCATACAAATTACCTGAGGGATCTTTCTCCTTACGATTTTTACTGCCTGCTGCACAAAGCAGCAGAGAACAAATATACAATGATCAGAGCAATAGTTAGACCACTGTCTTGGAAACATACAGGGTCTAATTCAGTAGGTTTAGTGTTGAGACCCAAAGTCTGAATTTTTTACAAATCCCAGGTGCTGATGCTTATAGGCAAGCTCTAGAATCAAGTAGCTAAAAAGGTGGGGAACCCGTGCAAGTTTTTTCACCACTTGAGTCTAAAGCAATATGAAAAGATGCTGATAGGCTTAAAGGCACTCTGATGCCAGAAAGTCCATCACAAGGAAGCATTTATTGATACATGCAACAAATCCTGGTACGTTCCTCCTTTGTGCAAAGCACATATATGTTGTAAGTATATTCTTTGAATATAAAGTGATGAACAACACAGAATGCTTCTGTTCCCATAAAGTTTATAATCTGACACCAGATTTTAGTTTCAGATTTTAGTAGACAACAGGCAAAATAGGCAGGTTACAAAGATAGTAACTCATTCCTTTGTGTGAAACACCCCCATCAGCATGTCTACACAGCAATGCCTCCAAAACAAAACCTTAATTTGTCCACTTCTGCTCACCCTTTCTAATGCGTCTGCTCTCCACATCACCATCAACCTTTTCCCCTGGACTACCACAGACAGCCTTCTAATTTCCCTACACATTTCTCTTTTTCTGTACTTCTTAGTTCATTGGCCCACAGCAACTGAAACAATCATTTGAAAATGGAAATTGAAATTCTATCTCTACTCAAGATGAAGTAACAAGGACCAGATTTAATATACATTAAATTTGCTTTTTTAAAATCATACTTTATAATAGCATTATCAAAAAATTAATGGGAAGAATATCATTGTTTTACACATCTGCAAATCTCTTTAATGTCTACCTTAATAAAAGACAGCTGGAGTCTCTCATCTACTTCTGCATTCACTCTGCTAAGTAAACAAAGATCATGTAACCTCTGGAAAATTCTACTTTACCCTTTGGAGAGAATGAGGGTGAAAAGAAAAATATCTTAGTATTACAATGCAAATAGTTTGAGACTTGCAGATCTCAGATAGGATGGGAGGGCCTCCCAGTCACACTTAGAGAATCACTGTTCTAATGAAAACCTGGTTCTCTCTTGAGGACCTACCTACCTGCAACCTTCTCAAATGGTGACAGTTTCTCTCCAACACTACTGTACCATTAGATGACAAGATACAGTAATTTTCCTTGTTCCTTGTTATAAGTTGAACTATATTCTTCTAAAAATATGTGTTAGAATCCTAACTTCTACCCCTACAGCAATTTTGAAATAGGGTTTTATTTGTCTTGCTAATTAGATCATACTCAAGTAAGGTGGGTTCTAAATGTAATTATTTCTCAAACATGTACTACAGAAGACAGATGCCATGTGAGACTTGCCAAGAACCAAGGGATACCTGGTGCTATTGACAATGATGGAATCTCCATGGCCAAGACACATGTTTGGACTTTCAGCCTCTAAACCATGAGAAAACAAATTTCTATTATTTAAAGACACTCACTTGTGGTATTTGTGTTAAAGCAGCACCTGCTTTCATGCTTCTTTCAGACCATTGTTGTTGTTATCTGCTGCTGAATCAGTTCTGACTCATAGTAACCCTGTATAGGATTTCCAAGGAGCAGCTGGTGGGTTTGAACTGCCAACCTTGTGGTTAGCAGTCTAGAGCTGATCCTACAGCACCACTCCAGGACTGCTCATCATAGTCCCTCCCTTTCCCCAAAATATCCCCTCAATAAACTCTCCTTGTTTTGATTATGTGTATAGTGGTGGTGGTTATGTGCCATGGAGTCAGTTCCAACTCATAACAACGCTGTACAGGGTTTCCAAGGGTGTATACTCCTGGGTTATTTCCCTCTTTCCTTGGTCAGTTTTTACCTTCACTCATCACCATTTTTTTTTATTTCTAAAACTTTTTCATCATTCCAAACAGAAACTCTGTAACAGAGAGTGAATTTGCCTTTCCACTTGAAACAAAATAACAGATAAAAGATATGAAACAATGATTTAGAATGCACTGAACATCAGGCAATAAAAGACAGTGATCCCTGAGAGGCAAAAAACAAATGAAGTAAATCTTGTTCTTTCCCCAGATAACTGCCTTGACACAGTTGCCAGGCAGCAGCTCCAAGAGGCGGAACCCAGGCAGAGCCCAATGGATTCCTTGAATTCAGACAGAGCTGAGTCTGGGGAGACCCAGAGAGAAGACAGCTATACAGACACAGAGCTTCCCTATCCACAACAGAACAATACACTGCCTGGTCCTGTACCAACTTCACAACTGTTACATTTGAGCCCAGCACTGCTCCCACTGTGCCAATCCATCTCACTCGGGTCTTCCTCTTATTATCCGACCATCTATTTTACCTAATGTGACATCCTTCTGAGACTGGTCCCTCCTGACAATATGTTTGATGTATGAGACATGATATCTGGCCATCCTGGCTTCCAGGGGGCATTCTGGCTATACTTTCAACACAGATTGGTTTGTCCTTTTGGCAGTCCATGGTACTTTCAATACTCTCCTCCACTACTATAGTTCAAATGCATCAATTCTCCTATGGTTATCCTTATTCACTGTTCAACTTTCACATGCATACAAGGTTATTGAAAGTCCCATGGCTTGGAACAGGCACATTTTAGCCCTGTTACTGACATATTTGCTCTTGAACACTTAAAGAGATCTTCTGTAGCAGTTTTGCCTAAGGCAATATGTTGTTTGGTTTCTTGACTGCTGCTTCCATGAGTGTTGATGGTTAATACAAGCAAAATGAATTCTTTGATAACTTCAATCTTTTCTCCATTTATATGGATGTTGTTTTTTGGTCTGGTGGTGAGGATTTTTGTTTTCTTTACATTATGGTAAAATCCATACTGAAGGCTGTGGTATTTGATCTTCATCAATATTTTAAGTCCTCTTCACTTTCAGGAAGCAATGTTGTATCAATGAGTCTCCCTCTTATCCTGTTGCCATGTATATCATCAGAGAATCCGGTTTCTTGGATTATTCACTCAGCATTCAAGTTGAATAAGTATGGTGAAAGAACACAACCTTGGTGCACACCTTCCCTAATTTTAAACCATTCAGGAGACAGATAAGCCTGTCTATTCCAGTAAAGATTTGCAGTCTCAGAAACTTTATATAGGGTTGCTGTGAGTCAGAATCAGCTTGATGGCAGGATGTTTGGTGTGTGTGTGTATGTTTTAACAAGTTACCAGGTGATGCTGAGGCTGTTAGTCTGGCAACCACACTTGGAGAACCTGTCTGAGAAAGGATGACTCTGCCATCAGTAGTCAAGTGGTCCTAACTGTGGGATAAGGAAAAAGCCATGGCTAGGAAAGCAGGCAGAGTCTTACAGATTCCTTTGAAGCTCTCTAATGATGGGGAAATCACCATGCTCTAGACTAATGTATTTAAAAACAATTCTAATTACTAAGAAATCCTTACATAGAATCTAAAAATATCCTATTAACAAGAGTGGTGGTGGTGGTGGTGGTGGTGGATGCATATCATGGAGTCAGTTCTGACTCATGTAGGCTCAAGGTTTCCAAGGCTGTAAATCTTTAGTGGAGCAGACACCTCATCTTTCTCCCACAGAGCATCTGGTAGATTAGAACTGCTAACTTTGTGGTTAGCAGCTCAGCTGGTAATCCACTATGCTAAGAAAACTCCTTAAATCCAAGGACACAAATAGATTGAAAGTAAAAGGATGGGAGGAAAACTGTTCTATGCAAATAACAACTATAAGAGAGCTGAGGTGGCAAACTAATTCTCAGACAAAGAAGACTTCTAAGACAAAATCTGCCAGAAGAGATAAAGATATACATTTGCTATTGAGAAAAGAGTCAATTAATCAAGAAGGCTTAGCAGTCATACAAATGAGGAGCTTCAAATAGTTCACTGCAATTTTCTATTATCTTTTCATTCAATTCTTCCATGAACCACTTTAAGCCTCCTTGTATATATATCCAACATTAAGATGCAATATAAACTATAAAAGACTACTGAAAGACTTTAAAGAAGAAATAACTAAATGGTCTTGTATCATGGATTGGAAGACTAAACATTGTTAAGATGTCAATACTAGCCAAAGCAATCTATAGATTCAATACAATCCTAGTCAAAATTCCAAGAGTCTTCTTTATGTTAATAGAAAAATCAATCCTCAACTTCATTTGAAAAAGGTAAAATGCACAGAATAAAAGCTGAAATGAAGAACAAAGTAAGAGAACTTGTGCTTCCTGATTTTAAAATACACTAAGCACTGGACTGCAAACCAAAAGATCCATAGTCCAAGCCTGCCAGGCACTCCATGGGGAAAGATGAGGCTTTCTGCTCCTATGAAGATTTTTTTAAAAGCCTCAGAAACCCTTAACAGGGTCACTATGTGTAGGAATCAACTTGACTGCACTTAACACCACCACCAACAAGTATAGCTACATTATTCAGAACAGCATAACGCTGATATAACAAGAGGCACATAGACAAATGGATAGAACTCAGAGTCCAGAAATGTTGTTTTGTTGCTGTTAGGTGCCATCGAGTCAGTACCAACTTATAGCGACCTTATGAACAGCAGAACAAAACATTGCCCAATCCTGGGCCAATCTCACTGTTGTTGCCATGCTTGAGCCCATTGATGCTGCCACTTTGCCAATCCATCTCACTGGGGGTCTTCCTCTTTTTCTCT
>NW_006408575.1:12944056-12944620 GCF_000296735.1 Chrysochloris asiatica | reverse complement strand
AGAAAGAAGGTGAAAGAGAGTAGCTGCTGAGGCTGCTTATGCACAACCAAAACATGAGATTTGATTCCTTGAAGGTTGAGGGTCATAGTTTCATGGTTCATCTCAGTTAATTGACCTAATAACATGTTTAGTGCTTTTACTCTACCTCTTAGAATGTGTTCCATGAGATTTCTGGAATCTTAAAAGTATGCAAACTGCTACCCAAGACACAATTGCTCCCTATTCACCTGGATCAACATAGTAAGGAAACTCTGGGATAGAAGGAACATATGGATTATGTGGCTAATTGTTGTCATGAAGAACTTCCTCCTTTGCCATGGGACCAGAAGAACTGATGGTGCCTGGATACCATTACTGAACATTTTGATCAAAGACTCCATATCAGAATCCTGATTTAAAGGGGGATATATGGAACAGAATCTCAAGTTCTCACAGACTCTAGTCTTCCTGGAGTCATGGACAGTGGATGAAACCCCAAACAATTATCCTCAGACCATCTTTAAATCATAAACCAAAAATATCCCCTGAAATCATCTTAAAACCAAACAATGAATAGTTTAGCTT
>NW_006408575.1:12933105-12942366 GCF_000296735.1 Chrysochloris asiatica | reverse complement strand
CTGCAACACCACAACTCAAAGGCATCAATTCTTCTACGATCTTCCTTATTCACTGTCCAGCTTTCACATCCATATGAGGTTATTGAAAATACCATGGCCTATGTCATGCGCAACTTAGTCCTCAAGCTTACATCTCTGCTGTTCAACACTTTAAAAAGTTCCTGTGCAGTAGATTTGCCTAATGCAATACGTCATCTGATCTCTTGACTACTGCTTCCATGAGTGTTGATAGTTCTAGGCCTTAGTGAGCTGAAATGGACTGCTATTGGCCCTTTTGAATCTGAAAACCACATAGTTTACTATGCAGGGAATGAGAAATTGAAAAGGAATGGTGTTGCGTTCATCATCAAAAAGAACATATCCAGATCGGTCATGAGGTACAATGCTGTATGTGATAGGATAATATCCATGTGCCTACAGGGAAGCCCAGTTAATACCACTATTATTCCAGCACCTTAGAGGAGCAGTAAATGCTTGTTCATGGGGGAGGAAGGACTCTGAAAAGAATGGTGAGAAGAATGTAATCAGTGTCTCTAAATTGGGCATGTAAAAACTGTTAAATTGGTGCAAGTTTTGCTGTGTATATTCTCAAAACCAACCAAATAAATGAAATTTTAGAGAAAAAAAAAAAGAATTTCTTACATAGGTTGAACCAAAATTTTATTCCTGATAACTTTTCAACTATTAGTTCTTAAATAAGCTTTTTTTTCTTTTTTAATTCTTCATTTTTCTCCCCTTTTGAGGAAATAAAAAGAAATGACCATTACCCCAAATTATAGTTAATTCCATTCACTGATATGATGCTGTTTGATTTTTTTTTTTTTCTTGAAAATTTCCTAATAGTTTTAACTTGTTAGCACTACTATTATTTGACATTAGACTTAAACATAAGGACCTGATAAAAACATCGACTTTGGGAACCCAATGCCATGGAACGGGGCCCAGATAACTGCATTTTAATAAATACCCGGAAAACTTATGATGCAGTGACTTCTTAAGCTACTTGGTGAAACCTAAAACCCTGGAATCTTACTTTCTAGTTAATATACAGAGAAGCATTTTTAGAATGAATCCTTTGAATAATATTTTAATAAAGATACAGTATCCTAGGGTCTTTCCTTCTGATCACTAAGAATTCTGCAAAAATCTCTTGGTACACTTATGCCAACAAGGATCCCTGCTGTTGCCAAGTGGCCTGGGATGTCAGGCTGTTGTTTGTTCACACAGAGCCAGTCTCATACCACTTGGAAGGTTGGGCTTGCTCCTGTTACCCCTGCTGACTAAGTGTCAACAGACCCAGTAGCCTGACTGATGATAATCTCACAAATGCATTCTCTCCTACCTTGTCTTTAATGTTTTCTCTCCTTCTCACCACTCCCCAGCTACCTGTGCATCTTCCCTTTATCTTCTAAGAATGACAAAACTAAAAAACAAATCCATTGTCATCCAGTCAGTTCTGATTCAGAGTGACCCAGAGTGTCAGAGTAGAACTGTACTCCATAGGGTTTTCTTGCTGTAATTTTTCAGAAGCAGATTGCCAGGGCTTACTTTCACAGTGCTACTAGGCTGATTTGAACTGCCTATTTTTCAATTAGCGGTAGAGTGCAATCTATTATGTTACTTAGAAACCTAAAGCTTCAATAGATGGGCACCATACTTAGAACTTTTTGGAGGGTTTAAAAAGTTCATAGAAAAATTCCATTATCTTTCAATTCCATTTTTCCATGAACTTTTGAAGACCCTTTATACAGAGCCTTTAATTCAGCCTCTAAAATTGCATATGAAACAGGTAGCATATCCTAGCCTTACTTTATAAAAAAGGAAAAATACCAGCTTGCTCAGAGACATACAGCTAGTAGCAGTTAGTTCCTGATTCTAAATTCCCCAACCCCATAGCACATTTAAGTCTCTCTCTCTCTCTTTTTTTAAACCATTCTCTGTCCTATCTCTTCCATAACATTTTCTCATGTTTTCCTTTCCATCTCCACCAGCCTTGAAACTCAATTCACTGCCATGGCTGACAGTAAGAGTTCATACTTTAAACTTTTGAGGTATATGAAACATGCATACACACATGGTCACATGCATGTGATATACTTGAGAAAACCCAGGGAAAGATGGGGAGGAGATTTCAAGAATATAAGCCTGTGTTTTCCCCCTAGGAAATAACTATCACTCAGTATGAATTCCATGGCCCCTCCTACAGGGTCACATACTTAGTAGTCAGTAATATGGAACCAGGAAGACAACCCCATAGAACTAGAACTCAGCACAAGATAGTCATTCACTTAATACACACTGGGTGAGTACCATTAACAAGGAGCCTTAGTGGCACAATGGTTAGCACTTAACTACTAAATAAAAGGGCAACAGTTTGAACCCACCAACTGCTCTATGGGAGAAAGCGGTGACCATCTACTTCTGTGAAGATGACAAAAAGCCTTGGACACCCTATGGGACAGTTCTACTCTGTCCTGTAGGGTAGCTGTGAGTCACAAGCAACTTGAAGTCACATGGTATGCATTTACCACTTGGTTATAAACAGACACTCCTCTCACCTACCAAGAACCCCTGGAACCTGCTTTAAGTGTTCCTTAAATGTTTACTGAGTGAATGAATAAATGAATGAATGAATGTATGAATGAATGAGTGACATTTTAAATGTGCCAGGTTCTGTACCATATGCTATAGATAAAACAAAACAAAAGAAAAAACTTTTAAAAATATTCCCTGCTAGTAAAGAGTTGCAATATAGCAAAGCGAGAAAGGAAGAATGAAAGGAAGGAAGGAGATAACCAAAGTATCTGAAATTGGTAAGGTATCTTAGAAACTTGGGTCAGGAAAATATCATATACAAAGCATCCAATGTGCTCAATGCCCTTGATTTATATTTAAGGAGACTGAGGTTCAAAAAGCAATATCATTTTCATGAATAGGTCATTGGAGACAAAAACCGGATAAAAAGGACCCAGAATGTCTGGCTCCAAGATTACTCCAGAATGTCTGGCTCCAAGTCCATGGAATGAAGACCAGAGTCATGTAGTCATTTATTACATGCATCCATCCATTCTGAATCCTGAAGTTACTCTTTCTGAGGAGTTAGGAACAATACTGGGAGGGGAGCCACACCTAATAGCAGTATGAACTGGAGTGCATACATATACCTAAGTGTACAATCTATAAGGCAACAGGTATCCTAGGTTTTAAATACTGGCTGTCATGTAGGCCATGATTGGGAAGCCTTTGGACAGTTCAGAATTCACAACAAAGTAAAAGACTTTTTCTGGATCTTCTCTGACACCCTCATCCTTCCCAGGTCATATCCCCATCATCCTCAGTCTGGTCAGGGATGGTTTCCTATTTGCTGATCCGTAGAATCCTTGGCCTTCCAGAGGGGACTCATCTGCATATGTTACATGTATTTGGAACCAGGGAGAACACCCTGGGTAACAAGCATCTGTCACACAGAGTTCAGGGGATGAATCCTCCTTGACAGCTCACCTGGTTCAAATGAGCATGGCATATAGAAACATTTGGCAGAAACTAGGGCTCTTCCCATTAGCCTCTGTGCCAAGAAACTGAGACCATACTGGGAAGAGCATCTTTCAGCTTTCATCTGTAGCATTTCAGGTTCCTTTAAACACTGGTTAACAACTCATGCGACTTACTTGGGGTGGATGGAGCCAGACTTAGATAAAGCTATTTAGAATTGTAGCAACCACAGTCCTTGTTAGCTATATGTGGAACTCACTGATATTCCAAAATTTCTTTTCTCAGGAAGGCCTGGGGACTGTGGGTAAGGGATATTTTATACACCAACCATTGACAATGTGTGAAAACGTGAGTTTTTTTCTTCCAAGTAGTCAATGCTCATGGTATATCTCACAGAGGAAAAATGTTCACTAAATGCAAAGATTTCTTTATAAATTAAAGGCAGATGTCCAGTAACTATGGAATAGCACATCTAGGAGCAGAGATCAGGCCGTGGGCAGTTAACACTTTCCCTGGGAAAGTAACTACAGAGTATGATCTTAGCTAAAGGTAATTGGAGAACTAATTAGTGTTGGCATAATGCAAAGATGACTTCATATTTAAGACCTACCTGTATGATCACTCAGAGAATCAGATGGGAAAGTAGCTGATTTGAATCCATGGAAAAAGTATCAAAGTGCAGATTCACAAAATCCTACTGCTAATGCCTTTGTTGTTGTTGTTGTTGTTGTGAAGTGCCATCGAGTTGGTTCTGACCCATAGTGACCCTGTATAGGGTTTCTGAGGAGCAGCTGGTAAATTTGAACTGCCAACCTTGCAGTTCCAATGGCTTTGCAGTCTGGCGCATTAACCCACAGCGCCATACCAGGACTCCGCTAACACCTTTAAAAAACTTCTAATTTTGTTCCATCTCCAAGAAGCATGATTTCTTCTATCCAACTCTTGTGAAAGCCATGTTTCCTAATTGCCATGTGTCTCCTTTCCTGTGTCCTTCTGTCTCTTGCACCAAACCAAGTCTATGGGATTCTATCCAGTTATAAATGTTGGTATTATAAGGGGTCTAACAGCACTTAACAACAAATAATAATGTACAAGGAGCTCTGGTAGCATAGTGGTTACTAATCAGGCTGCTAAATTCATGTTCAAAACTATCAGCCATTCTTCAGGGAAAGAATGAGGATTTCTACTCCTATAAAAATTTATAGCCTCAGAAGCTCTATGCACGGTCATTATGAGTCAGAACTCATTCCATGGCACATAACAACCACTGCCATAATGTGGGGCCAGTATATGTCAAAAATTAACTCACCAGCACCTAACACATACATAATGTTAGGGAAATAATGGCTCAGTGGTAGAGTTCTCATTCTTCATGGGGAAGACTCAGTTGATTTCTGGCCAATGCACCTCATATGCAGCCACCTCCTGACAGTGGTAGCTTGCATGTTACTACCCAGAATACCGAATAGCTTTCAGCAGAGTTTCTACATGAAGACAGACTAGGAAGACTGACCTGTTGATCTACTGCAAAAAATCCACCAATGAAAATACTACAGATGACAACTTGTCATTGTGGATGATAAAGGACAAGACAGGACATTCCATTGTGCATGAAGTCTCTTTGAGCCAGAGGCCAACTCCATAGGAACTAACAATGATGACATCCCTGGTATTATCTGCAGGGTCCCTTATAAACCCTAGCCAATTTTCTATTATAAATCTTTACAACTTCAGGCCAGATTAAATCCTATTATCTCTTCACCCTTCACGGTTGATCCAGGTTACTGGTTAGACTTCTTTCAGCATCTTTGCTGTGAATGCCTCCAAGAAGGAAGGTATTGCTTTGCATTATGTTCATACCTAAGCTCCAGTTTATTCCCCTTTCTCCAAAATGCATCATGCCCTTTTTTAAAAAAGAAAAAATAATAATCAAGGGAAGGAGTTTTAATGATTGTTCTCCTAGTTTAATGCAGGCAGCAAGGGAGATGAGAATTCGTGGACTAAGCAATTTGCTGAAGTGGCTGTTAAAGTGATGTGTGGAGGGGACAGCAGCAAAACCTGCTTAATGCTCAGAAACACCTGCTGGGAAATATTTTTTTTCTGCATGGGTTGCAAAAAGTACTAAAACAATTTTCTTGCCTTTAACAAAAGAGGGGGTGGTGTGAGGGGACAGCGATGTCTCTATGGGCTGGCCTCATGGAACAGAAATGGAGAGAATTAAGAGATTAAGCAAGAGGCTGGGAAAGAAGGCAGGGGATCTCTAGCAAACTCTGAGCAGAGAGCTCTGATGAACTGACCTTTGTTTAGCAGCTCTGAAGGGAATTGCTAGTTCAGGCCATGAACTCCCAATTGAACACCCTCATTTCAGAGTCTTGTGGGATTTCAGAGTGCCCTCTCAGTTTCAAATCTTCTCTTTAGTTCACTATGGCAATGGCATTTTATTGTGTGCCAAGAAGGTAAGAAATGGCTTATACAACTTTCTTACTCTCAGGAGAGGTCAAGAGTAGCACTCCCTCTGGCCTAGTTTGAATCTGAGCATCTCTCAACAGAATTATTCCAGTAGCCACCTAGCAGGTCTCTCTAGCTCCAGTGTCTCTCTCCTCTTCATCAACCCTTCACATTGCTACCTTAGACTGCTAAAATTAAACTGATCCTATTTGGAAAATGTTTTTAAAATCTTACATGACTTTCTTTTGGTCATAGAATTAAGCCCTAATCTCTCAACCCTAGGTCTCAGGTTGCCTGAAATCTGCCTCCAAAAAAATTGATGCACCTTTAAATCTTCTATTATGCTCATGTGATTAATCCATGCTCAACAATTCATAATTCCTTAACTCCACCTTGGGATTCCCTCCATCTGTGCCTTTTTTTTTTTTTTTTTTTTCTATTTGTTCTCCCAAGAATGTCTTCTCTTCCTTGTTGCTGTTAGTTGCTGTGGGTTTATTCCAACTCACAGATGATTCTAAATTTCAGGTCACAAGTCCTAGACAGAAAGAATAATGGTTTCTTGGATGGCGGGGAGAGTGAGGGAAGAGAAGAGGAAATAAGTTCAGATTCATTTAATGTTGAATGTTAGATAGTACTAGTGTTTCTTAGGGGCTGGATAAATGTTCAACAGAACCAGGGAAAAGAGTCAAAGCCAGTAAAAATTCAAGAGTCATAGCCAAGAAAATAATAGTTTAACCATGAAATAATTTATTATGTTTATAAAGGAGTGGATGCTTCTGAGATGGTTCATCACTCTTCTAACTCTGAGATTCTTTTCTTGTCAGAAAATCTTGCTTCTTATATTTTTCTTGTCAAAATTTCATCAGGCAAATTTGGCCCTCAAACAAGCCAAAGTAATTAATCATGTATCTATGAAGTATGTGTAACTAGATATGCAGTTATGGCGACAAGGCACTTCACAAATTATGGTAACACTCCCAGTACATGAGCTACTCCTTTTGGGCTATTCATTAGAGTGTCATCCACAGCCCATTCTTGTACCAATAAATTGCGCATTGCTTCAGACTGTCCCTCAGAAGACACAACAGCTTGTATCATGGTACACTACTTGCAAACAATCATACCAAGAAGGTTAAGCAAAACTCTAATGTTGAGCTTTTCCTCCTTCTCAAGTCACTATTCCCCCAAAGGGGTTAACTAAAGAGCTTGATGACTTTTATGACATTTATACAACCTAAGAAAGGTTCCCCACATTTCTTATCTTTAAAGCACAAGAAGAAAAAAGTTGTATACATCAGAATAGACAAGCCTATCCTGGGGTAACAAGTGACCTCAACGATCTCAGTGGCCTACAACAACAAATACTTATTTCTTACTGGTGCCACATGTTTATCAACGGCTAGTGTCAGATTTTTTTGTTGCTGTTATGTTTGAAGAATGAGGCTAACAGAGCAACCCCTATCTGAGACATCGCTGGTTCCATGGAAGATGGAAAAACAGTGTAATAGAATCATGCCAAGACTGTTAAAATTCACACACAGAAGTAGCACATATTACTTGTGACACATTTTCACTTCTACTCATATTTCCTTGACCAAAAACAAATCACATGGCAATACAACAAAGATACACAAAAGTAATTGATTTGTAAGGGCAGACATTATAAAATGCCAGGATTTGATCTCTTGTCTCTACACAGTTTAAGTGTATCTACTTTAATCAGGAGTCTTAAACTTACAGGCCTGTTGAGATCAGGCAGAGTACTAAACATATGAATCAGGGAAGGAGAGGAAACAATCAATTGGGATTGATTAAGGCAAACAAGAGTGAGCATATCTGGAACTAAAGGCATTCAAACTCAATTAAAAAAATAACAGTCTAAACAAACCATATCTGCAGACCAGTTTATGACCTGTGAATTTAATGTAGGATGATTCCTCTAAGGGAATAGCATATAATTTGATGATAGATCAAAATGAGCAAACTAACAACCGAGTCTTCTGCCACCTCCACACACACACACACAC
The DNA here is from genome assembly GCF_000296735.1 of Chrysochloris asiatica. Lineage (NCBI taxonomy): Eukaryota > Metazoa > Chordata > Mammalia > Afrosoricida > Chrysochloridae > Chrysochloris > Chrysochloris asiatica. The sequence continues at coordinate 12,934,399 of NW_006408575.1, read as the reverse complement.
AAAAAAAAAAAAAAAAAAAAATCCAGCAACACTGCAGAAGTACTACATGCTTGAAAGACTAAGATATCAGATGCAGGGATACCATGGCCATTCATGCAAGACTATGACAGGTTGCACAGAGACTCAGCGCCTCTCAATTCTAACCACATACAATACATTCTTTGAGCTATGTGACAGAGTACTTGCTCCAGCCCTCTGGGCAGAAGGCTTGGAAAGAATCTAGCCTAAACACCATCTTTTTTCTAGAATCCAAATTTTACCAGCACTTTTCCTATAGAAGGTGATCCACATAAAGTTAGCGCTACATTTGTTTACTTAGTAAATATTCCTGTGTACCATCAGGGTCGTTTCTAGTCCCTTGGGAAACATCACTGAAAAGACAAAGGCCTCTACCCTCAAGAAGCTCACATTCCAATGAGTAGAGTCAGATAATAAAAATGAACAGAATCAAGCAATCAATCATACAATGTTGTTGTTTGCCATCGAGTCAATTCCAACTCGTAACTACCCTGTTTTTAGTTTCATTTGAGACCTCATCTTTTTTTTTTTTTTTTAAAGAGGCTGGTGGATTCAAACTGTTTACCTTGCAGTTAGCAGCTTAAGGCATAACCTAGTATGCCACCAGGGCTTCATAGTATATTATTGTTGTTAAGTGCCATCGAGTCAGTTCCAACCCATAACGACCCTCTATAGGGTTTCCAAGTGGCTGGTGAGCTTGAACTGCCAGCCTTGTGGTTCAAACTGACCTTGCAGTCTATCTCGTTAACCCACAGTGCCACACCAGGACTCCATAGTATATTAGGTGGTGATAAGTTCTACAGAGTCAAAAAACAAACAGACAAACAAACAAAAAAAAAAACAGACAGGGGAAAGGATCCTCTTCTTTATCCTTACTATTTTCTCTGTAGAATTATATTGAAAGTACATTGATTAGCCCTGCATTTCTTAACTTCAGCCTTATTGATATATGAGGTCAAATATTTCTTTGTTATGGATGGAGGCTGTTTAGTAATGTTCCTGGTCTATATCTATCAAATGCCATTAGTGCACCTTTTCCCCTTGCGGCAACCAAAATTGTCTCCAGACATTGACAACTATTTCCTGGATGGCAAAAGCATCTCTAGTTGACAGACACTGTGTTAGAGATACAATGGGAGGCTGGCTTTTGAGCATCTACTCAAAGATAAGCACAGACCCTCACATTGAAACTCTCTTACCCACTGAGGCTTGCAACCTGCTTTACCTCATACCAGCTTTGTTACTTTGGTCCAGTTACTTAAACTCTCTGAACATC
>NW_006408575.1:12919964-12932940 GCF_000296735.1 Chrysochloris asiatica | reverse complement strand
AGACTGATCTTAGGTACCCTACAAGCCTAGAACTGAACACACCTCCAAGAATCACCTTTCAACTAAATGACAGACAGGTCTATTTAGTCAGAACAATAACACTTAGGAGGCATGTACTGCACAGAGCATTTAACCATATGAGATCAAAAGGACAGTATTTGCACCAAAACAAAATTCAGAAGGCAGGAAGGGACAGGAAAGGATGAATGGATATGGAGAACCCAGAAAAGATCTGGGAAGAGTGCTGTTACATTAAGGGAATTGCAATTAATGTTACAAAACAAAACATGTATAAGTATTAAGAATAAGGAGTCTTGGTGTGGTGCTGTGGGTTAATGCACTGGACGGCAAAGTCAGTTTGAACTGCAAGGTTGGCGGTTCAAGCTCACTAGCCACTCCTCTGAAACCCTATACTGGGTCACTAACAATAACAACAAATAGGCAGGAAGTGATTTGACATCACTTAGCAGCCACAACATTGAAAGAAAAATTAATTTGTTCTGTAAATATTCACACACAAACACACACAAAATTTAGTGTAAAGATTAAATACAAAGAGGCTTCAACTAGTTTCTAGAAAAATTCCATTGCCTTTCAATTCCATTTTCCATAAACTTTTGAGGTCCCCACATAGTATGGTATAGGTAAATTCCCTGCCATTTATTCCAGTTGAGAATTAATAGCCTTTCCAGCTCAAAAACAGTGAGTAGTATACCACTTTTTCCTCCTAGTTACCTTTTGGTGAAGATGTTGTTATTGTTGTTGTTAAATGTCATCGAGTCAGTTCTGATGCGTAACACACCTCTTTAGGGATAGCAAGGGAGTGGCTGGTGGGTTTGAGCTGCCAACCTTGAGGTTAGCAGTCCAGTGCTTACCCTACAACACCACAGCAGGACTTAGTGAAGATAGACAGACATTATTGCTCTATTTTATAAAAGAGTAGTTTATGTGATATGCCCCAAATCACAAAATCAGTAAGTGGCTTGAACCAACCAGTCTTGAATCCTTTAAGTCCCAATTCTATATTCCATTGCAACTCTGTAAGAGCACACCAGCTATGAAAAGTAAAGCACACTAGTAAAGCAAAGCATTTGAGTCACAGTAGTTGCACCTAGAAATTGACCTTGTCCAGTATGACAGTAATCAGTGTACTTTGGTGTGCCATCCCAGGAACCTTGGCAGGAAAAATTTCTGCCAAACTGATCCAGTCTGGCCAATCCAGCATTGCTGCAGCATGTAAACCCAGAAGCATCTTCTGCGCGGTCTTTTCTCTTCACACTGACACTTATGAAGCCAGAGCTGGAGACACTATACAACCAGGCTTCCCTTGCCAGGCCTCAGAAGCTCTGATGCAAATAAGATTTTTAAAAGGTAGAGGGAAAAAGGTGGAAAACTGGATGAGACCATCATGGTCAATGGCTTTGGGCAAGTACACACATCTTACCATTGCCATTTTAACAAGACCAGAATCCTCCCAAAATATTAATTCCTCCCTGGATCATTGCTTCCCAGAGCAATAACATAAATCCATCTAACATTTAAGCAAAAGGATATTGAGCTTGGCAGACTGGTACAGTGTATGTTTGCCTCCTGGAGTGATAAGGTCACCCATTCAGGACACACTAGCAAAGGCGGGTGAGAAACCAGAGCCCACAACATGAGGTAGCCAGGCCTAATACATACAGCCACATAACCTTTGAAGAAACAAAGAGTAATTGGAGGGAATCAAGCCAGTACCTTCTAAGAAGCAGAGGAGCGAGATGTCCAGCTGTCATTAAGAAATGCAAAAATGTTAAAAACAGACCAAAAGGCATCCTAGTATTGCTAAGATATGAAATGGAGCATTTTTCTGTCTAGAACACCCGAAGAAATAGGTTTACAGCTCTAAAGCATTAAAGTTCAACTCCTCAGATCTAGTCAAAATTTTTATGCCAATTCACAGCCTCCTAAAGCTAACTTATAGCCAACTTTTCAGATGAAAACACTAATGTTTTGATCATTGCATTGTATCCTAGAAGCTGATCTAAAATTACTCAAAGAATGTGTGGGGAAGCAGACATCCTTTCGTGTTGTTGGTGGGACCGTAAATTAGTATCATTTTTTTGAAAGCAGTTGGGTAATACCTAGCAACATTTTAAACAAACGTGCTATTCCAATGAGAAATTCTACTTTGATGAATTCACCCAAAAGATACCTTTACACCTGGGCAAACAAGTATGAACAAGTATTTTTTTGTAGCAACCACAATCAAGAACATTTGAAATACACCAAAAAAATGTTGCTTTGTGTCATCCAGTCATTGTCAACTCATGGAAACTCCATGTGACAGAGTAGAACTGCATCATAAGATTTTCTAGCTTGCAATCATTAGGGAAGCAGGTTTTCAGGTCTTTCTCCCATGCAGACACTGGGGGGTTCAAGCCTTTCAGTTAGAAGTCTAGTATTTAACCATTGTACTATCAGGGCTCCTTGAATGAAAAGGAAACTGATTAAAACATATCAGTGGAATATGAAACAAGCATTTAAAAAGATGAAGCAGGTCTATAAGTACTATTATGTAATAGATGGTGTACAAAATGTGTGGTGAAATGAAAAAAAGAAAATGGTGTAGACCAGTATTATATATGTGTGTACAAACATGTGTACATATATACTATACACTCCTATCCATGTATATGAATAGAATGTGACCAGAAAGGTATACAAAGGCACAAAGGATAACAATGTTTGCCTCTCAAAGTCAAGAGTAGAAGGGGAAATTCCTTTTAACATTTTATTCTTTGCAAATAGTATGACAGAGATAGAATTTTTATTCTAGGTTACTTAGTACATTTCATAAGCATAGGAACTTAAGGAGACTCTTCAAACCTATACAACTAAGCAACCTCCAACCCAGCTTGAGGGTATAACTTGAATCAGGGAAGAGCCTTGCAAATTAATTTATAACCTTCTGTATGCACAGGATACAATTTTGCATATTAGCCATTGTAGGCTTGTTTTCATTCATTCTAAGATACATTGTCCCTGACAACACCCTGCTGAGCCACTACAACATACCACTGGTTTTCAGGGAAAGCTAATTTCCAACTTTAGCCAAAGAAAAGTTTAGAAAGGTGATTCCACTCATCTAGGAAAAAATATTTTAAACTCAAGTGCAAGTGGTTTATTGGAGTTGATGATAAATCAGAGAGAGTCTTGCCATGAGAGCATACTTCCTAGTTGACAGGTAAGTAAGATACTTGTTTTGGTAGGAAAACTTCTCTGGTATCCCCTATCCATCTGATTAAGTAAGGCTTTGCTTTTGTTCTTGTAGGGACCTTTAGGATGTCACTTACCATGGCCATAGTATGTCACACTAGACTATGAGCTGCTCAAATTCAGGGGACACATCATCCATCCTGTTTTCCACATTACCCAGCTTGTAGCAAAAAATGTTTGATAAACATTTACTAACTTGACTGTCAGGAGGGACCAGTTGCTGGAGAAGGATATCATGTTTGGTAAGGTGGAGGGAGGGTCAGAGAAAATGATGAAGACCCCCAGCAAGATGGACTGGCAAAGTGGCAGCTTCAATGGGCTCAAGCATGGCAACAATTGTGAGGTTGGCCCAGGATCAGGCTGTGTTTCATTCTGTTATGCACAAGGTCACTATGAGTTGGTACCAACTCAATGGCATCTAACAATAACAACAACTTTACTGTCACCATTTCTCAGCAATCAACAAAGCCATCATGCCTATCCAATTTATTCTGGATAATGGTAATTTTATGTAGTTCTACATGCTTGATACTGCTACTCATTTTTTTGTATCTGTTGTTGTTAAGTGCTGTTGCATCAGTTATGACCATAGCCATTCCAAAGAATGGCTGGTGAGCTTGAACCACTGACCTTGCAGTTCAAATCAATTTTACAGTGCAGTGCATAAACCCACAAGCACCACACTAGGACTGTTACAGGGGTTATCTGTTATAGGGGTTATTAACGGTAGAACACAGGCAGAAGTTTGAGTCATTATTGCTGTGTGGCCTTAGGCAAATTACTTTACCTTCTAGATTCTGTTTCACTAATTAAAAAATAGAATACTGTCATTCACTTTGCCAGATTGAGGTAAGAAGTATGCAACATGTCTTGCATATTATAGCCAGTAGATAACTGGTAATTTGCAACTGTCACTAGCTTTCTTCCTATTTCACACACCTGAACTGTGAGCCCTGCTACAGCAGGGTTTGTCTTTGACTGATTTAGCCATCTTCCGTATGTCTATTATGTACCTGATGCATAGTAAGGATTCAGCAAACAAGAGCAAATGTGTATTTTGGATGTCATCAAACATATGTTCAAACCCAAGTTTTAGGACTGAAGAGCTGAGGGCTCCTGAACCAATTGCCTCATCTCAGGGTCTCAGTTTTTATCTGCAAAATTGCTTTGTTACTGCATACCACATAAAATTGAATATTAAATGAAATGATGCATCTAAAGAATAAAATCCTGCTTCACCTGTAAGTTTGGTGTACAGTGGTGGCTTAAGTGTTGCTGTGATTCTGAAAGCTATGCCACAGGTATTTAAAATACTAGCAGGGTCACCCATTGTAGACAGGTTTCAGCTGAGCTTCTAGACAAAGACAGATTAGAAAGAAGAAGAGACGAACTACTTTAGAATATTTAGTTACTGAAAACCTAATGAATAGCAGAGGAGCACTGCCAGCATGAGAATATTGAATACTGAAGCATGATGATGAGCATCAGAATATTGTCCAATATAGTGCCAGAAGATGAAACCCTCGGGCTGGAAGGCACTCAAACTATGACTGGGAAAGAGCTGCATCGTCAAAGTAGAGTTGACCAAGATGACACGAATGGAGTAAAGCCTTTGGGACCTCCATTTGCTGGTGAAACACAACACAGAATGAAGAGAAATCACTGTAAACATCCATTAATAATCAAAACATGGAATGTATGAAATATGAATCTAGGAAAATTGGAAATTGTCAAAAATGAAATGGATAAACATCAATATCCTAGACATTAGTGAGCTGAAATTGACTGGTATTAGCTATTTTGAATCTCATGATCACCATGTTTTACTATGTTGTAAATGACAATTTGAAGAGGAATGGTATCACATTCATCATCAAAAAACATATGAAGATCTGTCATGAAGTATAAAGCTGTCTGTGATAGGATAATATCCATATGCCTACAAGTTGTTGTTGTTAAGTGCCATTGAGTCGGTTCCAACCCATAGCGACCCTATATAGGGTTTCAAAGGAGCAGCTAGTGAGCTTGAACCGCTGACCTTGCAGTTCAAATGGCTTTGCAGTCTGGCTCATTAACACACAGCACCACACCAGGACTCCATGCCTACAAGTAGGAACAGTTAATACCATTATTGTTCAAATTTACCTATCAACCACTAAAGCCAGTGATGGTAAAACTGAAGAATTCTACTAACATCTTCATTCTGAACTCGACCAAACATGCAATCAAGATGTGTTGATAATTACTGGCAATTGGAATTCAATGGTTGGAAACAAAGACAAAGGATCAGTAGTTGGAAACTATGGCCTTGGTGATAGAAACAATGCTGGATGTCGCATGATAGAATTTTGCAAGACCAACGACTGCTCCATTGCAAATACTTATTATAAACAACATAAAACATGGATCTCATCAGATGAAGGACACAGAAATCAAATTGACTACATCTGTGGAAAGAGATCCTGGAAAAGTTTCATATCTTTAGCCAAAACCAAGCCAGGAGCAGACTATGGAATAGACCAACAAGTGCTCATATGCTAGAAACTGAAGAAAATTAAAACATGTCCACAAGACCCAAAAAATTACCTTGAACATAATCCCACCTGATTTAGAGAGCTTCTGAAGGACAGATTTGATGCATTAGATACTAAGACTGAAGACCAGAAGAGTTGTGGTATAACATCAAGAGCATCATACAGGAAGAAAGCAAAAGGCTCCTAAGAAGACAAGAAAGAAGGAAAGACCAAAATGGATGTCATAAGAGACTCTGAAACTTGTTCTTCAGCACAGAGATGCTAAAGCAAATTGAAGAAACGAGGTGAATGAACTGAATAGAAAATTTCAAAGGTCAGTTCAAGAAGACAAAATCAAATATTATAATAAACTTTGCAAAGACCTGGAGTTAAAGAACAAAAAGGGAAGAAAATGCTCAGCATGCCTAAAGTTGAAGGAACTGAAAAACAAATTCAAGACTTGACTTGCAATATTCTATGGGTAAAATAATGAATGATGCAGAAAGCATCAAAAGAAGATGGAAGGAATACACAGAGTCACTGCGCCAAAAAGAAATGATCATTGTTCAATCATTTTAAGAAGCAGCATATGATCAAGAGTCAGTGATACTGAAGGATGTAGCCCAAGGTGCATTGAAGTCATTGGCAAAGAACAAGGCATGGAAATTGATGGAATACAAATTGAAATCTTTCAACAAACTGCTGCAGCACTGGAGACACTCACTCATCTATGCCAAGAAATTTGGAAGACAGCTCCCTGGCCAACTAAGGAAGAGATTCATATTTTGGCTCATATTTGGCTCAAAGAGATGTGGCTCAATGAAATGTAGAAATTATTAGACAGTATCATTAATATTGCATGCAAGTAAAATTTTACAAAACAAGGTTGTATCATCTGCATATCTCAGGTGGTTAATGAGTCTTCCTCCAATCCTGATGGCACGTTTTTTTTCATAGAACCCAGTGCCTCAGATTATTTGCTCATCATACAGGTTGAATAAATATGTTGAAAGAATACAACCCTGTCGCACACCTGTCTTAATTTTAAATCATTCAGTGTTCCCATGTTCTATTCAAACAACTGCCTCTTGGTCCATGTACAGATTCTTCATGAGCACAATTAAGAGTTCCGGAATACTCATACTCCTCAATGTTGTCCATAGCTTGTCATAATCCACAAAATCAAAAGCCTTTGCAAACAAATTGGTTGCAAACATACATTGACAGAGGACTTCCAGAGGTTCAAGCCAAGTTTAGAAGAGGACTTGGAACAAGGGATATCATTGCTAAGGTCAGATGATATTGGCTGAATGAAGAGAATACCAGAAAGATGTTTACCTGTTCTTTATTGACTACCCAAAAGCTTTTGATTGTGTGGATCATGATAAACTATGGACACCATTGCACAGAATAAGTATTATGGAACACTTAGTTGTGCTCATGAGTAAACTGTATACAGACTAAGAGATAATAGTTTGAACAGAACAAGGGAACACAGTGGTTTAAAATTAGGAAAGCTGTGTGCCAGAGTTGTATTCTTTCACCATACTTGTTCAATCTGTAGACTGAGAAAATAATCTGAGAAGCTGGTTTATATGAAGAAAAACATGGCATCAGGATTGGAGAAAGACTCATTAACAACCGGTGATATGTAGATGATACAACCTTCTTGCAGAAAGTGAAGATGACTTTAAATACTTGGTGATGAGGATCAAAGACCCCAGCCTTTGGTTTAGGTTGCACTACAGTGTAAAAAAAAATGTATATCCTCACCACTGGATCAATAAATAACATCCATATAAATAGAGAAAAGATTGAAGTTGTCAAAGATTTCATTTTGCTTGGATCAACCATCAACACTCCAGGAAGCAGCATTCAAGAAATCAGACAATGTATTACATTAGGCAATTCTGCTGCACAAGACCTTTTCAAAGGGTTCAAGAGCAAAGATGTCAGCTTGAGGACTAAGGCGCCCCTGACCCAAGCCATGGTATTATCAATAATCTCATATGCATGTGAAAGTTGGACAATGACAAAGGAAGACCATAGAAGAATTGATGCATTTGAGTTATGGTGATAGAGTCATTTGATTTCTTGACAGCTGTTTCCTGAGTGTTGATGGTTGATCCAAGAAGAATGAAGTCCTTAACAACTTTAATCTTTTCTCCGTTATTGGTCCATTGGTGAGGATTTTTGTTTTCTTCACATTGAGATGCAATCCATACCAAAGGCTATGCTCTTTGATCTTCATCAATAAGTATTTTAAATCCTCTTCACTTCTAGCAAGCAAGGTTGTATCATCTGCATATCTCAGGTGGTTAATGAGTCTTCCTCCAATCCTGATGGCACGTTTTTCTTCATAGAACCCAGTGCCTCAGATTATTTGCTCATCATACAGGTTGAATAAATATGTTGAAAGAATACAACCCTGTCGCACACCTGTCTTAATTTTAAATCATTCAGTGTTCCCATGTTCTATTCAAACAACTGCCTCTTGGTCCATGTACAGATTCTTCATGAGCACAATTAAGAGTTCCGGAATACTCATACTCCTCAATGTTGTCCATAGCTTGTCATAATCCACAAAATCAAAAGCCTTTGCGCAGTCAATAAAGCACAAGAAAACATCTTTCTGGTATTCTCTGCTTTCAGCCAAGATATTGGAGGAGAATATTAAAAGTACCATGGACTGCCAAAAAAAAACCAAACAAATCTGTGTTGGAAGAAATAGAGCCAGAATGTTCCTTGGAAGTCAGGATGATCAGACTTCGTCTGGACATATTATCAGAAGGGACCAGTCCCTGGAGAAGGCTATCATGTTTGATGAAGTGGATTGTCAGAGACAAAGAGGAAGACCATCATCAAGATAGGTTGGCATAGTGGCAGCACAATTGTCTCAAACATAACAACAATTGTTTGGGACAGAACCGGGCAGTGTTTCTTTGTTTTACATAGGGTCACTAGGAGTTGCTACTGACTTGACGGCAACTAACAACAATAAGAGAATAAAAGGCTTAAAATAAAATGTCACAAAATGTTATGTAGTTATTAAATGCCTTCAGGTTGGTTCCAACTCATAACAACCCTGTATATGGTTTCCAAGGAGTGACTGGTGAGTTTGAACTGCCAACTTTGTGGTTACTATCTACCTTGTGGTCTAGTGCTTTATCTGACAACACCACACCAGGAGTCCTTATAAAATGGTATAGTCATTGATTATTTATAACAGAAAACCCAAGCCTTGGAGCTTTGAGGCCTGAACTCAGCTCTTATTGCCATTATTTTCCTTGAAGGACAGAGGAAGTACTGTACAGAATTATGAGATGCATTCTATTTAGGATTTTAAAGTTTTATGAACGGTTACTTGAACAAGGCAGTTTTGAGAGGTAGTGGTCAATTGCAGGTATGAGGGGAAGAGTTTGTCTGATTCACTACTTTCATGATTTTTTAAAGCAGTCCATAGAACAGTTTGTTAAAGGTTACACTGGAAGGTTACACATTTTACCAGTAATATGAGTATGATGTTGTCTATTTTACAGGTGCAGGAACTGGTTCAGAGAAATTAAATAATGATCTGGAAAAGCAAAAAGTGATAGAGTTGGCTTTTATCCCTAAATATTCTGGAACATTAGTTCTATGTTTTTAACAAAGCAAATAAAGGTGATGGTGGTGATGTGCCATGGAGTCAGTTCTGACACATAGTCCCCAGTAATTAAGTAATCCTTGGGTAGATATGTTAGACCATGCTTCAGTAAAACGGTGAAAGGACATGTAGTCATCTTTTTTTTTTTTTTAAGACTGAATATTTGCTAAGATATATTTTTTATCAAGTGTACTTACTATTTGGCAGGTATTGTGTTAAACACTACATATATTAACTCAGGTATCCCTAACCACAACTCTATTTCACCAGCACTTAATAAAAACGTATCATACATTGAGCTTCTTCATGAACTAACAATTTAACAATTAAGTTGAGCTTCCCAGATGCAGACATCCTGGTGTGATGCTATAGGTTAAGCTGGACTACTAACTACAGGTCAGCAATTCAAACCCACCAGTTGCTCCTTGGAAACCATATACAGGGCTGCTATGAATTAGAATCAACTCAATAGCACTTAACAATTCAAATGCATATTACTAGTAACTGGACACAAAAGACATACTTGTTTGCCCTCACAGAATTTATAAACTAATAGGAAAAATTAAAGTCCACCATGATCTTTGATGAAATCTGAGGTATATTGTGACTGGGGACCTACAGGCTGTATGTGGACTTAACATGGTCCAAGGGTCAGGATCACTGGAGAATTATCCTTAGTCTTCTGTGACTATTAGACCTCCAAGACTCACCAGTACTTCCCAATCTTCTACAAATCTCCTTAATCTAGAAAACTAAAAAAGAAAATGATATCTAGCTCCATTTCAGGTCAAAGTAAAACATTAGCCTAGCACAGACTTTATAAATATATTCCAAAATATACAAGGGGGAGACTTCAGTTTTGTTACTACTAAAGAAAAAAAAAAAGATAATGGGATTTTCTAAATCCCAGTGTATTTCAAGGATTGGTTTGATTAGGGAGAGGCTAGATGGCAGACTCTTCATGAACTAACATAACTAATAATATAGGATTCAGTCTAGTGGACCTACTCTTCCTCATCAAGGTATAACACAGTACTGTTTATATGGTAGATATTCAGATAATATTTGATGAATTCACTCATTTGAATGGATGCGTTAGTCAATAATTTTTAATGATGAGTACATCAGAGCAAACTGTGTCCTTTGGACATTCAAATGAATATATATTTTTTGTTTTGTATGTGTATATCATGGAAGCTGCAGTCAAGAAATCAAACGACATATTGCATTACGAAAATCTGCTGCATAAGACCTTGTTAAAGTGTTGAAGAGCAAAGATGTCAGCTTGAGGACTAAAGTACGCCTGACCCAAGCCATAGATTTCAGTAACCTCATATGCATGTGAAACCTGGATAGTAAATAAGTAAGACTATAGAGGAATTGACGCTTTTAAGTTATGGTGTTGGAGGAGAATATTGAAAGTGCCATGGGCTGCCAAAAGAACCAACAGATCCGTGTTGGAAGAAGTGCAGCCAACATGCTCCTTGGAGGCCAAGATGGCCAAACTTCATCTTTCATACTTCAGATACATTGTCAGGAGGGACCAGTCGCTGGAGAAAAATATTACATCTGGTTAGGTGGAGGGTCAGAGAAAAAAAGGAAGGCCCACAATGAGACTGATTGGCCAAGTGGCAGCATTGATTGGCTCAAGAGTGACAACAATGGTGAGGTTGGCCCAGGATGGGGCAGGGTTTCATTCTGCTGTGCATAGGATCGCTGTGAGTTGGTGCCAACTCAATGGCACCTAACAACAAGAACAACAACATATATATATATATATATATATCAAATATTTGTGCTTTATTGATTTGTGAAAAATAAGATGTAAAAGGAAAGCCATAGGGAGGAAGCCGAATAACTGTTGTTTCAGGTTGTTGTTGTTGTTAAGTGCTGTCAAGTCAATTCCAACCCATAGCGACCCTGTATAGGGTTTCCAAGGAGCAGCTGGTGAGCTTGAGCCACCAACCTTGCAGTTCAAACGACTTTGCTGTCTGAGCATTAGCCCACAGTGCCACACCAGGACTCCATTTTATCAGGTAGGGTATTGTAATTATTGAGATGAAACAAAACGTATGATTGGCTGAAAGTAAAGTTGATGATCTTGCCTATTAATCTTCACTCAATTTACAATAAAAAGCTAAAAGTAAATACGTAAATAATTTGAAGAAAAAAGAAGAGGAGAAAAAAAGATAACCTGATACAATTTGATGAACTTGACCTACACCTATGGATACAGTCTGTGTGTTGATGTGCTAGACTGCAAAGCCATTTGAACTGCAAGGTTGGCAGTTCAAGCTCACCAGCTGCTCTTGGAAACCCTATACAGGGTCACTATCGGTCAGAACCAACAACAACAACAACAATGGATGCAGTAGCTCAAAAGAGGGAACACACCTTTACAGCAAGGATCATTCCTACCCCCTTGGTACACAGGGTAGACAGGGACGGGAAACTTGGACATTGGATACCCAAAGTTGCGGGGGAGGGGTTCCAAAGGCATGAAGTGACTGGTTTACAAGCTTTCAAGTGGGAACCTAGATCCAGAGGATGTGGAAGAAGGTAGAATCGCCACTGAGTAGTATCCAGTCTGTCTGGGCAGGGCTGATGAAAGGAGATCAGAATAGACCTCTTGTGGTACAGCAGTGAATAGTTGCTATCAGGACTGACTGTAAGGGTTGGAAATGTAAAGGTAGACATTTTGTAGCAAAAGGATGGGAGTGGTTGATTTTGCAGTCCAGGAGTGGAGGTCCCTGGGACCATCAAGGGAGAAGAGCGTAGTGCAGGGCCCTACCCAGAGACACAGTGAAGCCAGAGATGGAGGCAGAGATGATGACGTGGAGAGATGGAGTGGCTGGGGACTCCAGACCCAGAGAGGGAGATGGGCTGTGTGCTGATGAAGATGATACATGGAGGGAATTTTAATCATTGCAATGAAATGAAATACAATAGGATGAATGTAAAGCTAATGTTCTCCCATGTAAACTATCACATAATTCACAATAAAACTTTTAAAAAAAAAGGACAACAGATGTTACTAAATAACAAATATGTTGGGACAAAGACCTATTTGAGAATTTCATCCTGAAGTTAGGGAAACATAGCTTGATACTGGAATTGTCAACCATTCCAAAGAAGAGCTAACTGCTTCTGCTGACTTATCTACACTTCAGAGAAACCATCTCTTAGTTAAGGGGGGGTGGGGGGGGGGAAATGGTGTTTCTCCTGGAAGAAGGATAAGAAAGCCATGCTTTTAGGAGTTCCAACTCATCTTCTCCCATAAAGAGAGCCTCATGCTGGTTAAAAAGAAAAGAGTGAAAGTGTGGAAGCCACTGAGTAATAGTGAACCTGGCAAGGGAGAAGCCAATGACAAATTTTATTCAATTAAACCTGCTCTCAGTTTATACAAGTCTCTATGGGCTTTAAGGAGCTCTGGTAGCATAGTGGTTACGAATCGGGCTGCGAACCATAAGGTCAGCAGTTCGAAACTACCAGCTGCTCCGCGGGAGAAAGATGAGGCTTTCTACTCCCGTAAGGATTTACACCCTCGGAAACCCTGTACAGG
>NW_006408575.1:12916084-12919864 GCF_000296735.1 Chrysochloris asiatica | reverse complement strand
TAGTGGTTACGAATCGGGCTGCGAACTTTAAGGTCAGCGGTTGGAAACTACCAGTCGCTCCGCGGGAGAAAGATGAGGCTTTCTACTCCCGTAAGGATTTACACCCTCGGAAACCCTGTACAGGGTAGCTATGGGTTGGAACCGACTCGAAGGCACTTAACAACAACAACAACTATGGGCTTTAGGCAATGTACTATGGGCCAATGTATGTGGAGTTACTCAAGTTCAGGAGTTAGCCTAATGTGCTGAGGCTACCTACAACCAGCTGACACCAAGCCCAGACATGCCTTCTTCTCTTTCTCAGAATTTGCAACATAAAATTCTGTGCATACCTCAAAGGCCAGATGATTTCTGCTATGTCTTATCCAGCTGGGTATCCCCAGAACCTAACACAGCACAGAACAGTGATGTTGATACAGTCAAGTGTACTCATGGTGACATCATTCAAAATAGAACAAAATGCTGCTCAGGCCTGCACCTTTCCCGTGGTCAGTTACATCTTGGCCCATTGTGATCCATCTGGTTTTCATGAGTGATTTTCAGAAGGAGATTGATAGGGCTTTCTTCCTATTCTATATTGGTCTGGATGCTCCACTGAAACATGTATATAGCAACACCCGAGACAGTCACATGAAGTTACATTGGCAAAGAATTGAACCTGAGTCTTCCATGTTGGAAGGTAAGAAATTTACCACTTAACACAGAAGGAACTCCATAAACATCTATTTTCTCCCGGGGTGTGCCCTTCACTCCCAGACTTGTGCTCTCTTAGCCTGGAAATTCCAGTTAGAGAAGTAGGGCAGGAAGGAGCAATGTGTCATGCCTCTCAGCTTAAAGAAGAGCTTTGGTTTCTTTACCCTGACAGAAAGTCAATGGGAAGTCTTGTGATTTGTGGAGCTTGGTTTTATCAAACAGAGATGGATGAACAAGGTCAAGCTGACCTCTGGGGTAAGGTGGCATAAAGCCAGCAAGCTCTTCTGGGAGGGTGAGGCAAATGAAACCCAGCAATTTTTATTCAGCTTTAAGCCCTTCCTGTAGGGATTTCACTTCCAAAACTTCGATCTTAGGTCCTTTCACTGCTGAGGTTTGCATCTTTCCATAGAGAGAACTTCAAATTGGCTCCTGAGAGGAAATGAGATAGAATTTGAGACATATTTTGTTTGTTTCTTTTTAATTCTTCAGGTTTAAGCTAGATAGATTTAATTCTCTTGAGTATTTATACAAAACTGGCTGAACTAGAAAAATGTGTGTGGAGATTTGTAAAGACCAACTGGATTTCACGTTTTTCACATCAAACTGGGATTTTGATAACGGTTTATCTGCCTGATGCATGGGGAATGGGGGTGGGGCTAGAAGGCAAGTAGTAGTATTCTCAGATTCTAGAATTTATGTAAACTAAACATCATCTAGGCCAGGGTCTGACAAAGTACACCTGTTTTTGTTATAAAGTTTTGTTGAAATGCAGCCAGACTTACTCATACTTTTCTATGGCTGCTCTTTCACTACAACAGCTAAGTAACTGTGACAAAGACTCTCTGATCTGCAAAGTCTTTACTGAAAAATGTTGCTGACCCCTAATCTAGGTTTTCAACACATTTTTCACTCTTAGCAGGTGATCAAAAGAAGAAATATCCTTGGCACACTACTGTAGACACTAATGTAAACACTTATAACAGAATTTCTCTGCATATAATATAAGAAAATACTGTCAGAACTGCAACAGGGAAACTCTGTTGCAGCTATTTTACTAGTGTATTGTATTCTTCCTTCTCACTCCATTATATTCTATTGCAGCCTCTGAGCTTTTGCCCTAAGGCAGGGGAAATAATCTGTTTGTGGTTTTAGCATCTAATGCTGCTGTAACAGAAATGCCACAGTGGTTGGCTTTAACAAACAAAAATCTGTTTCCCCACAGTTTAGGAGGCTAAAAGTCAAAATTCTGGGTGCTGGCTCTGAGGGAAGATTGTGTCTCTTCAGTTTCTGTTCCTTGGCTCTTTGGTGATCTTGATGTTATATGGCATCTATCTTCTCGCCATTGCTGTTTGCTTCTTTGTATCTCATTTGCCTGATTTATACCTCAGATGAGAATAATTTAAAACACACCCTACAATAACACTGCTACTTAACATAAAAAAGAAAACTATTCCCAAATGGGATTATTAACCACAGGTATGTTGTTACTGTCATGTGCCCTTACCCTAGGGTGGGTTCCAACTCATAGCAACTCTGTATAGGGTTTCCAAGGCACAGCTAGTGGATTTGAACCACCAACCTTGCAGTTAAGCATTCCTGTGCTTATTCTACAGTTCCACACCAGGACTCCAACCATCTTCAACAAGACAAAAGGCTTGGAAGCCTGGATGCCTGGAAAGAGGATGCATTCTACGTGCATTTCCCTGCCCATACCAAAGTCAGGAGGGGAAATCCCATCCATGGTCAACTCTACCGCAATTTTTTTTAATGTACATTTTTTGTGCACATAAGAGTGGAGATGGGAGGAACTCTATAGCCCTGGATAAATTTTGAAAACAAGAAGAAGAAAAATTGTACCAAATGAAGCCATTTTGTCGATTATTTTTTGTACAAAACTTCTGGTTAATGCTTGCTACTTTAGCTGCAACAGCATTCATTTCTATAAGTCAAGACTAAATGTTGATCATTTGACCTCTGCTTAATTACTGTCCACCACTGAACTCACTTTTGGATGAAATGCACAAAGGAAATAGTAAGGCCGTGTTAAAATCATCAAAAGGGAATAGAGGTAATCAGTTTGTACATGGAGCAAATTGTAATCATTGCAATGATTTGTTGAAGGTAAAATTGATGATCTGCACTGTAAACATTCACTCAATTCATAGCTTTAAAAAACTACATAAATTCACCAGAAAATGGGAAAACTACTTATTAAGCTGGTTAATTCATTTGTTCTTCCTTTGATTCATTTACTCATCTATTCATTCAACACATATTTACCAAGTGCCTAAAAGGAATCCTAGTGTAGTGCTGTGTAGAATTAGCACTGGACTGCTAACAAAAAGGTCAGCAGTTCAAACCACAAGCCACTCCTTGAAAACACTTCCTATGAATCAGAATTGACTCAAAGGCGCTATCAGCAACATCAAAATGTGTCAAACATTGAGCAAAGCACTGGTGACACTAAACCTAACTTTGTTGTTGTTGTTGTTGTTAGTTGCCATCGAGTCATTACCAGCTCATAGTGACCCTATGCACAACAGAATGAAACACTGCCCAGTTCTGGGCCAAGCTCACAATTGTTGCCACACTCAAGTCCATTGATGCTGCCATTTGGCCAATCCATCTTGCTGGGGGCTTCCTCTTTTTCTCTGACCCTCCACCTTACCAAACATGATTTCCTTCTCCAGCAACTGATACCTCCTGACAATATGTCCGAAGTATGAGAGATGAACTTTGACCATTCTGGTCTACAAGGAGCACTCTGGCTACACTTCTTCCAACACAGATCTGTTGGTTCTTTTGGCATCCCATGGCACTTTCAATATTCTCCTCCAATACCATATCTCAAAATCATCAATTCTTCTATGGTCTTCCATGTTGTTGTTGTGGTTGTCAGGTGCCATTGAGTCAGAACTGACTCATAGCGACCCCATGCACAGCAGAACGAAACAATGTCCAATCCTGGGCCAACCTCACTACTGCTGTCACACTTGAGTCCATCAATGATGCCACCTGGCCAATCCATCTCGTTGGGGGTCTTCCTCTTTTTCTCTGACCCTCCATCTTACCCAGCATGACATCCAT
>NW_006408575.1:12888443-12915209 GCF_000296735.1 Chrysochloris asiatica | reverse complement strand
TGGACATCAGCAATGATATCTCTCATTCCACGGCCTCTTCTGAATCCAGCTTGAACCTCTGGAAGTTCTCTGTCAATGTATGATTGTAGCCATTTCTATATTACCTTTAGCAAAACTTTACTTGCTTGAGATATCAAAGAGATTGTCCGATGATTTCCACATTCTGTTGGGTCACCTCTCTTTAGAATGCACACAAATATGGATCTCTTCCAATCAGTTGGCCAGATAGTTGTCTTCCAAATTTCTTGGCAGAGATGAGTGAGTGCCTCCTGTGCTGCCCCACTTTCTTGAAAAATTTCAATTTTGATTCCTTCAATTTCTGGTGCCTTGTTCTTTGCCAATTCCTTCAATGCACCTTGGACTTCCTCCCTGAGTAGAGTACATTCTAGTAACTAGAGGGGATACCTGAGTGAATGGATATCACGCCCCCATCCCTGGAGGGTTCTACTATTCATGTGCACAGATCTCCTCGAAATTTAAAGTGATAGTTTTGACATAAAACCAAAGGGCCACCACTTGTCTGTTTGTCATGCTGTGGTGGCTTGAGTTGCTGTGATTCTGAGGTCTATTCCACCGGTATTTTAAATAACCAACAGGGTCTCCCATAGTGGACAGGTTTCAGATAAGCTTCCAGACAAAGACAGACTAGGAAAAAAGAGTGACGTACTACTTCCAAATCATTAGTCACTGAAAACCCTATGAATAGCAGAGAGCTTGACTAGAGGAAGATAAAGAAATTTGATAAAGGAAGCAAGTGTAAATTGCTATAATTTGATGAACTTGACCTATACTTATGGATGTAGTAGCTCAAAATACCAACAGATAGAGTCTTCACAGCAAGGATAAAACCTATCCCCTGTGTACAAAGGGTTGACAGGGATCGGCAACTTAGACATTGGCTATCCAAAATGGGGGTGTGGTGTTCTATAAAGGCATGAAGTGGCTGGCTTACAAGTTTTCAAAAGGGAGTTTAGTTTCAGAGCATGCAGGGCAAGGTAGAAGCCCCACTGCATAGTTTTCATCTAATCTAGACAGGTTTGGTGAAAGCAGATGAAGATTCCTTTTATGATTCAATAATGAGTAATTGTTATCATGACTAATTGTGATTGTCACAACTGTGAAGGTAGAAAGTTTATAACATAACGGGGGGAGTAACTAATCTTATATTCCAGGAACATAAGATCCTAGGGCCATCAAGGGAGAAAAGCATGAGAGGGATGTGGGATCCTATCCAGAGAAGCTGTGACACCAGAGATGGAGTCAAAGATGATGACATCAAGAGATAGAGCAGCTGAGGAAAGAGAAAGGTTGTGTGCTGGTGGCCACGAGGCAAGCTTGTAGAATGTGTCCTTGGGTTGTTTAATGATATATTCTTAAGTGTTTTTGTGTACATGAAAAACAAACAAAAAGCACCACACACAAAGGGAATAGAAGCAAATACTGGTGAATGGTGATGCATGGAGGGAATTGTAACCATTACATTGAAACAAATATGATAGGATGAGTGCAAAACTGATGTTGTCTCAAGTAAACTATTATTCAATTTACAATAAAAGCTTTAAAAAAAATAGAGAGAAATCAGATAATATTGGCAAATAATGACACTAATTACAGAGTTACTCAAAACTGGGCCTTTAAAATAAATAATCTGAGATACTAAAAAAAAATAATTAGGTGAGCACAAACACCAATGCTTTATTAGTATTAACAAGATTAGGAGGACATACCATGCTACTGAAGGCTACATCCCTTGTTATGATGTTTATAATAGTAATTTGTATTGAAGAGTAACTAATGTACTCTATAAACTTTCACCCAAGCTACAATAAAATGTTCAAAATGAAAAATAAAAAGTACTATTGACTGCCAGAAGAACAAATCTGTTAGAAGCTCAAATGGTAAGAAGTCATAATTTTATAATATAAATTATGTTATTTTTCCAGATATACATTCTTTCTATTCTTGTCCTATTTCTTCAATTCCTACTATTGAAGACGACCATAATAATTACATATTATCTCTCATCTTTCACTCTAAAAGTCTACTTATACTGGACTATAAGTTTCATGAGGGCAGGTGTCATGTTTGTTTGGTCCTTACTTTGCCACCAGTGCCTAGGAGGTGCCTTTGGGATATGTATATATCACAGATGCAGAATTACAGGATGTAGAAAAGCAGAAGAAATGGATCTTTGTCTGCCCAACATCTGTTTTCCAACACTGACCCCCCATTTTTCCAAATATTATGTCCTTCTCCAGGGACTGGTCCCAACTGATGATATGTCCAAAGAATGGGAAATGAAGTCTCACCATCCTGGCTTCTAAGGAACATTCCCTTCTAACTTGCCATACTCACTGCTTATTTATTTAGACCAATACAATCCCCTTCTTGTTTAAGTTAGTTCAAGTTTCCTTTTCTTCATTGTATCTAAGTCCAAAAAAGCTTGAAGAAGAACTACCAATTCATTATTGACAAAACAAATGACAACCTAACTATAACTTGTAAGGGCTTACTCTATGTCAAATACTAATTTTTTTTTTTTCCTGCATCATTTAATTTAATGATATCCCTCTCCAAGAACTGGTCCATCCTGATAATATGTCTGAAGTATGAGAGACAAAGTCTAGCCATCCTGGATTCTGAGGAGCATTCTGACTGTACTTCTTCCAACACAGAAATTTGTTATTTTGGTGGTTCATATTACTTGTAGTATTCTCCTCCAACTCCGTAACTCAAATGCACTGATTCTTCTACAGTCTTCTTTATTCATTGTCTAAATTTCACATGCATATGAGGCCATTGAAAATATGATGGCTTGAGTCAGGTGTGCCTTAGATCTCAAACTAACATCTTTGCTCTTGAACAGTTTTAAGAGTTTTTATGCAGCAGATTTGCCTAATGCAATAATACATCATTTGATTTCTTGACTCTTATTTCCATGAGTGTTGATGATTGATCAGAGCAAAATCTTTGAAACTTCAATCTTTTCTCCATTCATCTTAAAGTTATTTATTGGTTCAGTGGTGAGTAGTTTTGTTTTCTTTACATTGAGATGTAATCCATACTGAAGGCTGTGGTCTTTGATCTTAATCAGTAAATATTTTAAGTCCACTTCATGTTCAGCAAGCAAGATTGTGTCATCTACATATCACAAGTTGTTAATGAGTCTTCCTCCAATCCTGATGCCACTTGTCTCTTCATATAATCCAGATTCTCAAATTATTTGCTCATCATACAGATTGAATAAGTGTGGTGAAAGAATAAAACCCTGGCACACACCTTTCCTAATTTAAAAACAATCAGCATTCCCTTGTTCTGTTCAAACAACTTCCCTTTGATCTAAGTACAGGTTCCTCATGAGAACTATTAAGTGTTCCAGAATGCATACTCATTCTCCCCAATGTTGGCCATAACTTGCCATGATCCACACAATCAAAAACTTTGCATTTTCAATAAAATACAGATTAAGATCTTCCTGGCGTTTTCTGCTTTCATCCAAGATTCATTTGACATCAGCAATTATGTCCCTTATCTCACATACTCATCTGAATACAACTTGAACCTCTGGCAGTTCTCTGTCAATGTACAGTTGCAGTCGTTTTTAAATTATTTTCAGCAAAATTTTAGTTGCATGCCATATCAATGATGTTGTCCTATGATTTCCTCATTCCATTGGGTGACTTCTCTATTAATGGGCACTAATATGGATCTTTTCCAATCAGTAGGCCAGGACCTATCTTCCAAATACCATGGTATAAATGAACAAGTGTATCCAGTGCCATGTTGGTTTGTTGAAAGATTTCAATTTGTATCCCATCAGTTCCCACAGCCTTGTCTTTCACCAGTGTCTTCAGTGCACCTTGGACATGTTCCTTCAACATTGGCTCTTGATCATATGCTACCTCTTGAAATGGTTACGCAGCAACCATTATTTTTGGTACAGTGGCTCTGTGAATGTCTTTTATCTTCTTTTGACGCTTTCTACATCATTCAGTATTTTGCCTTGTTGTTAAGTGCCAGTGAATCGGTTCCAACCCATAGCGACCCTGTATAGAGTTTCTGAGGAGCAAATGGTGAGCTTGAACTGTCAACCTTGTGGTTCAAAGTGACTTTGTAGTCCAGCACATTAACCCACAATGCCACACCAGGACTCCATCTTTCAATCTTCCAAGTCAAGGATTCAATTTTTTTTTTAGTTCTCTCAGCTTTAGAAATGTTAAGTGTATTTTTCCCTTTTGGTTTCTAACTACAGTTCTATTTTGTATTTCATTATATTTGACTTTGTCTTCTTGAGCTGCCCTGCCCTCTGATATTTTCTATTCAGTTCTTTTACCTCATCATTTCTTCCATTTGTTTTAGCATATCTACACTGCAGAGCCAATTTCAGAGTCTCTTCTGACATCGATTTTAGTCTTTTTTATTATCACTTGTCTTCTTATTGACCTTTTGCTTTCTTCCTGTATGATGTTCTTGATGTCATCCCACAACTCCTTTGGTCTTCAGTCAATAGTGTCTAATTCATCAAATCTGATCTTGGGATGATCTCTATATTCAGGTGGGATATGTTCAAGGTCATGTTTTTATTCTCGGGGATTTGTTTTAATTTTCTTCAGCTTCAGCCTGAACTTGTGTATGAGCAATTGATGGTCTGTTCCACAGTTTGTCCCTATCTTGTTTTGACTGATGAAATGGACCTTTTCCAGGGTATCTTTCCACAGGTGTAGTCAATTTGACTTCTGTGTATTCCATCTGGTGATATCCATGTGTACAGCCATCTTGTATGTTGTTAAAAAAACATACTTACAAAGAAGAAGACACTCATCTTGTAAAATTATATCATACATTCTCAGCATCATTTCTATCACTAAGGCCATATTTTCCAACTTCTGTCTCTCCCTCTTTGTTTCCAACTTTTGTTTTGAATCACCAGTAATTATCAATATATCTTGATTGCATGTTTGACCAATTTCAGATTGAAGAAGTTGTTGTTGTTGTTGTTGGTGGTGGTGGTGGTGGTGGTGGTGGTGGGTGGTGGTAGTGTGCTGTGGAGTCAGTTCTGACTCATAGTGACCATGTATAGGGTTTCAGAGGCTGTAAATATTTATGGGAACAGAAAGCCTCATCTTTCTCTTATGGAATGGCAGGTCATTTCTAACTGCAGACCTTGAGGTTAGCAGCCTAACTCATCACCACTACGCTACTAGAGCTCCTAGAAGAAGTTGGTAGAATTCCTCAGCTTCTTCATTACTGGCTTTAATGGTTGGTGTGTAAATTTGAATGATAGTTATATTAACTGGTCTTCTTTGTAAGCATATGAATATTATCCTATCACAGTGTTGTACTTCAAGATAGATCTTGAAATATTCTTTTGTTGATGAATGTGATTCCATGCATCTTTAATTTTGCAGTCCAGCATACTAAACCATGTGATTGTCAGGTTCAAAATGGCCAATACCAGTCAATTTCAACTCACTAATGTCTAGAATGAAGGAGCTCTGGTAGCATAGTGGTTACGAATCAGGCTGCAAACCACAAGGTCAGCAGCTCGAAACTACCAACTGCTCCATGGGAGAAAGATGAGCTTTCTGCTCTCATAAAGATTTACAGCCACAGAAACCCTGTTCAGGGTCACTATGGGTCGGAACTAACTCAATGGCACTTAACAACAACAACAACAATGTCTAGAATGAGTCCTGGTGTGGCACCACAGGATAAACAGTTGACCTCAAGGTCAGTTTGAATGGTAAGATTGGTGGATCAAATTCACCAGCCATTCCTCAAAAATCCTATTCATGGTAACTATGAGTCATAACTGACTCTATGACACTTAGCAATGACAACAACAATGCCTAGGATATTGATCTTTATGCATTGCATTGCATTTTTGACAGCTTCCAATTTTCTAGAATTATATTTTGTACAGTCCATGTTCTGACTATGAATGGATTTTACAGTTGTTTCTCCCCATTTTGAGTCATGCTCTGTTAGCAAACGAAGGTCTCAAAAGCTTTATCCATTCATATCATCATACTCAACTTTATTTTGAGGAGGCAGCTCTTTCCCAGTTGTATTTTGAGTGCCTTCCAATTTGAGGGGCTTATTTTCCAGCACTACATCTGACAATATTCTGGAGCTCTTTATCATGTTTCAGTATTCACTGTTCTGTTTCTGACAGTGTTCCACTGTTATTCATAAGGCTTTCAGTTACTAAACATTCAGAAGTAGTCTGTCTCTCCTTCTTAATCTGTTTTAGCTTAGATGCTCAGTTGAAACCTTTCCACAATGGGTGACTCTGCTGGTGTTTAAAATATTGGTAGCATCACCTCCATAATCACAGCAATATGCAACTCACCACAGTCTGGCCAACTTACAGATGAGTGGTGGAGTCACCAGAATAGATCCTTCAAATCAATGGCTGAAGTCCACATATTTTCTCTCATTTCACTGTGAAGGATTGGCACGATATTTCCATTGATTTGAAAGTCACCAAATAGATCCTTGAAATCAATGGTGATATCGTTCCAATCCTTCTGTGGGATGAGAGAGAATATGTGCACTAAAGAGAAGAAAAGAAAGGAGAGAGGGAGCCATGAGAG
This sequence comes from Chrysochloris asiatica, assembly GCF_000296735.1. Lineage (NCBI taxonomy): Eukaryota > Metazoa > Chordata > Mammalia > Afrosoricida > Chrysochloridae > Chrysochloris > Chrysochloris asiatica. The sequence continues at coordinate 12,908,613 of NW_006408575.1, read as the reverse complement.
ACTGGGGCACAGATATCAGAAGTCATTTCCCTGGTCTTACCTCTGCCATCCATACACAGTTATCACTGCTGACTTCACAAGAATAAATTAAGGGTAAATAAGTTTAACGACAAGGCTTACAGAATATTATAAACAATTCTCCCTTTACTTACCTTCTGTGTATCTTAGAATGTCAAGGAGGTAAGAAATCTTTGAATAGTTTCTTTATTTTAACAGACAACAATTTAAGGCAGATTCTCTGAAAGTACTTTGAAACAAGTTAAAAAATAATGAGAGGTTATTAAGTGTAGGCTCAATTCTGCCTTTTCCACTTTTTCTCCAAATTGTTTTTCTTTCTCTCATTCTACAAAGATATCTTCATTTTATTCTAACATTTGACTTTGTTTGGGTTTGCTCCACCATTAACTTGTGTTTTATTTATTATATACTTCACCCCCATTAAGTTTCCTCTCAGAAAGGTTTTATGTACGTGGTGTAGCCCTCCCTCTCCTGACCCAGCACTAGGAGATGAAGGGCAGCTATTCTCATTATGGTACCATCACTCTTAGCCGGTAAGAACTTCAGCTCCACAGAAGGAGTGCAGAGCGCAAAACGACTATAAATGCTACCTATGCTCACACTTGGGTTTAGAATTCTATCTGAAATCTACTGGGCTGTTTTGTTGTTATTACATGCTCAGAATCCATTTTGTGCAGTAGTTGTGGCCTAGCTCCTTGTGCTAACTTGAAGGACATAGAAATCCTTGGCACTCAAATTCCAGGAATTTTAATTGAGCACATGGCAACCCAAGCTTATTAAAGGAAAAATGTCACATTTTTTAAGTCCAAATATTGTAATTCCTCTTCCCATTTTCTCCAAATTTCACTGCAGCCACCACCATCTCCACTAATCACCATGGTAACCCACTCAAGAAAGGAGGAAATTTTATCAAGTGCAACATATTTGGGGTCTTTTCTCATCATTTGCTATTTCACGATTTACATCACCAAATAGACCTCTGTCAGACTCCATGAGTTATACCACCACCAAAAGGTCCCTAAAATACAAATATTTCAAACCCTTGATAAATAAATTTAGCATATATTATGAGGTATGAGTCCTGGTGTGGCACTGTTGGCTAATGCGTCAGCCTGCAAAGTCGTTTGAACTTTAAGGTTGGTGGTTCAAGCTCACCAGCTGCTCCTTGGAAACCCTATATAGGGTCGCTATGTGTCAGAAGCGACTCGACGGCACTTAACAACAACAACAACAATGAGGTATGTAAGGAGTCCTTGTGTGGTGCTGTAAAATAAGCACTGGACTGCAAACTGCAAGGTTGGTCATTCAAACCTACCAGCTGCTCCTTAGAAATGCTCTACAGGGTGGCTGTGAATCAGAACCAATGCAACAGTGCTTAACAACAACAACAACAACAGCAACAAGCCCTGGTAGAACTGTGGATTTGACATTTGGCTGCTAACTGAAAAGTTGTCCATTTAAAACTACAGTACTCTACAGAAGAAAGATGTGGCAGTCTGCTTCTGCAAAGGTTTACAACCTTGGGAAACCTATGGAACAGCCATATTCAATCCTTCAGGATCACTGTGAGTAGGAAAAAACTCAAAAGCAATAGGTTTGAGTAAATTATGTTAACCACACACAGTAGCAGAGTAGCTTAAGACAGAGAGGAGACTAGAAACAATTGGAAAATCATTTTACAAGTTTGTTTTTAAGTGCCATCGAGTCAGTTCTGACTCACAGTGACCCTATATAGGGTTTTCAAGGAGAAGCACTGGGACCAAATATAACAATTGTGAGGATGGCTCAGGACCTGGCAGCATTAGGTCACTATCTGTCAGAACCAACTTGACGGCACCTAACAAGAATTTCAACCAACACTACTCTTGCCTGTTGTTAAAACAATCTATTAAATTACTATGAAATTATTAAGGGAGGGGATTTTCCCAGTGATCCTGTGTGAAAGAAACATTTTCTACATAGCCTTGGGAGAGGTATGTATAGTATTTCCAAGTGACCCATTCTGGACCTTATTGAGGACAATGCTCTCAGTGTCAGTGGTGTAGTGGGTTTTGCATTGGGCTGTGAATCACAAGATCAGCAGTTCAAACCCACCGGTCACTCCACAGGAGAAAGATGAGTCTTTCTGCTACCGCAAAGCTTTACAGCCTCGGAAACCTTTTACAGGGTCACTATCAGTCCAGTCAATTTGATGGCATTTAACAACAATAATAGTGATTCTGAAATCTACGTTGATCCAATCAGACACGAAAAGGCTTTCACATTACTAGCCAAATCTCCTGTTTTGGGTTACAAACTGGCTTCAGAAAATTCATGGAATTAAAAGACAATAGAATTTTTTCACAATATTTTGGAGACCTTTTGTATATCTAGCTCTCTAATTTAAAATGAAGAAAGTTGTGCGACACTGTTGTATTCTTTCACCATATTTATTCAACCTGTATGCTGAGCAAATAATCTGAGGGGCTGGGTTCTATGAAGAAAAATGTGGCATCAGGATTGGAGGAAGACTCATTAACAGCCTGCGATATGCACATGATATAATCTTGTTTGCTGACAGTGAAGAGGACTTAAAATACGTAGTGATGAAGATCAAAGAGCACAGCCTTCGGTATGGATTACATCTCAATGTCAAGAAAAAAAAAAAAATCCTCACCTTTGGACCAATAAACAACATCCTTAGCAATGGAGAAAAGATTGAAGTTGTCAAGGACTTCATTCTTCTTGTATCAACTAACAACACTCATGGGAGCAGCAGTCAAGAAATCAAACACAAAAATCCTTACCACCAGACCATTAAATAACATCATGAAAAATGGAGAAAAAAGTGAAATGGCCAAAGACTTCATTTTGTTTGGAATTGCAATCATTACTCATGTAAGCAGCAGTCAAAAACACAGCATCCGGATTGGAGGAAGATTCATTAACAACCCGCAAAATCAAACAAATTAAAACAAGATATTGCATAAGTCAAATATGCTGCACAAGATCTCTTTAAATTGTTCAAGAACAAGAATGTCAGTTTGAGAAGTAAGGTGCATGTGACCCAAGCTATGGTATTTTCAGTGGCCTCCTATGCACATGAAAGTTGGACAATGAATAAAGAAGACCAAAGAAGAATTGATGCATTTGAGTTATGATTTTAGAGAAGAATTGAAAGTACCATGGACTTCCAGAAGAACAAATAAATCTGTGTTGGAAGAAGTACAACCATAATGCTCCTTAAGAAGCCAAAATGGCTAGTTTGTCTCTCATACTCAGGACATATTATCAGGAGGGCCAGTCCCTAGAGAAGGACGTTATGCTTGATAAAATGGAGAATCAGCAAAAAAGTGGACAATTTGGATTGGCACATTGGCAACAGCAATGAACTCAAGTGTATCGTGACGATGGCTAGGTCCTGGCAGTGCTTCATTCTTTCATGCATAGTGTCACTATGAGTCAGAACTAACCTGATGGCACCTCACAACAACAACAAGCCTCCACTAAGAAAAGACCAGAAAACCCCAAGCCTGCAAGACATATTTAACTAGCATGAACGTTCACTTTCCAGGCTTGATACTCATTACACACTCATGATTGCAAACATTTGCTTTTCTGAATCTAACATTAAAAGCACCAGGAGTTTTCCTGACATAATAGGTTGCCACTAATGCTGGAAGATTTGTTTACATGACATCCTTGTATTCTGACAATTAAGCTGATATAGAAATACAAGGCACAATGTACAAAATCAGATAGAATCTTGGAATCACAGGCTTGCTTCTGGAATTTACCTATGTGACCAGAAAGGAACAGTAATTTGGGTTCTTCCACAGCATTAACTCGAGCACCTGGGGCAGGAGTTTTTATTCACAGTGGTTAAGTGAACAGGGAATCAGCTGGAAGTCTGGTTATAACAGATTGCTGGGCTTCAGAGTTTCTAATTAGTAGGTTTGCTTATAATTTGCATTTCTAATGATTCCCAGGTGATGATAATGCTAGTTCCAGGACCATACTTCAGAGCTGTAAACCAAGGTCTTCTCTTAAAGATGGAGAAACTGAGACTTAGCAAGATGATGTGACTGCTCAGGGTCACATTGCCAGTCTTTAAAACAGAGCCACAAGTCTTCACTCTCTTCAAGCATGCAGTAGTTTTCTTATTTCTGGTCTCACTTGTTTCCCCATAAAAAATTTTATATGAATGTTGTTTTTCCTCTGTATCAACAGAAAACTTGTCCCTCACTAGAGTAAATGTGTTCAGTTAGAAAGTGATTACATTGAAAATAAAGTTGAGCCATGTTTCTACAATAAATGATCTTAAAGTAATATTTAAAGCCTCCTTAGTGTTTTACTCTTCTATTTAACAAGTACTCTCACACACTGTACTTTGCCCAAGGTCGGCACCAAAGAAGTTAATGAAAGTCCTCCTTTTTGGAGTCAGGCATTCGAACTCCACATACAAACTTACTTGGCGGTTCCCTGTGTGATTCTCACAGTTCATTTGTCAGGGAAAAAGAAGCTCATGTCCAGTTCTTGTTTTGCCTTGGGCTGTCAGACCTGTCTCTGGCCACAGTGTTTTTAACTTATAAAATGACGAGAATAACCTCTAAGGTCCCTCTTTGAGTTCCAACTTGGTACAGAACTGAGAAGTGGAAGCAACATGCCTGAGTTGCAACAAGACTGAATGACAATGAATTCTATTTAAATCGCACTTCCATTACAAATAGCCACTGGGAAAGAAACACACAGTCCCCAGAGAATAACGTGGAGATGGTGGAGAGCTGAAGGCAGAAGAGAGGTTGGGAGCCATTTGGGGCTGGGTCTGAAAAGATGGGAACAATTGAATCAGCACATTCACAAGGCTCATTCTGTTTGCCCTCTTTCCCCTTCCTCTAATGAGTCACTAGATTCCTGACACACATGAGGATTTTTTAAGACCATTTTCATTTATAATGACTTTTCTGTTTGTGCTTGTCAAAAAGATCAAAGAGGATGCCTGAGTATTTTTTGCAATAAGAAAATACACTATGTAAGGTTACATAGTATATTGCTCATTAAAGTAAAATCCACTCCCTGCATAGCAGCCAAATATATGTCAACCAGAAATATTATGAAGTCCAATTCACCCCCATTTAGGTAAAAGGATGAAACTGTCAAAAGACTACAGTACTATCATTTTGGAACTAACACCTGTCAAGGGGAAAAGGAAACTATTCTAGGTGCATCATCTGTCTGAGAGTCAAGGTCAGAAGCAAGCAGGTCTTTCTTATTTTATTCATTTTTCCATAGGTACAAAAAGATTACATCTAGCAGATGGAGGCTTTTAGCATAAAATAGGCTCCTGTGGCTGGGTTTACTTGTAACAACAAGAAATATATGGCTACAGATGGCCATCTGTTTCTTGATTTTAAGGTAGAGGGCAAAGAAAGTTTTTCAAGCTTAGTTTTTTTGTTGTTTTTTTTAAAATTTACTGAATAGTCATTATTATTTTTAAGCACAAACATCAATTTGTTGTTATTGTTAAGTACCGTGGAGTTGGTTCCAACTCATAGTGACCCTGCACAGGGTTTCCGAGGCCGTAAATCTTTACAGAAGCAGAAAGCCTCATCTTTCTCCCGTGGAACAGCTGGTAGTTTTGAACTGCCGATTTTGAGGTTAGCAGCCAGATTCATAACCACTACACTACCAGAGCTCCTTACAAACATCATTAGTGCTCCCAAACTACGTTGTTTGTTGTCTAAGGTCTTGCATATTACATGAGGGTTTTTGACAAATCGATAATACCAGGTGTCAACACACACAGATCTCAATAGCCCTATTGTTTTTGTTGTTGCTTAGTGCCATCAAGTCGATTCCAACCCATAGCGACCCTGTATAGGGTTTCCAAGGAGCAGCTGGTGGACTTGAACCACCCACCTTGCAATTCAAATGACTTTGTAGTCTGTGGCATTAGCCACAGCATCACACCAGGACTCCAATAGCCCTTTTAGGAGAGGGGGGAAAAAGTGACTATTTCAGCAAATTAGCACCTGAGAAACCATTTCTGTTAAGAGCTCAATTTGCATCCATACATTATTCTTTGCTCTGAGTGATATATTCACAGAACAATTGAGCTGTTACTAAGATTGTAGGAGATGAAAGCTGATGGGATTCATCATCTTTAGCCTGAGACTTCCAAATCAGACCAAAGTGAGTAAGAATAGAATTCAGGGATGATACCAGAAAGGATACATGCACCTTGCGATTAATTGACAATTTTTTTTAATTGACTCATGCTGAAAAGTATCTTTTCTAGATTCTGCATAAATTAAGAGACTCAGACCTTCCCATGTGGCTCTTAAGAATATATTATGCTGCTGTGGAGATGTTATCAGGAAAAGGAATCCTGATAACCTATTTTGTTGGGATAATGATACAGGAAAGATACAGAGGTTGAGATTGTGGTAAAAATGCTAAAATACTAACTAAAGAGCATAATGTGAGATGTTACTCAGAACTGAACCTCAAAGTCACCCTACCATCCGTGGTGTACCAAAGAACTCAAAGTTCTTCCAGCTAATCATATCATTGGTGAAGCATTTGAAGCAGGAAGCCTGGCACAGGAAACAGAACAACCAAAAAAATACTGTAACAGTATCCATGCAGAAAACAGCCATCAAAACCCAGAAAAGCAGTATTTAGCTAGTTAGAAGTTTGAGGATTCCTGGTGGCTCAATGGTTTCATGCTAAGCTGCTAACCCAAAGGTCGATGATTCAAACCTATGAGTTGCTACGTGGGAGACAGCTATGACAATCTGCTTCATTGGAAACCCTGTAGGGGTAGTTCTACTTTGTCTGATAGGGTCACTATGAGTTGGAATCCACTCACAGTAATGGGTTTTAGTTAAAAGCTGTTTGGAGTTAGCCAAAGGACAGTTTTAGAAATCATACTATAAAGTAGTCTCGGAAAATCCTTCTGAACACCGGGGAGCAGAGCCTCCCAGAATAGAGTCCAGGCTTCTGTTCCTCCACTTACCCCTACCTCTTGTATCCCAGCATCCTTTAAAATCCTCAGTTTTTTGTTAGTTTTGTCACTGGAAGGGAATGGATTTGAAAAACAAGCAGTGCAAATAAGTTAAACAGTTTTATTGTATTTCTCTGTTGGTAGGTTCTCAATTCAGTATCCTAACATTAAGAGACTAAATTATCTAGAAAGCCAGTGTTTCTTCTACTGAGTCAAATTAGTAAATGCAAAAGACAAAATTGCATACTTTTTAGAGCTATAGTTCATCCCCACTTGCTGTAAGATGAACACATGGTAAAATACTCTAATCTGTAGTATCAGTTCCGACTCATAGTGACACTAAGTAGGATTTCTGAGGAGTGGCAGGTGGGTTTGAGCCAATGATTTTGTGGTTAGCAATCCAGTGCTTATCCTAAAGTGCCACAAAAGGGCTCCTCTCATTAGTTTAGACACAGAATTTGGCCAAAACAGTTAAACTTGCTTTGTCTAGGAAACTAGAGATCTGAATTTATTACTGACTCAGGAGAAAGGCATTAAAGGCTTTTGTAGCTGTAATAGAATCACCAGCCTTCCTTCAGAACCCACTACTTCCTTCTATTAACCCATGACACTGCAGACCAGCTCTGCTTTCCATAACTTTATTTTTATGTTGGCCCAAAGATCTGTCCTGTAGTTTCAAAACAGAAGAGGATAGAGTGAGGAAAATCTTGAGCTACAGTAGAAGGTGTACTGAGCACACACAGGTAATTAACTGATCTTCAGAGACAAAAATAATGGACAGTTTTTCTCCCATTAACTCCCCAATATCTACCTGCACACCTCTACGGTAGTGACTAGAGGAGGGGCCTGAGAGTGTGGTCACCCCCACCCCCTGCTGGAGGCTTCTAATTGCACACACACTGATAGTGTAGCGCGGGACAGTCAACCACAGCTTCATTTCTGCTCCAAAGTGGTGATTTTTTTCTATGCATTTATATTACTTCTGCTTTTGGTCCTTTTGATCACACATCTTTCCTGGGGGTGAGAGATTTTTCTTCCTACGTTACCTAAAAAGAGGCAGCAATCATGGCCATATGGCCAAGCTATAAGCATACCCCATAATATTCCACCACTGAGTCAAGACCCAACAACACCTGCTAAGCATTACATGTGATAAGGGAAGCCTATCTCCTGATCATATTCACCAGGAGACACCCAGTAATCAAACACCTAATGTTCAAGTTGTCACTTAAACTTAAAATAATAATAATAATAACAAAAATATGAAAATGAGCTGGAGACAGACAAAGGTTTTATAGAGGAGGAAGAGCAGGTTTTGGATATGCCTGAGAGGGAATTCAGAAGAATGATATGGAAACAGATTCAAATGCTCCGAAAAGCGGCGGAGGAAAACAAGGAAGAAGTCAGGAAAGTACAACAGAAGCAATCAAATAAGATTGATACAGCATTGGAAACAATTCAAAACCTGCAAAAAGATGTCCAGATGATCAATAATAAGATATCAGAAATAGACAATATGCTGAAAGGGGAGAGGAGTAGATTAGAATAGATGGAAGCCAGAACTAGTGAGCTGGAAGACAAATCTCTCAATACTGCCAAGATAGAAGAGCAAGAAGCTAAAAGGATTTTAAAAAAAATCTGAAGAGAGTCTAAGATTCATGACGGATAACATGAAGAAGAATAATGTAAGAATTATTGGCATTCTAGAACAGGAAGAATCAGAGAAGTCCACAGAGGGGATAGTTGAAGAGCTTCAGGAAGAAAATTTCCCTAACATCTTGAAAGATGAGAAGATAAACATTCAGGAAGCTGAACATACCCCAGGAAGGATAGACCCCAAAAGAAAGTCTCCAAGACATATAATAATCAAGCTCTCCAAAATCAAAGACAAGGAAAGAATATCAAAAGTGGCCAGGGAGAAGAGAAATGTCACTTTTAAAGGCCAAGATCCATCTGATGTCAGTAATGATATCCCTCATTGCACATCTTTGTGTGAATCCTTCATGAATTTCTGACAGTTCCCTGTTGATGTATTGTTGCAACCATTTTTTATCTTCAGCAAAATTTTACTTTCATGTGGCATTAATGGTATAATTATATGATTTCCATGATCCTTTAGGTCAACTCCCTGTGGAATGGGCACAAATATGGATCTCTTCCAATCAGTTGACCAGGTAACTGCCCTCCTAATTTCTTGCATAGATAAGTGAGCACCTTGAGTATTTTACATCAGCTTATTGAAATTTTTCAATTTGTATTCCATCAATTCCTGGTGTCTTGTATTTCACAAATGCCTTGATGCAGTTTGGTACTGTAGAATTTCTTCCTTAACTAACATAGGTTTTGTTCAAAATGGTTGAACAGTGACCATTCTTTTTGTTACAATGACTATGTATATTCCTTACATCTTTCTGTTATGCTTTTTTGCATCATTCAATATTTTGTCCATAGAATCCTTCAAGATTCTGTGTGGAGGTTTGAATCTTTTCTTTAGTTCTTTCAACTTGAGAAAGCTGAGTGTATTCTTCCATTTATGTTTCATTATAATACTTGACTTTGTTTTCTTGACCTGCCCTTTGAAATTTTCTGTTCAGTTTTTCTACTTTCTCATTTCTTCAATTTGCTTAAGCTTCTCAATATGCTTAAAAGCAAGCTTCAGAGTCTCTTCTGACACCCATTTTAGTCTTTCTTTCTTCCCACTTTTTCAAATAACCTTCTGCTTTCTTTGTGTATGATGTTTTTGATATCATTCCACGACAATTCTGGTCTTTGGTCTTTAGTGTCTAATGCATCGAAACTATTCTTAAGATGGAATTTAGAAATTCCAATGGGATATTTTGGCTCTTGTAAACTTGTTTTCATTTTTTTTTTTAGCTTTAGCCTGAATTTGCACTTGAGCAATTGATATCTGTCCCACAGTCTGCCCCTGGCATTGTTTTGGGTGATGATATAGAGCTTTACCACTGTCTCTTTCCATAGATGTAGTAAATTTGATTTCTGTGTATTACATCTGGTGCAGTCCAAGTGTATGGTCATCTTTAAATTCATTTTTTAAAAATTGCAATGAATAAGTCATTGGTCTTGCAAAATCCCATCATGTGATCGCCAGCTTCATTTCTATCACCAAGGCCATATTTTCAAACTAGTGATCGTTCCTCTTTGTTTCCAACCTTCGCATTATCAATGCATCTTGATTGAATGTTTGATGGATTTCAGACTGAAGAAGTTTATACAATTCCTCATTTTCATCATCACTGGCTTAGTGGTTCATGTGTAATTTTTAATAAAAGTTCTATCAATGGTCATCCTTTTAGACATTTGCATATTATCCTATCACAGACAGCACTGTACTTCAAGATAGACCTTGACATTTTCTTTTTGGTGATGAATGTGGTGTCATTCCTCTTGAAACTGTCATTCCCTGCATAGTAAATGATATGATTATTTTATTCAAAATAGCCAATACCAGTTCCTTTCAGATATAATACCTTGGATAGAGTCCTGGTATTCCACTGTAGGATAAGCACTTAACTGTTAATAACAAGGTTGGCAGTTCAAACCCACCAGCTTCTCCTTGGAAGCCCTGTGTAGTGTCCGCTGACTCAGAACTGAGTCAATGGCACTTAACAACAACATTGCCTAGAATATCAATCTTTAAGTGTTCTGTTTCAATTTGACAGCTTCCAATTTTCCTAGACTCATATTTCATTCCATGTTCAGATTATTAATGGATGTTTGTAGCTGCTTCTCATTCTGAGTTGCGTCCCACCAGCAAATGAAAGACCTGAAACCACTACTCCTTTACATCATTATGGTTAATCCTATTTTGAGGTGGCAGCTCTTCCCTAGCTGCATTTTTAATGTCTTCCAACCTGAGGGGCTCTTTTTCCATCACTGTGTCTGATAGTATTCTGCTGCTATTCATAATATTTTCATTCCCTGACACTGTATCTGACAATGTTCTACTCTATTCATAAGGCTTTCTACGATCAAACATTCAGAAGTAGTTCACCTCTCTTTTTTCCTATCTGTCTTCATCTGGAAGCTCCACTGAAACCTGTCCACCATGGGTGATTTTGCTAGTATTGAAAATACCAGTGGCATAGCTTCCAGCATCACAGCAACACACAAGCCACCACAGTATAACAGATTGACAGGTGAGTGGCAACAAACCTGCTTGTTGTTGTAAGGTACCATGAAGTTGGCACCAATTCATAGAGGCCTAAGCACAACAGAACAAAACACTGCCCATTACCAAGCCAACCTCACAATCATTGCTAAGCCAGAGCCCATAGCTGCCGCCACTGTGCTAAGCTATCTCATTGGGGGTCTTCCTCTTTTTTCTCCAGTCCTCCACTTTACCAAACATGATATCCCTCTCTAGAAACTGGTCCCTCCTTATGATATGTCCAAAGTATGAGAGATGAAGTCCAGTCATCTTGGCATCCAAGGAGCATTCTGACTGTACTTCTTCCCACATAGATTGGTTTGTTCTTTTGCCTCTAGCTCTATAGCTCAAATACATCAATTCTTCTACAATCTTCCTTATTTACCGCTGTCCAACTTTAATATGCATATGAGGTCATTGAAAATACCATGGCTTGGCTAGGGCACACCTTAGTCCTTAAACTGACATCTTTGCTCTTGAACACTTTGAAGAGGTTTTGTCAGCCGATTTGCTTAATGCAATACATTATTTGATTTCTTGAATGCTGCTTTCATGAGTGTTGATGGTGAATCTGAGCAAAATGAAGTCTTTGACAACTTCAATCTTTTCTTCATTTATATGCATGTTGTTTATTGGTCAAATGGTGAGAATTTTTGTTCACATTGAGGTGCAACCCATACCAAAGGCTGTGGTCTTTGATCTTCAACAGTAAATATTTAAGTCTGCTTCACTTTCAGTAAGCAAGGTTGTATCATCTGCATATCGCAGGTTGTTAATAAATCTTCCTGCAATCCTGGTGCCATGGATTGTTTGGTGTTTCATATACTCCTTCATCTCAGATTATTTGCTCAGCCTTCAGGTTGAATAAGTATGGTGAAAGAATACTACCCTGGTGCACACCTTTCCCAATTTTAAATCATTCAGTGTTTCCTTGTTTTGTTCAAACAACTGCCTCTTGATCTATGTACAGGTTCCTCATGAGCACAATTTAGTGTTCCATAATACTTATTCTCCACAATGTTCTCCATAGTTCTTTTCCAGTCAGTTGACCGAGAAGCTGTCTGCCAAATTTCTTAGCATAGATGAGTGAGTGCCTTTAGTGCCACATCAATTTGTTTGAAATTTTTCAATTTGCATGCCATCAATTCTTAGTTCCTTGTTCTTTGCCAATGCCTTCAGTGCAGCTTGGACTTCTTCCTTCAGCATCATTTTCTCTGGATCATATGCTACCTCTTCAAAGGATTGAATGTTGACCATTTCTTTTTGTTACAGTGACTCTGCATATTCCTTCCATTTTCTTTTGATGCTCTCTGCATCATTCAATATTTTGTCCATAGAATCCTTCAGTATTTCAAGTTGAGGTTTGAATTGTTTCTTCAGTTCCCTCAGTTTGAGAAATTCTGAGCATGTCCTTTTGGTTAAGCGGAGCTATCTACTGACACCACTCATCTGTCAGTTTGTTGTACTGTGGTAGTTTGTGAGTTTCTGTGATTCTGGAAACTATGCCACAGGTATTTTAAATACCAGCAGGGTCACCAACAGTGGATAGGTTTCAGCTGAGCTTCCAGACAAAGACAGAATAACAAGAGACAGACTACTTACGAATATTTAAACACTGGAACCAGAACTGTTTATAAGCTTAAATTTGGGTGAGATCTTACAGGTCTCTTTAGTTCCATATGCTATTTGACTAGAACTTACTGTATAAAATCCCAGACCGTTTAGAAATAAAATCTGAAAACAGAGAAACTAAGATGTTTGAACTCTTTGTATGTTTACCATAGTGGTTAAGAACCCAGGATTGGGAGTTTGAGATTCATTCAAAACCTAATTCTTGAATCTACTGGCCATGAAACTTTGGTGTCTCACTTCATCACTACGCTTTGGTTCCCTCACTGCCCAAGGACTACCCACCACCTGTCCCCAACTCTCCTTTCCTATTAACAGTTCTGGTGTGGCACTGTAGGATAAACACCTGACCACAAGGACAGTTTGAGCCACAAGATCAGTGGTTCAAACACACCAGCCACTCCTCAGAAACCCTATACAGGGTTGTTATGAATTGGAACCAACTCAATGGCACTTAACAACAACAACATTAATGCACGTCTCTGTGGTCATCAGGACCATGCATCTCTCATTTTGCTCTGTCACCCTAGTGTTTTATTTCTGTCCCCAAAGTTACCCCATGCTTCAAGAGTGCTACCTGAACTCCAGCCATCCCAAAGGTATTTCAAGTAGTAGGAATGAGAATAGGGAAAGGACTAATTGGTATTTCTTCCAGATGTGTTAGTTCCACTTAATTAGCCAGTCTTAGAAGATCTCTGCAAGACTGTCACTTACAACTCATTGATCAGAACACAGTCGCAGGCTGTGCCTAGGAATGTACTTGGGGCACTGCTACTTGAAATGAGGAGAGATGGCAATTGTCACTCTCAGCTACATACTTTATATAAAACTGTTGTAAAATAAAATGAATAGACACAAGTGAAATGTTTGGCAAAGCGCATGATGTATAGTAAGCTTAGAATAAGTGTTTGGGGTGGGAATAGGAAAGGAATAAAACATCTCATTATCTTTAGTTTTGAACTCATATGTAACTGGGTTGTCTCTTTTGTACTAATACAGTGTTCCCCAGACTTTAGTAATTTGTGTACTATCTTCATGATTTTTTCCTATTCATATACCATCTATATGACCAATTAATACACAACCACTTGACTTTTAACCTTAAATTGAAGCACAACATCCCTGTAAATAGAAAACCAATATTCTCATAATAAGAAAAAAACATGACTATTAAAATAAAAATATTCTTGTGGATATCACCTAAAATTGTCTCCCATATCACAGTTGTGAAAGCTTTCTCTTTTCTCCTTTCAGTTCTCTGAAATAAATGACTTTTGTGATTGATTGCCTCAGGTTTGGTTTGGTCATTAATCAATCTCTGATGCTATTTATTTGCTTCATTTAACATTGTAAGATGGAGATTATTCCATAAATTTCATTAGTAATTAGCAAAACTGGCATTTTGTTTAGGTTCAACCACCCTTTAATGAGAATTGATGGCAAGAAGAGTGTAGTTATGGAATTAAAAGAAGGCTAACACAGTCAGAAGCTGTTTTATTTTCTTTTATCAGGATCCAGACAGAACCCTATTGAAAAATAATTGTTAAGCACATTGTCACCTTCAAGTCTGTGTCTTTCATATTTGTTCTTTTCAGACTCTAATCCATCTACATTTCACTTTCCTAATCAAACTCCTTGACATGATATTCAGTGTGCCCCAGGATGCAGCTTCACACTACATTGCCTGCCTCCTGCTCTCCCACATTCCTCCACATATCTCAAGTTCTGAATCTCCATTTTCAGAGCAGATCTAGCACTTTTCTTAGTCACTCTCTGAGTTAGTTACTGGTTCCTTCATATGTAAACTGACAGCTTTGCCTCCTGACCCATGTAGCTGTCATTCTGTTGAGAGGATAAAACAAGACCATACTGTGAAAGCCTTTGGAAAAGGGAAAAGTGCGATACAATGTAAGATGGTGTCGTCTAAGTCAACAGTCCTTACAGTGAAGTGGTTTCAAGTATGGCATTTGAGACAGGATACTGTGTAACCTTGGTGGTGGTGGTGGTGTGCCATGGAGTCAGTACCCCATAGCGACCCTACACAGGGGTTCCGAAGCTGTCAATCTTTGCAGAAACAGAAAGCCTCATCTTTCTCCTGAGGTATGGATGGTAGTTTTGAACTGCTGACCTTGAGGTTAGCAGCCCGACTTATAACTGCTACGCTAGCAGACCATAACCTTATGGGAGCAATTGAGCCACTCTGTGCCTCTGCTTCCTCCTCTCTAAAATAAGGATAGCACTTACCACACAGGGTGTTATAAAGTCTCAATAGGTTAATATACACAAAGTACTTAAAACTTAACAAATAAGCTCTTAGAATATGTTGTTGTAGTTAGTTGCCATCCAGTCAGTTCTGACTCATGGCAACCCTATATATGCAGAATAGGATTTTCTCCCTAAAATTTGCAAGACTTTGATCTTTCAGAAGCAGATTACCCAATGCTTGTCTCCCAAGGCACCTCCAGTGAATTCAAACTGCCAACATTTCAGCTAGTAGTTGAGCATTTAACCTTTTGCATCATGGAGGGACTGCTCAGTATGCATTAACTATTATCATTATTATCACCTTAAAACAGGTTTAGATTACCCAACACACAAGTTAAGCCTGTGCTTAGGGCATCAACAAAACAGGGGCACCAGCTGCCTAAAACAACAAAGACAGGACACAAGGAAAACTGAGTGCCACAGTGGAAGGGAAACTGACAGGGCACTAAATAGAATTAGGAATGTGCCAAGTAGAAACAAAGTTAACACAGGCACCTACTCATAAAGCTGTTTAATCTATGAGTCCTTTACCACTTCAATACCTTCGTTGACATCTGTCTCCATAGTCCCTCCTTTGAAATTGAATTTCTTCATCTTAGTGGGTCCCTTGGAAGTATGCTATTTCCCTCTAATAGACAAGATGGGGGGAGCTATTAAGTTTAACTCTCACTGCATTCATCCAATATATAATTGGATCTAACATGAGGGGTTATTGGGCAAAGGTGGATTGTATTAATAGGTGACTGATCCATCTTGAATGATCAGTCTTGTATATCTATATCTGTTGGTTCAGCAACTTCAGCCAGGAGGTTGTTGTAGTTAGTTGCCATCCAGTCAGTTCATATTATAAACACACGGGTAATGTTCCTGTGCATTTCTTAGAAAAATAACCAATGGGAACTTCAGTCCCAGATGACACATTAAAAGTGAAGTAACTCAAATAAATTGACCATTGCAATGAATTCAATCAAGTTATTTTTTGACATAGTATTCATACACAGAGTTATATCATAAATTTTATAAACAATATTTACAATTTTAACTTTAAAATATATTTGGCATACATGTGGTTGCAATCTAGCATACATTTAATATAATACTAACATGGGTAAGGAGCTCTGGTAGCGTAGTGGTTACGAATCAGGATGCAAACTGCAAGGTCAGCAGTTCGAAACTACAAGCTGCTCCATGGGAGAAAGATGAGGCTTTCTGCTCTGTAAAGATTTATAGCCTCGGAAACCCTGTACAGGGTCACTATGAGTTGGAACCAACTTGGCAGCACTTAACAACAACAACAACATGGGTAATAATTTACCATAGTGCTAACACAACAAACATCCAAAAATATTAGAAGTATTCATATTTACCTAACACAAAAAGCTTAAATTTATGTACCAAATGAGTTTTGTTTTCTATTGTCTGTTGCTTGGGGCACACTACTTGAGATTCCTCTATATGTACGAATAAACCATCACTCATCTGGCCATTTGTCATACTGTGGTGACTCACATGTTGCTGTGATGCTAGAAGCTATACCACCACCATTTTAAGACAACAGGCTCAACCAGTGTGGACAGGTTTCAATGGAACTTCCAGACTAAGACACTAGAAATAAAGACATAACAGTGCATGTCTGAAAAAAATAGACCTTTTGCAACTTTATAAGTAGCAGCAGAACATTGTCCAATATAGTGATGGGAGATGAGCCTCTCAAGCTGGAATCCACTCAGAATACAACAAGGGAATTGCTGCTTCTTTAAAGTAGAATCAACCTTACTGAACCAGATAAAAGTAAAGATTTCAGGACCTACATTTATTGATGTGGCACAAGTTAAAATGAGAAGAAATAGCTGCAAATATCCATTAATAATAGGAACAGGATTGTACAAAGTATTAATCTAGGAAAATTGGAAGTTGTCAAAAAATGAACTCAAAAGCATAAAGATCAATAATCTAGGCATTACTGAGCTAAAATGGACTTACACTGTTCAATTTCAATCAGATATCATAAGATCTGCTGTGCCCAGAATGACAAATTGAAGAGGAATGCCATCACATTCATCATTACAAAAAGAAAGGGAAAGAGAGAGAGAGAGAGCCATTTCAAGATCTATCCTGAAGTACAATGCTGTAAGTGACAGGATAATATCCCTACACAGACAAGGAAGACCATCTAATATGACTATCATTCAAATTTGCACACCAACCGTTAAGGCTGAAAATGAAGAAATTAAAGATTTCTAATAAGTTCTGCAGTATAAAATTGATCAAACATGCAATCAACTTTCATTAACAATTGCTAGTGATTGGAATGCAAAGTTAGAAACAAGGAAGAAGAATAAGTAGTTGCAAAATATAGCCTTGGTGATAGAAACAAGCTGGAGATTGCATGATATGTTTTTGCAAGATCAGCAATTTATTTATTGCAAATACCTTTTTTCAATAATATAAACAGTGATTACACATGTGAATCTCACCAGATGGAATACACAGGAATCAAATCAACTACATCTGTGGGAAAAGATGATGCAGAAGTGCTATACCATCAATTAGAGTAAGGCCATAGACTGTGGAGCATATCATCAATTGCAAGTTCAAACTGAAGCTGAATAAAGTTAAAACAAGTCCACAAGAGCCAAAGTACAGCCTTGAGTATATTGTTGTTTTTGCTAAGTGCTGTTAAGTTGGCTCTGACTCATAACCACCCTGTCTGTATAGGGTTTCTGAGAAGCAGCTGATGAGTTTGAACTGCTGAGTCTGTGATTTGCAGTCCTTCAGGGACCATCTTAAGAATAGATTTGACACATTTAACACTAATGACTAGAGACCAAAGGAGATGTGGGATTACATCAAGAACATCATACCAGAAGAAAGCAAAAGATCAGTAAAAAGGCAGGAAAGGAAAAAAAGTCCAAAAGTGGATATCAGAAGAGACTCTAAAACTTGCTCTTGAATGTAAAGAAGCTAAAGCAAATGGAAGAAATAATGATGTAAAAGAGCTAAACAGAAAACTTCAAAGGGTGGCTTGAGAAGACAAAGTCAAATATTATAATGAAATGTGTAAAGACATTAAATTAGAAAATCAAAAGGGAAGAGCACTCTCAGCATTTCTCAAGTGGAAAGAACTAAGAAGAGATTTGAGCCTTGAATTGCAATATTGAAGGGTGCAGAACTGAAGGATTCTATGGGCAAAATATGGAGTCCTGGTGTGGCACTGTGGGTTAATGCGCCAGACTGCAAAGCCATTTGAACTGCAAGGTCGGCAATTCAAGCTCACCAGCCGCTCTTCGGAAACCCTATACAGGGTCACTATGGGTCGGAACTGACTCGACGGCACTTAACAACAACATGGGAAAAATACTGAATGGTGCAGTAAGCATCAAAAGAAGATGGAAGGGCTACAGAGTCACCAAAATTCTATCCAATAATCATCCGTCAACATTTAACCACTTCAGGAGGTAGCATATGATAAAGAACCAATAGTCTTAATGGAAGAAGATCGAGCTGTAATAAAAGTGCTGGTGAAAATCAAAGCTTCAGGAATTGACAGAATACAAATGAAATGTTTACATAAACCAATGTAGCATTGGAGGTGCTCACCTGCCTGTGCCAAGAAATTTGGAAGACATCTACCTAGCCAACCAATTGGAAGAGATCCATGTTTGTGCACATTCCAAAGAGATTCCAACAGAATGCCAAAAATATTAAACATTAGCATTAGATTAGAACTCAAGTAAAATTTTGATGAAGATAATTAAAAAACAGGTGCAGCAGTATATCAGAAATTCAAGTTTGATTCAGAAGAAGACATGAAACGAAAGCTATCACTCCTTGGTTGAAAGCAAAGATGTCAGAAAGGTGTTTGTCTGAATTTTATTGACTATGTGAAGGCATTCGACCAGGTGGATAACACTGCAAAGAATGGGAATCCGGAGCCCTTAATTATGTCTATGGAAGACTGTATGTAGACCAAGGGGGCAGTCCTTCAAACAGAACACAGGGATATTGCATAGTTTAAAATCAGAAAATAAGTGTGTAAGTTTGTATCCTTTCACCATACTTATTCAAATTGTATGCTGAGCAAATAATTCAAGAAGCTGGACTCTATGAAAGATAATTTAGCACCAGGACTGTAGGAAGATTCTAGAAGATGACACAATATTCCTTGCTGAAAATGAAGAAGACTTGAAGTACTTACTAATGAAGATTGAAGACTACAACCTTCAGTATATCTTATACCTCAATATAAGAAACTAAAATTCCTGATAAACAGAAAAACAATAAACAATATCATGATAAACATCATGATAAACAGAAAAGATTGGCATCAATGAATTCATTTTACTTGGATCTATAATCAATGCTCACGAATGCAGCAGTCAATAAACTAAATGACAAACTGTGCTGGACAGATCTGCTGTAAAACACCTCTTTGCGGTATTAAACAGCAAAGATATAACTTTGAGAACTAAGGTGTACCTGACCTAAGCCATGGTATTTTCAGTCGCCTCATATATATTCAAGCTTAGACAATAAATAAGGAAAACCAAAACAGAATTAATACCTTTGAATTGTGTTGGCGACAAATATAGAATATACCACGGACTGCCGAAACAAACAAATCTATCTTGAAAGTACAGCCAGAATGCTCCTTAGACACAGAGATGACGAGATTTGTCTGACATGTATTGGCGATGCTATCAGGGGAGGCCAAGCCCTGGAAAAAGACATCATTCTTGGTAAAGCAGAGGGTCTGTGAAGAGAAAGATCCTTGATGACATGCGTAGGCACAGTGGCTGCAATATTGGGCCCAAACACAGGAATGTTTGTAAGGATGATGCAGTTTCAGACTGTGTTTCATATTCCCATAATACTCAACAGCATCTAACAACATACTAATAAATGAGGTATTAAGCAGATGCAAGATTCAATATTTATTGTGTAAAATATGTTTCTGTTTTGCAACAATGATTCAGTTTCTAAATTTATCTTCCAAGAAAGCAACAAAGGTCATTTATCAGAATATTATATTTTCTCAGAATGTTTAGCTATCGCCATATAAAGAAATTGAACAATTCCTGGAGAAATTAAATTAAATTAATATT
>NW_006408575.1:12876678-12884672 GCF_000296735.1 Chrysochloris asiatica | reverse complement strand
AATTTTCCCAGATTCATACTTTGTACATTCCATGTTCTAATTTTCAATGGATATTTACAGCTGTTTCTCTTCATTTTGAGTTTTGCCCCCATCAACAAATGAAGGTCCCACCGGCTTTTCTCCCACCAGTTTTACTCCATTTGCATCATCACAGTCAACTCTACTTTGAGGAGGCAGCTCTTCCCCAGTCAAATTTTGAGTGCCTTCCAACCTGAAGGGCTCATTTTCCAGCACTATATCTGACAGTGTTTCTCTGCTATTCATAAGGTTTTCAGTGACTAAATATTCAGAAGTAGTTCATCACTCCTTCTTCCTAGTCTATCTTCATCTGGAAGCTCATCTGAAACCTGTCCACCTTGGGTGACCCTGCTGGTATTTAAAATACCGGTGGCATACCTTCCAGAATCACAGCAACTTACAAGTCACCACAGTATGACAGACAGACAGATGAGTGGTGGAACAACAACAATATTGCCGCTATAATAAAAATTCCATAAGTGGGTGGCTTTAACAAATCAATTTATTCTCTCATAGTTTAGGTGACTGAAGTCCAAATTCAGAGCTCCAGCTCTGGGAAAGGTCCTTTTCTCCTTTCAGCATCTATAGGTGCAGCCTTCCTTGGAATTCTTCATGTGTCTTGGCATCAATCTTTCTCTGGTTATAGTAGGTTCACAGTGCAGGGACTCCAGGTCCAAAGGACACTCCCAGCTCTTCTGTACTGATGTTAGTAAGCCCCTCTTTCTCTGCTTTCTTTTGTATCACACAAGATACAACCAATCCTGTGGATTACATCTGACGTCAATAACATAATAGAAGTGAAGATTTATAAAAATAGGATAATAACATCATATAAGGTAAGTGATGAGCTCATCATGGAGATTATTACATCTTATCTGCTTAAATCGTTGAGAATCCTGGCCCAGCCAATTGACTGACACAAAACCTTAACTATCACAAATGGTCAATAGTAGTAGTTGGGCACCCTCTAATTCTTCTGGTAGTCTTGGGGTAGATGAAGCTGAGGTTCATGGAGATTATTTTTCTCATAGATGAATTTCTTCTTTGAGTCTTTGGTTTTCTTTTGTTTTGTTTCAGCCCATCAGAGATCAGTAGTTGTGTCTTACATGGCTGCACTCAAGCTTTTAATGATTTTTATTATTAAAACCTTAAAAATATAACTGTACAATAAAATTAATAAAAATATATCATTAAGTTTTAAAATTCAAAGGACCTGACTGTTGCTAAGTGTCATTGAGTAGGTTCTGATTCACAGCAACCCTGTGTAGGGTTTCCAAGGAGCAGCCAGTAGGTTTGAACTGCCAACTACATAGTTAGCTGTCCAGTGCTTATCCTACAGTGCTATACAAGAACTCCAAGGATGTGATTCAAACAATTCTGAAAAAAAAAAAAAAAAGTTAGAGGACTTGTTATTGTTGTTAATTGCTGTTAAAACAGTTCTGATTTACAGTAGCCATATGTGTAACAGAACAAAACATTGCCCTGACCTGCACCATGTTTACAAGCATTGAATGCAGCCATTGTGTCATTCCTTCTCATTGAGGGACTCCCTTCTTTTTGCTAACCCACTAGTTTACCAAGCATTATGTCTCTGTGAAGTGATTAGTACTTCTTGATGATGTGTCAAAAGTAAGCAAGCTGATATCTCACAATAATTGTTTCAAAGGAACTTTCTGGTTATATTTCCTCCAAGATGGATTTGTTTATTCTTCTGGAAGTCCATGGTATATTCCATGTTCTTCAGCACACCACAATTCTCTCCTTCTGTCAATTCTTTTTCCTTCTCTTTTTCATTGCTCAGTTTTTCCATGTATAGTAACTAAATGAAAGTACCATAGCTTAGTCAGAAAATACCAAGATTTAGCGACATCTTTGCTTTGAAAGAGGCCTTTTGCAGCTGATGTATCCAATGTTCTAGTTACATTGCTTGTAATCTTGACTGCAGCTTCCGTGAGCATCAAATGTTGATCCAAGTAGAATGAAATTCTTAACAACTTCAATTTCTTTGCCATTGATCATGACATTGTTTATTGACCCAGTTGCGAAAATGTCACTATTCTTCATGTTCAGGTATAATCTATAATCTTGTACTTTCATCAGTAAGCATTTCTTCATTTTCAGGAAATAAATGTTTGTGTCATGTGCCTATTCACTCATCTGTCTTTTTGCTGTACTGTGATGGCTTTCATCTTGCTATGATACTGGAAACTATGTCACTCTTCCCTGATTGATCTTCTACCAGGTGCATCAAAGTTGTAAGATGATAGAAACAGTGTACATGTGCTGCTTCTGGAAGCAAGACTGGACAAGCACAGTCTGTCTACTGGACAAGACTAAGGCTGCTGCTGTTAGGTACCAGTTTCTGGCAGAAAAGG
The DNA here is from genome assembly GCF_000296735.1 of Chrysochloris asiatica. Classification (NCBI taxonomy): domain Eukaryota; kingdom Metazoa; phylum Chordata; class Mammalia; order Afrosoricida; family Chrysochloridae; genus Chrysochloris; species Chrysochloris asiatica. The sequence continues at coordinate 12,882,279 of NW_006408575.1, read as the reverse complement.
TGGTCCTCAAACCCCCCCTCCAAGACTGAAACTCAAAGTGAATACATGAGTAAGATTTCTGGTGACCATTTTGGTCAACTGGTGAGTGAAAGAGGGAGAAAGGCAGCAATGAATATATGGGCTGAGTTCGACCACATTCCATAGACTTCCATCAACCTGGAAATGAGAAAGATAAGAGGAAGGGATGGTTGGTCCAAAGTGTGGTAAGACCTGAACCCATAGACTAGGACAAAGCCACAGAAGGCTACAGAGTGAAGCATCCAGTTCATATGAAGTGAGGGGAGATGCACAAGAATGCCCAAACTTGTAGATAGTACTCCTTCAACCTAGCCTTGATGGCTTGGTGATCAGAACTTGAATAGAAGAAGATAAAAAAAAAAAATGTTGATAAAGGAAACAAGTGCAAATTATTACAATTTGCTGAACTTGACCTATACTTATGGAAGTAGTAGCTCAAAATACCAACTGAGAGGGAAGGAGACTTCACATCAAGTATCAAACTTATCCCCTTTGTACACAGGGTTGATAGGGGTGGGCAACTTAGACATTGGCTACCTAAAATGAGGGTATTAGAAAGGCATGAAGTGACTGGCTTACAAGTTTTCAAAAGAGAGTTTAGCTGGAGAGAGTGTGGGTGAAGGTAGAGTCCCCAATGAATAGTTTTCATCTTGTCTAGACACATCTGGTGAAAGGAGATGGGGATAAGATTCTTAGGATTCAATAGTGAATAATTGTTATCATGACTAATTGCAACTGTCACAATAGCAAAGGTAGAAGTTTTGTAACAAAAAGGGGGGAGTAGTTAATCTTACATTCCAGGAACAAAGGACCCTAGAACCATCAAGAGAGACGAGCATGAGCAGAATGTGGAATGCTATCCAGAGAAACAGTGACAGCAGAGATGGAGGCAGAGATGAAGATGTGGAGAGAAAGAGCAGCTGAAGACTCTAGACTCATGGAAAGAGAAAGGCTGTGTGTTGGTGGCCAGGAGGAAGGTTTTCAGAATGTGCCCTTTGGTTGATTAAACAATTGTATATTCCTGAATGTTTTTGTGTACATCCCCCCCAAAAAGAGGGAATAGAAGCAAATACTGTTGAATGGTGATGCACAGAGGAGATTGTAATCATTACAATGAAATGATGACCATAAAACCAATGTTCTCTAATGTAAACTATAACTCAATTTACAAAAAAAAAGTTTAAAAAATAAAAGAAGTTCCTGTCCACTGGTAGTGGGACCCTCTGTAGCTACATAGGTATCCATGAGAATGATGAGATTTCGAAAATAAACAGACTGAGAGGAATGAGAAGGAAGAGAGGAGGGAGGATTATGGACATAGAAAATTCAATTACTATTTCTTTTTTGTTTTGTTTTTTTAAGTTGTCAACTGATTTTATTGTATACACCATATACAGAAGTTTTTTTAATTCTCCTTCCATTCTTGAAATACCCTTTCTTAAATTGATTGGCCAATGATAATTTGGTATTTTGGGTCTTTGGTTTTTTGTAACAAGTCTTCCCTTTTAAATGTCATTTAAAATATGTTCCTCCTTCTGTCTCCAACTATTTGATAACCAGAATATAAACTGTAGAATTTACATCTTTCCAAATAGAATCGAAGGAGCTCTTGTAGTGAAGTGGTTATGAGTCGGGCTGCTAATCTCATGGTCAGCAGTTCTAAGTGACCAACGTGTCTGCAGGAGAAAGATGAGCCTTTCTGCTCCCGCAAAGATTCACAGCCTCAGAAACTCTGTACAGGGTGGCCATGAGTTGGAACCAACCAAATAGAATCTAGCTTATTGTTTGTATTTCTAATTCTACATGCAAATTATGATCACTATAAATTTTCACTTTGGAGTTCTTATTGAAAAGAGTAATATTTACTAACTTTCTCTTTTTTTAAAAAAATGTTTTATTGTGAATTATGTGATAGCTTACATGGGAGAACATTAGCCTTACATTCATCGTATCGTATAGCTTTCATTGCCATGGTTACAATCCCCTCCATGTATCATCAAACAACCAAAGGGTGTATACCCTACAAGCCTGACCCCTGGGACACAGCCCCTCCCCTTTTCTGGGGCTAGAGTCCCCAGCCGTTCCCTTTCTCCATGTCATCATCTCTACCTTCCATCTCTGGTGTCACTGCTTCTCTGGGTAGGGTCCCGCACTCCGCTCTTCTCCCTTGATGGTCCCAAGGACCTCCACTCCTGGACTGCAAAGTCAACCACTCCCCTGATTTTGCTACAAAATGTCTGCCTTTACATTTCCAACCTTCACAATCAGTCCTGATAACAATTATTCACTACTGTATCACGAGACCTATCTGCATCTCCTTTTATCAACCCCGCCCAAACAGATTGGATAATAGTCCGTGGAGATTCTATCTTCCTCCGTGCCCTCTGGATATAGGCTCTCTCTTGAAAGCTTGTAAGGCAGTCACTTCTTGCCTTTGTAGACCCCTATTTTGGGTAGCCAATGTCCAAGTTTCCCATCCCTGTCCTCTCCATGTGTGGAGGGGGTGGGAATGATCCTCACTGTAAAGATTTGTTCCCTCTTTTGAGCTACTGCATCCATAGGTGTCAGTCAAGTTCATTAAATTATATCAGATTACTCTTTTTTTTCCCTCTTCTTTCTTCTACTAGTTGAATTCTAATCATCTAGCCATGGAAGCCAGGTCAAGTGGGTATTATCTGCAATTGTGGGTATTCTTGTGTCAGTTACTGTTTCTTTTTTACCATCTCAGACAAAACTACATGTTCCAATTTTATTTTTTTTAACTTACTAATTTTCAAACATAAATTTTGTATCAACATTCAAATCTAAATATAAATTTTATTTTCCAAAATTTAATTGTCTCCTAAATTTTATTTTCAACTATCCAAATTTCTTTGTTACAGTAGAATCAAATTTTAGAAGCAAAGTGACATAATTTTATATCCAGATTAAATGAAACAGCAATAACTAAGTGGGGCACAAAAACAAAAGCTTGCAAATGATAAAGAGGAAAGGCTTTATCACTCTCTAAAAACAATTCTGCCCTGTAGGATAAGCCCTGGACTACTAAGCACTGGATAGCACTTTTGAACCTGGTGGTTCAAACTCACCAGGTGCTCCTCAGAAGCATTATACAGGGTATCTCTGAGTGAGAATCACTTCAATGGCACTTAACAACAACAACAAAGACAATTCAAACCTTAACTTTCTTTTTAAAACATAATCAGTCAGAAGAGACTTCTTCTATTGAACACTCAGATTCAATGGGAACAAATCATTGGTCTAATATTGCTAGTGCTGAATTACTTATAGAAATACAAATATAAGAGAATTTGCTTCAAATTCTGCATTCACTCCTTGCTAGCATCAATAATAATAATAATGGTGTAGAATGTGAAATTATTTTAGAAAGTGAAATTGTTTTAGAATCTGAAGTTGTTACATCTGCAGACCTCATAAATAATAGAAATAAACATCCTGCTTTGTGGAATACTGTTTCTTCTAATGATATAAATTATTAGATCAGAAGAGAGACATGTGATTGTCAACATCACAATAGACCATTTGTGTCAACAAATTTCTGGGATGTAAACAAACAAGGTTATGTGGTCAGAATATATTTCTGGAGTGAAAAGTTAATGAGGGAAATTATAAGAAGGAGTGTCAACTGTATTCTTCATCACTTTGTACATTGTTTTGTTTGCAAACTATTCAATCCTAAACCATTTGATTCTCTTTTTACTATGGGTAGATTTAGTAATTGGCACAAATTGAATTGATTGATAAACATGAAAATAGCTACTTCACAGAGAGGGTATGTTCTCATATTTAAACCAAAGATATAGTCTTTGCATAATTTATTAACTGGAAACAGAAATTAATGAAGAATATCAGTACTGGAAAGCCATTTTGCAATGCATTGCTGCTGTCATTATAACAGTCACTGAATATGGACTACCTTTTTGAGGAATAAGTGAAATGTTAGGATCCCCACAAAATTGAACTTGCAGGGACTTAACTGAATTTATTGCTTATTTTGATCCATTCTTAGAAGGTCACAGCTCAAAATATGGTAACCATAAAAAAGGTGGCTCAGTATTTGATGTGTATATGGTATTTATGATGGTGTTGCTTTGAAGTGCTGTTGAGTTGATTCCGACTCATAGCAACCCTGTATAAGGTTTCTGAAGAGCAGCTGGTGAGTTTGAACTGCCAACACTGTGGTTTTCAATCCAATGCTGATCCTACAGTGCCACAGCAGGATATGATATATAAAATATGTATGTTTAAAATGTGTGATGAATTAATAAACATAATAAGTGATGAAGTACATCAACTATCACTGAAATAAGTATAGCTGAATGTTTCAGTTTGTCTGTAGGTTCTACTTCTGATCTTTGGCAAACAAATCAGCTGAGTATTTTTGATGTTAGATAGCTCCAACAGATGGAAAACCTGTTCAATTAACTACATTTACTAGCTTAAATAGATCAATTTTGGAAGAAGTGCAGTCAGACTGCTCCTTAGAGACCAAGATGGCCAAACTTCGTCTCTCATACTTCGGACATATTGTCAGAAGGGACCAGTCACTGGAGAAGAATATCATGTTTGGTAAGGTGGAGGGTCAGAGGAAAAGAGGAAGACCCCAACGAGATGGATTGGCCAAGTGGCACCATTGATGGACTCAAGCGTGGCAACAGTAGTGAGGTTGGCCCAGGATCGGGCAGTGTTTTGTTCTGTTGTGCATAAGGTCACTATAGGTCACTACCAACTCGATGGCACCTAACAACAACAATAATAACTAGCTTAAAAAGTCATACCTGTGAAGAAAATTAATTTTTCTAAATATAGAGGCAAGTCCTATGACAATGTTTCCAATACATCAAGGTATGATAAAGACATGCAACAGACAATGTTATAATGTAAAGAATATGTTCTTTTTATACCATGTGCTGCAAGTTCAGTTACTCTTAAAGTAGATAGTACAATAAATGTCCAGAATTAGTTGATTTTCTTTTTTTAACTATTCAGTTACTCTGCACATTTTAGCTGCCTCTACTCACTGATTCCTCTTTGTGGCGTGCTGGTATACTGATGTGGGTTAATGTGCTGGACTGCAAAGTCAGTTTGAACCACAAGATCAGGGTCAAATTCACCAGTCACTCCTCAGAAATCCTTTATAGGGTTACTATGAGTCAGACAGCAACCACTCATCTGTCTGTCGTGCTGTGGTGGCTTGAGTTGCTGTGATTCTGAGGGCTATGCCACCAGTATTTTAAATAACCAGCAGGGTCACCCATAGTGAACTGATTTCAGATGAGCTTCCAGACAAAGACAGACTAGGAAGAAAGAGTGACAAACTACTTCCGAATCACTAGTCACTAAAAACTCTATGAATAGCAGAGAAACACTGTCAGATGCAGGACCGGAAGGTGGGAGGGCACTCAGTATGCGACTGGGGAAAAAAATGCCTCCTCAAAGTAGAGTTGACCATGATAACATGAATAGAGTTAAGTTTGTGGGAGAAAAGCCCACAGAACCTTCATTTGCTGATGGGCCACAGCTCAAAATGAAGAGAAACAGCTGTAAACATCCATTGAAAAT
>NW_006408575.1:12868563-12873860 GCF_000296735.1 Chrysochloris asiatica | reverse complement strand
ATGGTACTTTTAATATTCACCTACACAACACAACTCAAACGCACCAATTATTCTATGGTTTACCTTTTTCACTATTCAACTTTCACATGCATATGCGGTTATTGAAAATACCTTGGCTTGGGTCAAGTGCACCTTAGTCCTCAAACTGACATCTTTGCTCTTGAATACTTTAAAAATATCTTGTGCAGCAGATTTGCTTAATGCAGTATATCATTTGATTTCTTGACTGTTGCTTCCATGAGTGTTGATGGTTGATCAAAGAAAAATTAAGTCTTTGACAACTTTAATCATTTCTCCATTTATATGGATGTTGTTGATTAGTCCAGTTGTGAGGATTTTTTTATTTCACACTGAGGTGCAACCCATACTGAAGACTGTGGTCTTTGATCTTCATCTGTATTTTAAGTCCTCTTCATTTTCAGCAAGCAAAGTTGTATTATATGCATGATGCACTTTGTTAGTGAGACGTCCTCTAATCCTGATGCCATGTACTTCTTCATATAATCCAGCTTCTCAGATTAGTAGCTCAGCATACAGACTAAATAAAGTATGGTGAAAGAATATAACACTAGCATACATCTTTCCTAATTTTAAACCATCTGGTGTTCCCTTGTTTTCTTGAACAAGTGTCTCTTGGTCTATATACAGGTTCCTCATGAGCACAATTAAGTGTTCCAGAATACTCATTCTGTACAATGCTGTCCATAACTTGTCATCCACACAATTGAAGTAATAAATAAAGCACAAATTTCTACCAAGTTCCATCTGACATCAGCAATAACATCCTTTATTCCATGTCGTCTTCTGAATCCAGCTTGAACCTCTGGCAATTCTCTGTCAATGTATGGTTGCAGCTGTTTTTGTATTATTGTTAGCAAAATTTTACTTGCATGTGATATTAATGATATTGTCCAATGATTTCTGCATTCCTATAGGTCATCACCTCTCTTAGGAATGGGCACAAATGTGAATCTCTTCCAGTCAGTTGGTCAGGTAGTTGTCTTCCTAACTTTTTGGTATAAATAGATGAGTGAGTTCCTTCAGTGCTACACCAGTTTCTTGAAAGATTTCAATTTATATTCCATCAATTCCTGGTGCTTTGTTCTTAGCCAATCCCTTCAAGTCACCTTGGACTTCTTCCTTCAGTATTATTGCCTCTTGATCATATGCTACCTCTTTCTCTCACTCTCACTCTCCTCATTTGAATTTATTTAAACACAGTTCTCAAAGCATGAATGAAATTTTTGGACTTCCCTTATGGTAAGCAAAGGACCTGAAAAGAATTTTTAAATCAACAGGCAAAACCTTCAGCTTACCTATGACACAGATATAGTAGTGTTCCCTTGTCTTATCCTATTCTTTGAAGCATCCAGTACTTTTTCACATAACTACAAGCTAGAACAAGAGTACATGTGTAATGGAATGTATTGTAACTTGCCTATGTGACTATTTGAAATACTATTATGCCCTTGTAACAGCTTGATGAAATAGCCTTTTTTAGGCATACACTGTGTAACTCTTTTCTTGTTCTTTGCTATATACAATACAGATTACACAAAGGCGGACAAATCCACATTTAGATAAACATTCAGCATTTGCTGTATTTAAATATCTTTAGTTCTAAGATTAGAAGCACAGCATTACAGACCATTAATTTTAACACTTAGTTGTGTATATAAGTACGGTACTTTTAATGAGCTGAGGAAAATCAGTATTTTTGTCTTTAAATTTACTACTGACAACTGAATTTGAACAGTTCTGCTAAGCACTGATATGTTAGAAAGAAAAGTAAAAATCAAACTGTTGATTGTTACTTTTGTGCCATTTTGGTTGCATTTTACACACAGGCTTTGATCTTTGGAATACCCTGGATTCAGTAGGAAAACCTTTAAATGAAGTTTTGTACAATAAAAACTTTTCGGCATCAAATTTTAGACTGTAAAAAAAATCCATGCAAAACATACTTTTCTGAAAACACTTAACTTTGCACAAAGCACCAAACTACACAAATGCAGAAGGAAAACACCATTTCAATTCCACCAAAGTAGTCATCATCAAAGGTGTAAAAGTCACCTCACTTCACTAGGCACTTTTCACTTTTTTAAACATGACACAATAAAAAATATTGTTTACAATCAATATCCCAACTCTAGGGCATGTTTCAGTAAGTCTTCAAACTTCATGCTTTAATAGCAATGAGGAGAGTATGATCGAGATCTGGAAGGGAATCTGTATCCTCCACAACTGTAGTATGGGAGAAGGTAAATCTGAACTCTGTGTTGAGCAGCTCTCCATCCTCCTCCTCCACCTCCTCCTCTGTATTATCTGCTGTAGTAATCCCGATCATCATAGCCACGATCATAGTAATCATGATGGCGTGAGCTACCATAGGTAGGTCTCTCCATATAAATTACGGGTGTTGGAGTATGTGGTCTTTTTGTTAAGGAGAAATCGACTCTGATCCTAAGACCATCAAGCTCCATTCCACTGGCACGCTCTTTAGCTTCCTTAGCATTGTCTACATTTTCAAGATATACAAAGACAAATCTTATAAACGTCTAGAGTGCCGGTCATATACAATGGACACATCAGCAATGGGCCATACTTAGAGAACACTTCTCTTAGATCTCGCTCTATGGTGTATAAGCTCAACGCAAACACTCCAGGACAACAACTGGGATCAGGATTTGCCCGATTCCCAACATGACGCCTCTGAGTAGACATTGGAGAATGACTGTGGCTACGCGGTCTGCGATAATATCGACTATAAAACCTGCTATGGGATTGTCTATGGGAGTGTGACCGAGAACATGACCTTGTATTATGTCTTTGAGAAATTTTCTGGATCTAGACCCGCTTGCCGTAATTCAGCTCACCGCTGTTGCTCATGACTTCTGGCTGCAGTCGATGCGCTGCAATTGAAGCTGTCAACCTCTTGTGTCGTCTTTACTGAGGCTCCGTGGCAGCCTCACTGAACGCACTGCTTTCAGAGCCGCTGAGATACGAAGCACTCCACGCCACCTCTGCACAAGTTCTAACCCATATGCTAACCCTGCATAAGGTTTCCTAGGAGCGACTGGTGAAAAGGTTGAATATCGACCATTTCTTTTTGGTACAGTGACGCTGTATATTCCTTCCATCTTTTTTGAAGCTTTCTGCATCATTCAATATTTTGGTGAAAGAATGCAACCCTGACACACACCTTTCCTAATTTTAAACCATTCAGTGTTCCTTTGTTCTGTCAGAACAAGTGCCTCTTGGTCTATGTACAGGTTCTTCATGAGCACAATTAAGCGTTCTGAAATATTCATTCTCCACCATGTTGTCTATAGCTAGTCATAATCCGCACAACCAAAAGTCTTTGAATAGTCAATAAAGTACCTACTTATTTGGTTATGAGAATAATATATTACAGTATTTTCATCTGGTAAGTCAAGTTCTCCAAGATTCAGAAGTAATTTTAAAGACATTCACAGATATCTACCAGTCAATATCAGGATGTTTACATAATTTAAGAGAAGTTTTTTTAAACTAAACAAAACATATACTGCCAAATACTTGCTTATCAAACAGTTCACCATCACAGAAGCATTAGAAAGAAACAAGCAAATGATGAATGTGCTCTATAAGTATTGAGTACTAGAGATCAATTTTGTATAATCATCATTTTGTTGTTATTGGTAGGTGCCATCGAATCAGTACCAACTCATAGCAAACCTATGTGCAACAGAATGAAACACTGCCCAGTCCTGAGCCAACCTCACAATTGTTGCCACTCTTGAGTCCATTGATGCTGCCACTTTGCCAATCTATCTCACTGGAGGTCTTCCTCAGCACTTGTCTATCAGTTTGTCGTACTGTGGTGACTTGTGAGTTACTGTGATTCTGGAAGCTATGCCAATGGTATTTTAAATACCAGCAGGGTCACCATGGTGGACAGATTTCAGATGAGCTTCCAGATGAAGACAGACTAGGATGAAGGAGTGACGAACTACTTACAAATATTTAGTCACTTAAAACCTTATGAATAGCAGAGAAACCATCATGTAGACACATGAATTTTGCATGAAAAGGATTCAAGTATATGAAATTCTTTCAGATAAATTTTTATTATTAAACAGTGTGAAATACCCACTAAATGAAGACATCCAAGAAATTAGTGCAGGCTTATCCTGATGATTTAACCACAAACCTTTATGGGTAAGTGTAACGATGTCATTCTTACATAACAAAGTTTACAAATTCAGGAAAGAAAAATGACACTCATGTAGGCATGTCTGTTTCCATAATAGAAGATAAAATACAACACATTATTTCTCAGTGCTGAAATCATTTTACTCATAAACTAACTTGAATGATCACAAATTATACAATAGAACACTCATTTTATCACTAAAAAGATTCAAAAAATTATTCAAGAAAGACTCAATTAATTATCCTTATTATGTTTAAAAGTAGATATTCTTTGGCAGTTTAACTGTGACAAAATCATTGGAGAATTTATAGAGGCTAATAATTCAAAGCTCAGAAGTCCTGATGTGGTGCTTTAGGATAAATACTGAACCACAGGTCAGTTTAGACTGCAAGATCAGTGGTTCAGATCCACTAACTACTCCTCAGAAACCCTACGCAGGGTTGCAATGAGTTGAAACCAGCTCAACAGCACTTAACAACAAATAATACAGAAAAAGGCATTTTAATTGTATCATGTTATAGATAAAAGATCTAACTTTAAGCATAATAATTTGTTATAATATTTGTTTTCTGATGATTAAATTTTCTTTTATGGTATCTTTCTATTTGTTCATTTATATTATAATTACAGCATTCATTACAAAACAAGTATCACAACTGAAAGTAGAAGCCATTTAAAGTAAAATTGGTAAAAGTCAATTTTTCATTGTGGGAGAGCAACAAATTTTACATTAATTGTTGAAACAACTAAATTCACTGATTTATTTTTTTTGTTGTCGAATATGCAGAATATTCTTTTTGTAGAAAGTGTGTTATATAGCAAAAAATATATATTATTACTCCACATGCACGAAATATTTTATAATCCAGTTCATCTCATTCTACTAAAATGGCATATGCTGCTTTTGCATTCAGTAGTGAATATTATATTGCATTTTAAAAGAAGTTATATCATGCATAGCTAAACAATACACACATATATAGGAGGGGGCTCCCAAAAATTCACGGAAAACTTTTATTATCTTTTCATTCCATTTTTCCATGAACTTTCTGAAGCCTTTTGGTATATATATCTATATATAGCTATCTATCTGTATAAATAT
>NW_006408575.1:12861056-12868146 GCF_000296735.1 Chrysochloris asiatica | reverse complement strand
GAGGAGACACCACAGATTATCAGTGTTTTGAGACCTCTCATGCTTCAGTCTGGCCCTAACTCAATACAACATTGATTAAAACAGTGGGCTCTGTAGTCAGACAAATTTGGTTTCAAATCCCAGCTCACAGCTTATTCATGACATGTAAATAGTGATTATGAATCCACTCATGCTACTCTCCAAGGAAAGAGTGCCAAGGAAATGGTATTTCTTTATTTATCTCCTTAACAGACATGCTCTTTCTCACAGGCCAAGATTCAGAAATAAATTTAAAGGCATGTACAGTAAAGAAACAATAAAACATAGCACTTCAGCAAACTCAGAGGGATCCCTGGTGGCACAGTGATTAAAGCATTTGATGTGGTGGGGATTTGAACCACTCTGCAAGAAGAATGATCTGAAAGCTTACTTCCATAATGATTTTAGCCTTGGAAACCTTATAGGACAGCTCTACTGTATCCTGTTAGGTCACTATGACTCAGAGTTGACGTACTGGAAGTGAATATTGAACGCAGATTGACAAAAAAAAAAAAAAAAAATGTTTAGTTCCTTAAGTAATGCTCACTCTCTTTAAATAAATTTAAAGAAAGTCAAAGATTTCCACACCCTTTCCTGCTCCTCGCCAGGATGTTGCTCATGAATATGAGGAATGGGCTTATGCAAACTTGCAGTGTTGTAGAGACACAGGACAGAGATCAGGGTGTGGCAAACAAGGAAACTGGGGCACAAAATTATAAGAAACACTTATACAAGCCTGAGAGATTCTATACCCCAGACATCTGCTTGCCTCACTCTAGTGCCAACTCTGAGATAAAGGGCACTGTTGGCCTCATGCTGGCCTTTGGATGCAGCTTTGTCAACTGTGGGGGAGGGAGGACTCACAAATGTTACTGGTTCTGTCCTGAGTGTTCTGTTGCTGAAATTGGTGTCTGACATGCCTATAGTCTAGTGTCCTTCTGATGTCTAAGTTGCCCATCCCTAGAGATGTCATATATCTGATCTGGTCTTCCCCAACTCTTCAGAAAACAGTTGAGCATTGAACACATCTTCTACCCAAGCCAGAAATAGGCACATTCTTTGCTGCTGTGGGTCCCTTACACCAGCTATCTCGGGTCCACACTCAGGAACATGCAGACCCACCTGAGTTGCCTCCAGTGTCCTTGCAGTAACTTCAAAAAGCTGAGACTTGGCCTCTCACTGACTAACAACACTGGGCTGTCAAGAGTCCTTCAATGTTGCCGCCTCTTGACTTGGAACAGAGAAATCTGCAGGCAATCTCCTTCCAGAACACCAAAGGTGCCTTTTATCCAAAGCCCACTAACCTCCCCACTTCCTCAACTTACTCCACCACCTGCACTTCTTCCTAAGGTCCAAAATCTACAATGGAGAGATACCAGGACCCACTTGTTCTCCTTTGTTCTCACCTCAGGAGTACTGGTATGGTAATGTAGGGTAAGCACTACTGCTAACCACAAGGTTAGTGGTTCAAACCCACCAGTAACTCCTCAGAAACCCTATACAAGGCCGTTGTGAGTCAGAACCAACTTGATAGCACTTAACAACAACATCTTCTTCCCACAATAGCCAGCCAGAAGGAGCAGGCTTCTAACTTTGTCTTCACATTATACCATATCTTCCTCCTAACCTGGGCACCATATCTACTCACTGAGGAAGAAAACCTTTCTTCTCAACACCCTGAAAGAAACTATTATCTAAATCATCCAGGTTTGGTTCTTGAAATGCTAAGAAAATATTTCCTTTCATCCTCCCTTTCATTCTTCCTACACCCACTCTTTCTAAAGTTTGGCTTTTAATCTTATTGGCTTATCCAAAAATTTGAATATCTGAAGCAGATTAACTTATTCTTTTTAAATTTGATTTATTTTTGTTGTTGTTGTTGATAATATGCACAGCAAACCACCACCTCAGCACATACCATTTAGTGATACTGATTGTTCAACCTTTCTCCATTCTCTTTTTCCAAGTTGCTCCTCCCCTAGTAACATAAATTCACTACCTGCTAAGGCTGCTATGTAATCTCTCAAGTTGCTGTTGGCAATTTGATCCCATAGAGAGTATTCTTAAAATAGCATAATGCTCAAGGCAGACATTTTTTTACTAGCTAAATTAAACTATCACTTGGTTTTAAGAAGAATTCAGGGAATATGTTCAGTTTAAGATTATCTCAGGGCAATAGTTTCAGGGGTTCATCCACCAGAAAATCTAGAGTCCATGAGAATTGAAATTCTGTCCTGCATTTTTTCCCTTTGAATCAGGACTTGCTTGTGGAATCTTTTATCAAAATATTCAGTAATGGTAGTTGCTATTGTTGTAGTTGTTGTGTGCTGTTGAGTCAGTTCCAACTCACAGCAATCCTGTATAGGGTTTCCAAGGGGAAGGGAGTTAGCTTGAACTGCCAACCTTGTGCTTCAAACCAACTTTGCAGTACAGTGCATTAACCCACAGTGCCACACCAGGACTTCAAAAATGGTAGTTGGGCACCATTCATTTTTTGGTCTCATGCATGACAAAGGAGGCAGTTTTTTCATGGAGGCAATTACTCACAGATTCCGTATCCTCTTCCTATTCCTGACTCTCCTTCTTCTTCTGTAATTCCAAGCAAATACAGACCAACTGATGTACTTTCAATGGGCACTTGCAAGCTTTTATGACTCCAGGAACTATGCAATGAAGTAGAAAATAAGAACAGAAGCACTAAACATGTTATTTTGTTGTTGTTGCTATGTGCTGTAGCGTCAGTTCCAACTCATAGCGACCCTACACAGGGTTTCTGAGGCTGGTTAATCTTTATGGGAACAGAAAGCCTCATCTTTCTCCCAAGGAGCAGCTAGTAGTTTCAAACTGCTGACCTTGAGGTTCACAGCTCGATTCGTAACCACTACGCTACCAGAGCTCCTAAACATGTTATTAGGTCAATTAAATTGAATGTCTCAGGAAACCATGACCCTAAATTTCCAAACCAAGAAACCAAATGCTATGAGGTGTTTGGTTGTATATAAGTAGCCTCAATAGCACACACACACACACCCAAGTCTTGATGTGGCTCTGTGGGTAAATGTGCTAGCAAAGTTGGTTTAAACTGCAAGGTTGCTGGTTCCAGCTCACCAGTCACTTAACAACAACAAAATACACATTTTATTATAAATTGAGTGAGATTTTCAGACAAGTTCATCAGTTTCATAAGCAGCAATTAATACACTTTGTTTCATCTCAATGATTGCAATCCCCTTTGTGGAACAATAGTCATCTGCTTCCTCCCGTGGCTCCTATTTCCCTGTACCCACCTTCCCATCCCTTCTCACCATTGTTCTTAGGTACATGCTTCCCCTTTGATTCAACCTACCAAATCAAACCAAATCTATGGCTGTTGAGTCCATTCTAACTATACCAACCTTATAGGACACAGTAGAGCTGCTTCTAAGGGTTTCTGAGGCTGTAAATCTTTACAGAAGTAGACTGCTTCATTCTTCTCCTACAGAGCTGTTGGTAGGCTCAAGCTACTGTCTTTTTAGTTGCAGTTCAGTGCTTAACCTACTGCATCACCAGGGATCCTTCTGAACCTATCAGAATAAAGGAAATAACAATGTTCAGAGAAGAAATAAAAGAAATCAAGAACAGAAAATCAATAGAAATAATCAATAAAACCAGAAGTTGGTTCTTTGAAAACATAAATAAAATTGATAAACCTTTAGACAGACTGTAAAGAAGAGAAAAGAAAATATGTAAGTAACAAAAATAAATTAAATGATGGCATTACTAAAGACCTGATAGAAATAAAGAGAGTTATGATACAATAATAAGCTCAACTATATGGCAACAAACTGGTTAGTCTAAACTAAATGTACAAATTCTTAGAAGCACATAACCTACCCAAACTTACTCAACAAGAAATATAAAGTCTTAACAAACTCATAACAAGTGAAGAGATCAAAAGTGATGAAAGCTCTTCCAACAAAAAAAGTTCTGGACCCAATGGTTTCACTAGTAAATTCTACCAAATATTTAGAAAAGAATTAATACCAATATTGGTTAAACTCTTCCAAAAGTAAAGGAAGAAATGCTCCCTGACTCATTCTATGAAGCAAATATAACCCTCATACCAAAGCCAGGCAAAGACACCACAAGAAAACTACAGGCTAATGTATTTTATGAATAACAACAACAAAAATTGCTGAGCTGATTCTGACTCACAGCTATCCCATAAAGCACAGCAAATCTGCTCCATAGGGTTTCCAAGACTATCACATCATTCTCCCATGGAGTGGTTGATGGGTTTAAATTGCCAATCTTTCAGTAAGCAGCCCTGTGCTTAACACTGCTGTGCCACCAGAACTCCTTTCTCTTATGTATGTAGATGCAAAAATCCTCAACAAAAATTCTAGTGAACAGAATTCAACAGTCTATTAAAAGAATCGTACACCATGACCAAGTGATATTTATTCTGGGAATGCAGAGATAGTTCAGCATTAGAAAATCAATCAATATAATAAACCACATCAATAGAACAAAAGGAATGACACACAACCATCTCTATGAATGCAGAAAAAGCACTTGATGAAATCCAATACTCTCTTGATGAAAATTCTAAAAAGATTGAAAGAGAAGGGAAAATCCCCAATATGATTCAGGGCATGTATGAAAAGTCAACAGCCAACAATATAGTTGATGGAGAAAGCTTTCCTCTAGAAATTAAGACCAAAACAAGGGTGCCCACACTCAAGCCTTCTGTTCAATATTGTATTAAAAGTCCTAGCCAGAGCAATAAGACAAGACAAAGAAATAAAAGGTATTCAGATTGGAAAATGAAAAGTAAAATTATCTTAATTTGTGGATGGTATGATCTTATACATAGGAAAGCCTACATTGTTCAGAAAAAAATAAAATAAAATTCTAGAACTAATAGAGGAATTTAACAAAGTCACAGGGTACAAAGCCAACAAACAAAAGTCATTTGGGTTTCTATATACCAACAAAAAGAAATTGAAATTAGGGAAACAATTCCATTTGGAATAGCATCTAAGAGAATTGTTGTTGCAGTTGTGTGACATTAAGTTACTTCAGACTCATAGCAACCCTGAATAGGGTTTCTGAGAGCAGCTGGTGGGTATGAACTGGTGAGATGGTGGTTACCAGTCAAGTGCTTATCCTACAGTGTCACACCAGGGCTCTAAGAAAATACCTAGGAATAAATCTGATTAGGGCATGAAGAATTTATATGAGGGTGCTTCAAAAAGTTCATTAAAAAAATGATATTAAAAGATAATGGAATTTTTCCACAAGCTTTTTGAAGATCCTTCATACAATGAAAATTATAAAGCACTACTGAAACAGATTATGGAGCTCTGGTAGCGTAGTGGTTACAAATCGGGCTGCAAACCTTAAGGTCAGCGGTTTGAAACTACCAGCAGCTCCGCGGGAGAAAGATGAGGCTTTCTACTCCCGTAAAGATTTACACTCTCAGAAACCCTGTACAGGGTCGCTATGGGTCGGAACCGACTCAACGGCACTTAACAACAACTGAAACAAATTAAAGACTATTTAAATATATGAGTCCTGGTGGGATGTTGTAGGATAAACACTGGACTGCTAACTGCAGGCTTCTCAGAAACCCTATATAGGGTTTGCTATGAGTCAGAACAGACTTGATGGCACTGAACAATAACAAATAAATGTTTGTGGATTGGAAGATTGTTAAAATGTCAGTACTATCCAAAGTATTGATACTTTTGAGTTATGGTGTTTGAGGAGAAAATTGAAAGTGTCATGGGCTGCCAAAAGAACCAATAGATCCGTTTTGAAAGAAGTGCAGCCAGAGTGCTCCTTGGAGGCCAAAATGGCCAAACTTTGTCTCCCATACTTCAGACATATTGTCAGGAGGGACCAGTTGCTGGAGAAGGATATCATGTTTGGTAAGGTGAAGGGTCAGAGAAAAAAGAGAAAGACCCCCAGCAAGATGGATTGGCCAAGTGGCAGCATCAATGAGCTCAAGCATGGCAACAGTAGTGAGGTTGGCCCGGGATCAGACAGTGTTTTTTCCTGCTGTGCATAAGGTCTGTATGAGTCAGTACCGACTCAACTCGATGGCACCTAACAACAACAAACAACAACCCAAAGTAATCTATAAATTCAATGCAAAGCTGATCAAAATCTCAGCAGCTCTTTACAGAAATAGAAAAACAAATTTCAGCTTTATATAGAATGCCAAAAAGTTCTGAATAGCTAAAGTAATGCTAAAAGGGAAGACAAAGTAGGAAGATTCACACTTTTTCATTTTAAAACATACCATTCAGCTGCAACAATCAAAACAGCATGTACTAATATAACAATAGATACACAGGGTAATGGAATAGAACTGAGAGTACAGGAATAAACTCACACTTTTATGGTAAACAGAGTTTATCAAGAGTGCTAAATCCTTTCAATGGTGAAATAAAAGTATTTTCAAGAAATGGTGCTAAGGCAACTGGATTTCCAAAAGCAGAAAAATGCAGCAGAACTCACACCATGCACAAACACAATTTCCAAATGTATTAAAGACCTAAATGTGTATAAAATATACATTAAAAAACATAAAATTCTTAGACGAAAAAGTTGGGCAATGATGTCATGTGTAGTTTTTAGCAATGTTTTATCAAATACACAGCACAAACAGCAAAAGACAGAATAAACAAATGTTTTTGTTGTTGTTTGTTGTCAAGTGCCGTTGAGTCAGTTTCGACCCATAGCAACCCTGTATAGGGTTTCCAAGGAGCAGCTGGTGAGCTTGAACCGCCGACCTTGCAGTTCAAATGGCTTTGCAGTCTGGCTCATTAACCCACCGTGCCACACAATAAACAAATAGAACCTCACAAAAATAAAAAAAAATAAAAAATGTTCATCTGTGGACTTTAGCAAAAAAAAAAAAAAAAAAAAGCAAATATAAATATAAGCTACTAACTGCAACAATTGATTGCATGTTTGATGGATTTCAGACTGAAGAAGTTGGTAGAATTCTTCTATTTCATCTTCACTGGCTTTAGTGGATGGTGCATAAATTTGAATAATAGTGGTATTAACTGGGCTTCCCTGT
>NW_006408575.1:12858090-12859781 GCF_000296735.1 Chrysochloris asiatica | reverse complement strand
AGCGGTAGTGAGGTTGGCCCAGGATTGGACATTGTTTCATTCTGCTGTGCATGGGGTCGCTATGAGTCGGTTCCGACTCGATGGCACCTGACAACAACTGCAACAATATCTTCAGAAACTATATATCCACATCATATCTAAAACATGGACAACTTAACAGCCAAAAGATAAATAACCTGATTATAAAACGGTTTCTTTATCTTTGCATGTCTAGTATTAAGCTCCAAATACCTCCATCACCCATCAAAGTATGTGAATGTCTGAGGCTAGTTGAGAAAAGAAGTTCCTGGGTGGTGTGATTGGTTAATACACTCAGCTACTAATGAAAGGTTGGAGATTCAAATCCATCTAGAGGGACCTTAGAAGAAAGACTTGGCAATCTACTTCTGAAAAATTAGCCAATGGGAACTCTATGGAGCATGAGTTGGGATTGACTCAATGGCAACTAGTAGTTAGTGAATTAGCAATGTACATGGAAGTGCAAATGAAAAAAGTGCATTCATATTTTATCAAAATATTACCCCTGTTGCATTTATAAACCTGGAAAAGTTCTATAATTTTTTAAATCCACAACTTCATGCCTGGAGTGTGGAAAAAAGCATTATAATTGGTACTAAACTATAGGGTATTTGTTGTTAGATATGGAGTCAGTTCTGACTCATAGCAATCCTATGTACAACGGAAGGAAACATTTCCCCATCCTGCACCATCTTCAATCATTGCAGTATTTGAGCCCATTGTTGCAGTCTGTGTCAGTCGGTCTATCTCATTGAGGAACTTTCTCTTTTCACTAACCCTCTAACTTTACCAAGCATAATGTCATTCTCCAGGGACTGAAATATTTTGATAACATGTCCAAAACAAGTGATATGTATGCTTCTAAGGAGCATTCTGGCTGTAGTTCTTTGTTCATTCTTCCTGCAGTACATGGCACATTTAATATTCTTCACTGACACCAACAGCATAGAATTTAAAATTCCATGGCTTGGGTCAGGCTCACCTTAGTCTTCAAAGTGACATCTTTGTTTTTAAAACTTTAAAAGCAACTTTTAGCAGCAGATTTGCTCAATGCAAAACATTTGATTTCCTAACTGCTGCTTCCAAGGTAACTGTGTTGATTAGAAACTCTGTATATACAAAGGCATGTAAGTAAATGTGCATAGCTGAATGATTCATAATAATATCAGAGTAGAAAAAAGTCAAATGCCTATCAACTGATGAATAGACAAACAAACTGTTGCACATATGATAGAATACTGATCAGTAATAAAAATGAATGAACTACTAATACATATTACAATATATAGGAACCTCAAAGGCATTGTACTAAGTTAAAGAGGTCAGACTCAAAAGATATATGCCATATATTTGCAATGTCCAAAGAAGGCAAATTATAGGAATAGAATGTAAATCAGTCTAGAACTTGGGATAAAAGTGAGAATTAACTGCACAGGCATAAGACAACTGTTTTGGGTGATAAATGTTCCAAAATTGTGATGTAGGTTGCACAACTGTATAAATTTATTAAAACCATTGAATTGTATGTAAGTATTTTGACATATAATTATATATTAATAAAACACTTTAAAATTTATGTTTATATATATGTGTGTGTGTGTGCGTGTGTGTGTGTATACACATATACATAAACAGATAAATACATACATGCACATTTATACACTCACACACAC
>NW_006408575.1:12854774-12857990 GCF_000296735.1 Chrysochloris asiatica | reverse complement strand
CCAGTGGTGAGGATTTTCATTTTGTTTACATTGAGGGGTCACTATGAGTTGGTACTGACTCAACAAAACTTAACAACTATAGCAATAGGTAATTTTAACTAGAATGGACAGGGTGCAGGTGTACAAAAACTTGAGTGCTTTTCTTCTCAGAAACCACAATCTATAATAGAACTCCTTGTCTTACCCAAATAGATCATTATGTTTTCGAGCATACTGCTAACTTTAAACCAGTTGTAATGGTAGCTGATGAAATCAGAGACATGACAATGGGGCAGCTAAAGGATGTTGGCATAAATAGTTTGTAGGTGCTGGATAGTGGTGGTATCCTATGTTTAACTCTCTGGATCTGTTTCATCGGCTTTGTGCTTTCATGATTCATCAAACTCTCCAATATTTTGATATTATATCCTACAATTATATTGTTAATGTTTTATACCTGTTTGTGTCCTTGTTTCTATATTTAAGTGGGCTTTAGAATTAAAGAAGATATAAATGTAAATACCCAGTCATCCTTCTTAAAGTGGGAACGAACCAAGTTTAGCCATTATATATATATATATTTTTTTTTTGTATATTTATATTTATATATATGTGTGTGTGTGTGCGTGTGTGTGTGTATACACATATACATAAACAGATAAATACATACATGCACATTTATACACTCACACACACACAGTGTGCTTGGCATAGAATAGGTACTTAAAGGAAATTGTTGTTGTAGTTAGTTGCCATAGAGATGATTTTGACTCATGGAGACCCCATTTGTTACAGAGTATAACTGTTCTATAGGGCTTTAGTCACTGTAATCCTTGTGGAAGTAGTTTGCAAGGCCTTTGTTTTGTGGAGCCACTGTAGGTTCAGTCCATCTTTGACTTAGTAGCTAATTACAAACTGTTTTGCCACCCAGCTTCCTAAAAGATATTAATCACATTTAATATAATATTACTGAAATGTTTGTTATTGTTATTAGACCTCTTATTTCACACTATTTCCATGTCTGTTGTCATAAAATCACTTGGGGTATGATTCCTGTTTAGGGCATTATTTGTTTAAAGTGCACATTATCAAATTCTAGGACTCCTTAGAGCTTCTAGGAGCTGTGCAGAAGATTAGCAAATGTCTTCATTACTTTATTATACTTTAGAAAAAAGGATGAATGGATATTGTTAGATTATTATTAGAATCCTCAACTGCTCTTGTACCTGTTATGAAAGTCAAATTTCCAAACCACAATAAGTTAGACTAAAAATAAATAAATAAAAACTAAAACATTCAACACACCTGCTTCCAGCAGGTGCTGTAGCTTTTTATAGCATGTTAATACTTACTCCCTTCCCTTTAGCTTTTATAAAAGAATCTTCCTCTTTAATATTTAAAAGCATAACTACAACACCTACTTACAGTTATTTGTTCCTATTAATAAGGTAATGTCTGTCTTGCCAAAAGAGAAACCAGAGATTCGCATGTACCTCTCATTTGGCCAAGAGCTCATACACATCTTTAGACGCTCTCCTGAGAGAACCTATTTTGTTCACCTTAGATTTGACTGACCATCCGATCTATGCTCCACAGCATCCAAGACCTTGTTAGACTTTCTTTCTTCCCAGTCAGTTTCCAGACCTATTTTTTTTTCTCCCAAGTCTGGTCTTCTTTCTTAGTCAGCCAGGTTCCTAATTTTCCATACTCCTGATCCAAGCACATCCCTCTTGCTCATCCCTGCCTTTGAGATTGTATGCCTGCTATTGCCCCTATAAGGACATCTGGTAGTGTAAGGCTTACAAGTTGGATTGCTAACCTCAAGGTCAGCAGTTCAAAACTGCCAGCAGTTCCATGGACGAAAGATGAGGATTTCTGCTCCCATAAAGATTTACAGCCTCGGAAACCCTATGAAGGGCTGCTATGAGTTGGAACCAACTGCACGGCACACCACCACCACCACCTCTGCCCCTATAACAGAAGTTTTCACCTAAGTTCAACCAAATGTTCAGTAGCTTGGGTTAAAGCTCCTCCCTCTATCCACCTATTTCCATCTTTTTACTCAACATTCAGGTCAGTTTATTATTATCATGTAAGCATTTAATTCATAATGAGCAGTATTTTTCACTCCAACATCAGGCTATAAGATTGTCAAATACAATGATCATGGCTTAAACTTATTTGAGAACCCACTGACTCTAGTTTGAGGAATTCATCACCTACTGCACACTTGGCCAGGGTTCCAAGTCCTTCTCTCTCTCTCTCTCTATCTCTCTGTATTTCTCTCTTTTCCTATCTTTCTCCTCCTGTCTTTCTTTAGACTCAATGGTGAATTCCCTAAGTTAGCAGTTCTCAAAGCCTGGTTCCCAGCATCAGCATCAGCTTGAACATGCTAGAAATGCACACCCTTTGGCCCACCACAAGACCTTCTGAGGGTGGGGCCCAAGATTTCTCACTTAAATGTCCTCCAGCTGGATCTGATGTGCACATAAATTGAAGAACCATCACCATAAGTTAAATGTCTACGTGATCCTATTCTGCTATAATAAAGACTCATGTAACTGTATTCATGTAGCCTTCAAAACCTCACTGAATTTCTTAAATTGCCTGCTGCCCCATTAAAATGAACTCTGCCACCATCCAGATATTCTACCTTTCCTGTAGCCAGACAACCAGAAATGAACAAGAAATCAAATCAACTGTTTAACTTTCCAAACTGTTTCCAGAACTGAGCCAACATTATTAATGATCATTATTAGACATGCTGATGGAACTGAAAAAGTACCTTTAGTGAAAACCATCTTGGCTTGCACTCCATTAGAAACAAGGTGGGAGAGGGTCAGTATAGAAGAAAAAATAATGTGCTGCTAAGTTTTGAGCATAACTTGGAAAGTAAAATGCAAAGATTTCAAAACTTAGTTATCCAAAAAAAGTGGAAAAGAGAGCATAGAAGTTCCCTTTAAAATAGAAGACACAATGAATATATTAGCAGAATGTAAAGGAGTTTTATTTTTATTTTTTAAAAGTGTTCGAAGAAGACATCTCTGTTGTTTTAACTACTGGTGCCTCTATGATGTCACTCCCTTCTCTGTGGTCTGAAAAACAAATTCAAACACTTAAAATTACCTTAAAAAGAAAGAAGAAAGTAAGAGTTAAAGTAACTCTCAGTGGAGAGAAATTGAAAGCCTTTCCTCTGCGAACAGGAACAAGACAAGGATGCCCTCTGTCACTGCTCCT
>NW_006408575.1:12818508-12825774 GCF_000296735.1 Chrysochloris asiatica | reverse complement strand
TGTGCATCATTATTCAGCAGTATTTGCTTCTATTCCCTGTGGTTTCTTTTTTGGATGTACACAAAAACACTCAGGAATTTATAATCATTTAAACAACCAAACATTCTTCAAGGCTGCCTCTTGGCTACCAGCACACAACCTTTCTCTTTCCATGAGTTTAGAGTCTTCAGTTGCTCTCCATGTCCTCACCTCTGCCTCCATCTCTGGTGTCGCTCCTTCTCTGGATAGTGTCCCACATTCCACTCATGCTCTTATCCCTTGATGGTTCTAGGGTCTTCTGTTCCTGGACTGTAAGATTAACTACTCTCCCCTTTTGGTTACAAAACTTCTACATTTACAATTGATTCACTATTGAATCTTAAGAATCTTATCACCCATATCCTTTCACCAGACCCATCTAGACAAGATGAAAACTATTCAGTAGAGAGTCTACCTTACCCCACACACTCTGAAACTAAACTCCCTCTTGAAACCTTGTAAGGCAGTCACTTCATGCCTTTATAACCCCCTATTTTAGGTAGCCAATGTCTAAGTTGCCCATCCCTATCAATCCTATATGCAGAGGGAATAGGATTGATACTTGATGTGAAGACTCCTTGCTTCTCAGTTGGTATTTTGAGCTACTGCAACCATAAGCATAGATCAAGTTTCATCAAATTGTAGCAATTTACACTTGTTTCCTTTATAGACAATTGTTTTTTTATCTTCCTTTACTCAAGTTCTGATCATCAATACATTGAGGCTAGGTCAAGTGGTTCTTATCTGCAAGTTTGGGCATTCTTGTGCATCTCCCCTCACTTCATATCAGCCAGATACTTCACTCTCAGCTCTAGCCTTCCATGGCTATGTCCTTGGTCATGAGCTCAGGAGTTCCCAGGTCTCACCACACTTTGGACCAAACACCCCTTCCTCTTCTCTCTTTCATCTCCAGGTCATCAATGGGAGTCTATGAAATGTGGTCGAACTCAGCCCATATCTTCATTTCTGTCTTTCCCTCTCTTCCACTCACCAGCTGACCAATGTGGTCACCAGCAATCTTACATAGCTGCTCATGTGTTTCCTTTGAGTTTCGATCTTGGAGGGGAGTTTGTCCTGAAAGGACTTGATTACTTGCCTTGATGTCTGTTGATGTCAACAACTTGCTTCTTCTTGTAGTAGCCAATCAGACTGCTATTTTTGTTTTTGATTTGTCCTGTGGGTCTTTCCTTCAAGAAGAATCTTCTGTTCCTCTAGCCATTGTACAATGGTCTACTTGTCCTTTCAAGTGGGAATGTCCCACCTCAGAAAGCTCTGGATGGGGTTCAGGATTCCACCTAGGGTGGAATACACTACAAATACACCAAGAAGCCTATTTCACTGGGCAAGTTCTAGAACCCCTTTTCAGTATTCCAATCAGTTGTAGGCTGAAGGTGGACTTACAAGCTTTCTGTAATCATGTTTCCCAATATTCCTTTCTATCCCACTCAAGTGTTTATTATACAGTAGTAGGCAAGGGAAACCAATATACTGTATGATGTTTTTTATATCATCACACAACTCTTCTGCTCTTTAGTGCCTATTGCATTAAATCTGTTCTTGAGATAGTCTCTAAACTTAGGTGGGATATGTTCAGGTCATATTTTGACTCTGGTGAACTTGTTTTAATTTTCTTCAGCTTCAGCCTGAACTTGCATATGAGAAACTTATGGTTTGTTCCACAGTCTGTCCCTGGCCTTGTTTTGGCTGATCATATGAAACTTTTCCACTGTCTCTTTCCACAGATGTAGTTAATTTGATTTCTGTGTATTCCAAGTATATAATCACCTATTGTGTTATTTTAAAAGGATATTTGCAATGAAGAATTCACTGGTCTTGCAAAATTCTATCATGCCATCTCCAGCATCATTTCTATCACCAAGGCCATAGTTTCCAACTACTTATTGATCTTTCCTCAGTGTTTCCAACCTTTCAATTTCAATCACCAGTAATTATCAATATATCTTGATTTCATGTTTAATCAATTTAAGACTGAAGAATTTGGTAGAAGTCTTCAATTTCATCATCACTGGTGTTAGCGGTTGGTGCATAAATTTGAATAATATTTGTATTAATTGGTCTTCCTTATAGTATTATGGATATTACCCTATCACAGACAGTGTTGTACTTCAAGACAGATCTTGAAATATTCTTTTTGATGATGAATGTAACACCATTCTTCTTAAATTTTTTGCTCCCAACATAGTAAACTAGATTGTCAGATTCAAAACGGCCACTATCAGTCCATTTCAGCTCACCAATGGCTAGGATATAAATGTTTATACATTCTATTTCATTTTTGACAATTTCCAATTTTGATAGATTAATACTTCGTACATTCCTTGTTCCAGTTATTAATGGATGTTTACAGCAGTTGTTCTTCATTTTGAGCTGTGCCCCATCAGCAAATGATGGTCCCAAAATCTTTATTCCATTCACATCATCACTGTCAACTCTACTTTGAGGATGCACCTGTTCCCCAGTTGTATTTTGAAAGCTTTCTAGCCTGAGGTGCTCATTTCCAGCACTGTGTTTGACAATGTTCTGGTGCTCTTCATCATCTTTTAATAATCAATATTCTGGTTCTGACAGGGTTCCATTGCTATTCACAAGGTTTTCAGTGACTAAGTATTTGAAAGTAGTCTGTCTTTCCTTATTCCTCGTCTGTTTTCATCTGGAAGCTCAGCTGAAACATCCACTGTGGGTGACCCAGGTAGTATTTAAAATACCTGTGGCATAGCTTCCAGAATCACAGCAAAATGCAAGACACTGCAGTACTGACAGACAAGTGGTGGCTTTAATTTTCAAACTTCTGTATGTATGTCAGTATAAGCTGTATAATGTATTAATCCAGAGGCAATTGCCCTATCAGCCTTTGACACCTCATTGTAAATAAAAGGGGTGTTCCAAGCAAAAATTGGGAGCTGATGTATCCTCTCCTATTCCTTTCTGTTGCAGTATAAAAAAAGAAATGCTAGAAGGAAAGAAAAAAAAAGGCACTATAGGTAGTGCTTGATGGAGCTAAACAATAGACAAGAAGTCTAGTGAAAAACACCATCCCCAAGTGGAAAAAAGAATCTAGAATTATTTACGGCCGTATTGATGGGAAATTTTCTTGGAACCTATCTTGGCAGGTGAACCGTGAATCTTATTCATCTCTTACCTATGGATTACTAAGCATTGGCCAAGGTAAGTCTCAACGTATCTTTCTCAATTGAACTAAAATTGTAAACAAGACCAGACTTCAGACTGGTATCTAGCAGCATTTTATTCCTCACATACTTCCAGCTGTTGTTGTTTTTTTATTTCAACACTAAATAGAATCGTTAAAAACTGATTTATTCTCCTTATTTATTTAACATGAAGAAGAATGGTTTGTTAAAATAGCTAAATTTTTTTAACTCACTGTTAAATTGTTCCCATGTGCCTACAAAACATCTGCATCACACACTGTGTGGAGTGAGAGGAGAAAAGAAGCAGACTTTTATCTTTAAGAGGGAAAAGAAAATCAAAATGGAGACACAAAGCACCCAAAAACTCTAGAAGAAGCAGTGTGGCCTTTTACAAAGGAAAGCAACAACAAATCTACTGCTTTAAAACAGAGGAAATGTCTCTTTAAAATATAGCTTTTAAAAAGGTCAAAAAAGTTTGAGGTTTACTCAAGTGTAAATGTCAATCGAAATAAGTGATATCTGTGAGAAAATGGGAAGGCCACTGACCTTTTATCCAAAAGAAGGCTAGAAATGATGTCTGAGAAGGGAAATGGGATGAAAACTCTGGAATGTTTTTGAGCAAGGGAAAAAAGTCAGAATGAAGGAAAATCTAATTAACTGGTGGGTAGCTCTGGTAGCGTAGTGGTTACAAATCGGGCTGCGAACCTTAAGGTCAGTGGTTCAAAACTACCAGCCGCTCCGCGGGATAAAGATGAGGCTTTCTACTCCCGTAAAGATTTACACCCTCAGAAACCCTGTTCAGGGTCGCTATGGGTCAGAACCGACTCAACGGCACTTAACAACATGGCACTGTAGGATCAGCACTGGACTGCAAACTACAAGGTCAATCGTTCAAACCCATCAGCAGCTCCTCAGAAACCCTATACGGGGTCCCTGTGAGTTGGAACTGACTCTATAGAACTTAACAACAGCAATTACATATTGTTGTTGTTAGATGCTGTCGAGTTTGCTCCGACTCATAGTGACCCCAAGAACAACAGAACGATACACTGCCCTGTCCTGCATCTCAAATAATATTTTTCAAATATTCTCATTCATTATATCTTCAACGTTTTCTTCTACTCTATTCTCTCTTCTTCTCCTATTTTCTAATTTTATATATGCTACATCATGTTGTCTTGTGCCGTTTTGTTGGTTTTGTTGTTAAGTGTTGTTGAGACGGTTTTGACTCATAGCAACCCTGTATAGGGTTTCCAAGGAGTGGCTGGTAAATTTGAACCACCAACCTTGTGGCTCAAACTGACCTTGCAGTCCAGCATGTTAACCCACAGCACTCTTGGATATTCTGTTATGATTTTTCTTTTCCTTGCTGTGTGGTGGTTTGGATAATCTCTTCTGACTTATCTTCATGTTCAAT
This sequence comes from Chrysochloris asiatica, assembly GCF_000296735.1. Taxonomy (NCBI): domain Eukaryota; kingdom Metazoa; phylum Chordata; class Mammalia; order Afrosoricida; family Chrysochloridae; genus Chrysochloris; species Chrysochloris asiatica. The sequence goes on along the minus strand of NW_006408575.1, from coordinate 12,821,169 downwards.
GAATCTTTCCTCAGCTGTGCCAAATCTGCTGATTAGCTCATCAAAGGAAGTGTTTATCTCTGATTTCTGTTTGTTTCATTTCTATTTCTAACATGTCCTTCAAATTCTTATATTTTCTATGTCTCCACTGAAATTCCCCATCAATTAATTCATATTGTCTATCTTTTCCACTAGATTCTTTAGCATATTAATTATATTTAGTTTATATCCCTGACTGATGATTGTTCCAACATCTTGGTGATTTCAGTTTAGTTCTGCTGATTACGTTTGTTTACTGACAATGGGTTCTCTAAATTGCTTTTTGTGTATCTTATCAATTTTATTGAATGCCAGGCATTGTGTGCTGAGGAATAAGATCAATAATATTTACACCTAAAAAATGATCTTTCCTCTTCTTGGGTCAAATCATTGGTATTAGGAGTTAAGCCAATCCATCAAAGGCTAAAAAAGTGCTCATGCAGTTAGACCTGCTCCCTTGCACCTCTGCCTTTTCATTTAGCAACAATGAATCTTTCTCACTAACCTATGGGTTAAAGGGTGCTTGCTCTCCCTTCCTTAGCATTTTAAGTCTTTTGCTAGGAGATGCAAGTCTGAGCAGGAAAGTAGGGTTTTGTGTCTTTCTCACAGTAGTCAATTCCCTCCTCCACATCTGCATAACATCCAGTATCACAGCAACACAGAAGCCACCACAGTACAGCAAACTGACAGATGAGAACAGTAGTGGCTGCATTATGAAGAAAGGCTCTATCTGGTGCCCTCAAACTTTCTTATGAGCACTTCATGAAGAAAAAGCCTGAAAGTAGGTATAAACCCCACTTATATCTGCAGCTTTTCAGAGTATTCATCTTTCATACTAGCACCTATGCAGCCTAAAGAAATTCATTAAAATGTTAATTGATTTCTTCTTACTCACTGGTATTGCAGCCTCTTCCTGTGTCTATATGTCCCGTCTCTTTTTTAAAGAGACCTCTCCTTTCTCATAATTGAGGCTTTTTGCTTGTTCTGTAACATCATCTCCCTTAGGGATTGAAAAAACAAATTAGGATTTTGTAGTTTAGCTGGATTTTTTCTCAGTCTATGTTTGTTGAAGGAAGAAATTAAATGTCTTTCTCTTGTGCCTGAAAGTCAGATGAGGAGTTTGAAAACAGTGACTTCATGATGGTGTTTCTTATCTGGTCTTCTTGTTATTTTCAATCTTCTAGTTTCACACACAGAAACTGTATATCATAATATATAATAAGAAAAAGTCTCAGTATCTTGAACAATCTCTTCCCTACATTGAACAAGTCAATTAATGACAACCAAGTAATAATTAATTGCTACTCTACCAAATGATACTTGCTTAAAATGAAATATGCTCCATATTTCATATGATTTTCTCTAAACTTCAACCCTAGGGACTAAAAGTTCAGACTCCACTCTATGGAGTTACAGATCCATATGATGTATCTTTGCCCTCCTCTCACTCCAGTTAAACCATAAACACTGAAAGAGCAAAATTTATAAAGTGAACTTCTCTGTATCCCACACAATACCTAGGACTTACCTCTACAAATACCTGTTGAATGAAAAAATGAAAAAGATTAACTTCAATTTCTCCAACGTCACACTACAAACAAACCATCTTGGAGTGACATTGTCACACTGAATGCTGAAAATGTTTAGGATAAATATGGTTAAAAGATTGGGAGTGGAAAGCTCCCATCAAACTGTTACAAGAATAAGACATGTTTTACCCAAAATGGGTGAAAGTCAGTTCTAAAACTTTGTACTGATAGTCTCTTTCTGATTCTTTTAGCCCAAAAGACCACTGCATTTATGAAACAGAAAACCTAAGTTCTTGCTTAAATTTTGCTATTTATTAACCACAGAACATTATAAAATCGAGATAATATTATCTCAGATACTGGTTCTTGGAAACTGAATAAATTGGCAAATTGAAAAACACATCATAAATTATTGACTAGATGGCAGTGGGTATGAGTATGCTATTCATTCATTCATTCATTCATTCATTTATTTACTTTACTTATTATAATGAATTGGGCGAAGGTTTACAGTGCAGATCAGTTTTCCATTCAGCTGTTTTCCATTTTGTTTCATATCATTGATTGCAATCCTCACAATGTAACATCACTTATCCCACTTCCTTCCCTGTGGTTCCTGTTACTATTCTTCCTTCTTTCCTAATCATTTTAAGCTAGGTCCTAGGTAAATGCTTTGCTTCTGATATCAAATGGCTGTTTATTCTAAGGTGTGCATGCATACCTTCCTAGTGTTATAGTTCCCCTTATAGACCTGTCTGTTGTTCACTGAAAAGTGAGCCTTAGGGATGAGTTCATTTCCAGAATTGAAGGCTAACTAAGGGCCATAGTCTCAGGGGTTCCACCAGTCAGTTTCCAATGACTAAGCCTGGTCTTTCAATGATTTTGAGTTTTGTTCTCACTATATCTAGTACAGGTAAATGTTTACCTGTGCTTTATTGACTACAAAAAGGCTTTCGATTGTGTGGATCATGACAAGCTATGGACAACATTGCAAAGTATGACTCTTCTAGAACACTTAACTGTGCTCATGAGGAATCTGTACCTGGACCAAGAAGCAGTTGTTCGAATAGAGCATGGGAACACTGAATGGTTTAAAATTAAGAAAGGTGTGCAA
>NW_006408575.1:12816267-12816876 GCF_000296735.1 Chrysochloris asiatica | reverse complement strand
TATATATTTATAATCCCACTTTCCCTCCCATACCTGTTCAGTTTGTATCTACTGGTGGTATACTGTTATTGCAGGATTGTGAATGTAACAGCATTTACTTCTATAACCTTTAACCCTTGCACTTTTGCCAGTGTCTTCTACTGCCTCTAACATTTTTTGTTGCCCTCTCTCTTATTGTATATAGTCTTCTCTTTCATCCAAGTTAGCACATGTCTACCTACTAGCCAGTAACCTACCCTCCCTTCTACAACTGCATGTATTCTTATTATGATCATTTCCATTTATGTCAGTGCAATTAAATCCTACACTTACTAATAAAAATATTAACTAAATTTTATTTAAGGTTTATAGAATCCAGGCTATAATCTAATAAAATCATATAATGGAGTACTCTCTTTAATCCCATTATATGAGGAAAAAGAATTTCTGAGATTCAGAAAGGTTAAGAGACTGACTGAATTAAGATTTTACATCTGAATTGAAGCTTTTAAGTCACAGGTTCTGCATTCAAATGCTAGCAGTCTGATTCTAGAGACCCTGATTGAAGCATAGTATTCTGCCGTCTCTTAAAGGGAAGGCAGATTTTGTTCTAATCTAGTTACTCTGGTA
>NW_006408575.1:12812030-12815307 GCF_000296735.1 Chrysochloris asiatica | reverse complement strand
CAACATAGATTTGTTTATTTGTTCTTCTGGCAGTCCATGCTATATTAAAATATTCTTTGCCAGCACCATAATTCAAAAACATCAATTCTTCTTCAATCTTCCTTATTCATTTTCCAGTTTTCCCATTTATAAGAGGCAGATGAATACAGCATGGTTTAGGTTAGATGTACCTTAGTCTTCAAAGCCACATCTGTGCTTTTTAACACTTTCAAGAGATCTTTTGCAACCAATATGTCTGATAGCAATACATCATTTCATTTTTTTACTGCTGCTTCCATTGGTGTTGATTGTGAATTCAAGTAAAATGAAATCCTTGACAACTTCTGCTTAATGGAGTGGAGGCCACGTCTGACCTCTTCCAACTTCCCAAAGGGGCAGGAGGAGAATCACCAGCATCAGCCCAAGGCTGATTCCAATACGGTGGAAGTCATACATGCCTCCACCCTCCAACCTTCTTTACCCTATTCTGACACCAACTATTCTTCCCATGACACTCTACTTCTCTGCTACGTTTGAAAATATGTTACAATAACCACACAGACAGTACTCACAACTATGGAATTTATTAGGTAAGCTACCAGGATACAATTCAGCATCAGAAACAACTCAGGATGCAGAAGTTCTCTGGTTAAGAACACCTCTTCTCAGATGTACCAGAGGCATGCCTCTTATGCTCAGTCTCTCAGTCACACAGCTCCTTGGCCCTTTCTCTGCTTGGACATATGTTGGAAATTCTTTCAGTTCTGTTGATAGACGCCCAAAGGCCTATTCTGCAAACCAGCCTCCTACCCAAAAGCATTCAACTTTTGTCAGTCCAGGAGCTGGGAAGCCTGTTGCTCTGTCTCTCTGTACTGTTATCTTTGCTGTTGATCACATGCTCTGCTCGTGGTTCTTTTATTTCGATGGCCTTGAGATGATCTGTTACTGCTTCTAAGATGGCTCCTTTTAAACCTGTTGTTGTTATTAAGTATCATTGAGACGGCCTGGCTCATAGCAACCCTGTATAGAGTTTCCAAGGAGTCGCTGGTAGGTTTGAATTGCCTACCTTATGGTTCAAAGTCCAGTGCTGATCCTACAGTGCCTAACCAATCTTCACATCAGAGTCCTATATGCCCTGTTTGTATGGCCCCACTCAATCACTGGAATGCTATTGTGACACTGTAGGATAAGCACTGTGCAGCAAGGTCAGTTTGAACTACAAGGTTAGAGGTTCAAATCCACCAGCCACTCCTCAGAAACCCTAAACAGGGTTATGAATAGGAACTGACTTGACGACACCGAACAATAACAAGCCAATCTTTTGGTGGGATTGGTTATGGTTAGAAGAGACATATTAAGTAAATTCACCCTACCACAACTTCAAATTTTTCTCCATCTTTCATAATATTAATTATACTTGCGAGGACTTTTGTTTTCTTTATGTTAAGGTGTATTCCATACTGAAGGCTACAGCCTTTAATCTTCATTACTAGAAAGGCTGTGTCATCTACATATTACAGGTTGTTAATGAATCTTCCTCTAATCCTAACACCATATTTTTCTTCATATATTTATTTAGCATATAAATTGAATAAGTATGGTATAAGAATACAAGTCTGATGCACTTGGTCCCTGATTTTAAACCACACAGTATTATCTTATTCTGGTAGAAGGACTGCTTATTGGTGTATGTACAAGTTCCACATGAACACAATTAAATGCTCTGAAATTTCTATCCTTCCCAATGTTATTCATAATTTTTTATGATCCACACAGTCAAATACCTTTCATAGCCAATAAAACACAGATAAATATCTCATTTTTTCTGCTTTTAACCAAGATCCATCTAAAATCAGCAGTGTTAACACTCATTCTACATCCTCTTCAGAATCTGGTTTGAGTTTCTGGCTGTTCCCTGTGGAAGTACTGCTGCAACCATTTTTGAATTGTCTTCAGAAAAAATTTACTTGTGTTATAAAACATAGTCACAGATCATTTGGAACCAGGTTATAAGTAGGAAAAGGAGTAGGATTTGATCATTTTTGTAGCAAATGTGAAAGCAAAGCAATTCTGATAATAACTAGAGCTGCCTTTCTTTCCCTGTTTACAAATATAACACTCCAAAAGTAATCTAATCATTGTTCAAACACTCAAGTCCCCACCTGGCATCTCTGTATAGATTTTACAATGGTTTTAGGGTCCACCTTCCTTCTGAAGTTGTTTTCTATACCATGGGGTGCAAGCTTCAAATCCTCCACAAGAGTCTTCCAAGGTTACGAATCAAGTATTTCTATCATTTATAGTTGTATATAATAAATAACCCCAGAACTCAGCTGTATAAAACAAATAAGGCATTTGTTTTACTCACAAATCATCAATCTGGAATATGTTTCATAAGAACAATGGGCCTTTGCTCTACTTTGTGTCAACTGGCATGGCTCCAAGACTTGGGACCATTGGCATTAGTTGGCCTCAGCTCTCCATGTGACTGATGTGTTTAGTCATGGCATGAAGCCAGGGTTTCAAGTGAGTATCCCAAGGAAGACAGGGTCTGGTGGAAATTGTATTGCCTTTTCTAGCCTAGGCTCGGAAATCACAGCATCTTTTGCCACATTCTATTCATTAAAAGTAAGTCACTAAGTCCAACATGTCAAAAACACATTGCTGGTATGTTTTAAAATCAACACACTAGCCATTTTTCCCAGTTCTCAAAAGGATATGAGCATCTTCACATCCACAATCAAGTCTGGGAGCTTTAGGTAGAGCAAGACTGCTCTGATACCTAGTATAAACTCAACTACATTATTTCAGGAACTCCTCTAGAACGCCCAAAAGCTGGTTCTGGCCACCCTGTCCAGTATAACTGTTTCCACTTTTGAATTATCAGTATGCACTTTCTATCATGACAATGCCTAGATCGTTATTTTATACTTCAGTTCATATCAATATATAACCTTGTATGCATTTCTGTACCATTGGTTCCCAGAGGGTTTTTATAAATACCATTATAAGAAAGATACTTACCTAGTGTGGTTGTTATGTGCCATCGAGTCATTTCTGATTCATAGGAACCCAGTGTAGAGCTGGTGAGTTTGAACAGCTTATCATGTGATTCAAACCGACTTTATCATCCTGTACTTAGATAATCAAGTAGGGAAAAAAGAAGGGGGGTGATTTTTCTCCTCTACTCTCTGAGATAATTTGTCCTCTAACATTTACTCTATCATTAACACTACGCTTCTGTTGATAGGTGCCACTGAGTTGGTTCTGACTCATAGCAACTTTATGCACAACAGAA
>NW_006408575.1:12800928-12811450 GCF_000296735.1 Chrysochloris asiatica | reverse complement strand
ATTTTTGCTTTCTTTATATTCTTATTGAAAGCTGAGGTCTTTGATCTTCATCAGTAAATATTTTAAGTCCTCTTTGCTTTCAACATACAAGGTTGTATCATCTGTATATTGCAGATTATTAATGAGTCTTCCTCCAATCCTGATGTCTTGTTCTTCTTCATATAATACAGCTTCTTGGATTATTTGGTCAGCATACATATTGAATAAGTAGGAGGAAAGAATAGAACCCTGGCACACATCTTTCCTGATTGTAAAACATTCAGTGTCTCCTTGTTTTGTTCCTGTGACTGTCTCTTGGTCTATGTACATGTTCTTCATGAGCACAATTAAGTATTCCAGAGTACTCATTTTCTGAAATGGTGTCCATAGCTTGTCATGATCCACACAGTCAAAAGACTGCATAGTCAATAAAGCACAGGTAAACATCTTTCTTGTATTTTCTGATTCAGCCTGACATCAGCAATGATATCCCTCATATCATGTCCTTGCCTTAATCTATCTTGAAGCTCTGGCAGTTCCCTGTCAATATACTATTGCATCCATTTTTAAATTACCTTTAGCAAAATTTTACTTGCATGTCATATTCATGATATTTTCTGATGATTTCCATATTCCGTTGTGTCAACTGTCTTTGAATTCTATCAATACCTAGAACATTGTTCTTTGTCAACGCCCTTCTGTGCACCTTGGATTTCTTCCTTCTGTACCATTGGCTCTTGATCATATGCTACCTCTTGAAATGTTGAGCTTCAGCCACTTCTTTTTGGTGCAGTGGCTTTGTGTATTCCTTTCATCTACTTTTTATGCTTTCTGAATCATTCAATATTTTGACCAAAAAATCCTTCAATTGATTTTTTTCCTCAGTTCTTTAAGCTTGAAAAATGCCTAGCATGATCTTCCCTTTTGGTTTTCTAACTCCAGATCTTTGCACATTTCATTATAATATTCAACTTTGTCTTCTCAAGCTGACTTTTGTAATTTTTTGTTCAGCTCTTTTCTTCCTCATTTCTTCCATTTGGTATAGCATCTGAATAGTGGAGAGCAAGTTTCAGAGTCACTTATTACATCCATTTTGGTCTTTTCCTTCTTTTCTATATCTTAATGACCTTTTGATTTCTTCTTGCATGAGTCCTTGATGTCATCACACAACTCTTCTGGTCTTTAGTCATTAGTGTCTAATGTATCAAATCTGTTCTTATGATGATCTCTAAATTCAGGTGAAATATGTTCAAGGTAATATTTGGTCTCTTATGGACTTGTTTTAATTTTCTTGAGCTTCAGCCTGAACTTGCATATGAGCAATTGATGGTTTGTTCCACAGTCCACACTTTGGTCTTGTTTTGGCTGATGATATAGAGCTTTTCCACTGACTTTTTCTACAGATGTAGTAAATTTGATATCTGTGTATTCCATCAAGTGAGGTCGATGGTTATAGTTGTCTTTCGTGTTGTGTAAAACGGTATTTTCAATGAAGAAATCATTGGTTACAAAATTCTATCATTCAATTTCCAGCATCATTTTTCTATCACCAAGGCCATATTGTCCAATGACTGACCCGTCCTCTTTGTTTCCAACCTTTGCATTCCAATCACCAGTAATTATCAATATCTCTTGATTGCATGTTTGATCAATTTCAGACTGAAGAAGTTAGAAAATGTTTCAATTTCATCATTACTGTCTCTAGTGGTTGGTGTGTAAATTTGAATAAGTGGTGTTAACTGGTCTTCCTTGTTGTTGTTGTTGTTAAGTGCCGTCGAGTCGGTTCCGACCCATAGCGACCCTGTACAGGGTTTCCGAGGCTGTAAATCTTTACAGGAGCAGAAAGCCTCATCTTTCTCCTGTGGAATAGCTGGTAGTTTTGAACCACTGATCTTAAGGTTCACAGCCCGATTCGTAACCACTACGCTCCCAGAGCTCCTTAAGCGTATGTATACTTTCCTATCACAGGTGGCATATTTCAAGATTATTCTTGAAATGTTCTTTTTAATGATGAATGCAACACCTTTCCTCTTCAATTTATAATTCCTAGCATAGTAAACTATGTGACTATCAGATTCAAAATGGCAACATAGTCCATGTCAGCTCATAATGCCTAGGATATCGATCTCTATGTATTCCATTTCATTTTGACAACCTCCAGTTTTCCTAAAATCATACTTCATGCATTCCATGTCCAGTTTATTTATGGATGTTTTCAGCTATTTCTATTCAGTTTTAGTTGTGCCCCATCAGCAAATTAACATCTTGAAAGCTTTACTCCATTCGTGCCATCATGATCAACTCTATTTTGAGGAGGTAACTCTTCTCCAGTCACATTTTGAGTGCCTTCCAACATGAGGTGCTCATTGGCAAGCACTATATCTGGCAATACTTTGTTCCTACTCACAATATTTCAATATTCAAGATTCTGATGCTATTTGACAGTGCTCCACTGCTATATATAATGTTTTCATTGGCTAAACATTTGGAAATTGTCTACCTCTCCTTCTTCATAATCTGTTTTAGTCTGGAAGCTCAGCTTTAGCCTGTCAACTATGGGTGACCCTGGTAGTATTTAAAATACTGGTGGCATAGCTTCCAGCATCACAATAACATGCAAGCCACCACAGTATGACAAACTGACAGAAAGTAGTGGAGTCTTAGTACTATATTAACTATAAAATACACACAACAGAGTGTTTGGGAAACTCTGAAAATTAGCTGAAATATTGACCTCTCAGATACCTGGTAAGTCCTAGATCCAATCATTCTGTTTTTACAAACACCACACTACTTAATTCACGTAGTAAATCCATGAGGCAGATACTATTATTATCTATATCATTGTCATGAAAAAGAGGCTAAGAACATGCTGTTTCCCAGTTCATACCAGTCAGCATGTTAGAGAATAGGAGTTCAAATCCAGTCTGGCCTAGCTCCAATCTAGGGACCCCATCAATGAAGGGGAATTTCAGGTTGAGAGGCAGTATCTGTCCCAAAATAAAATTTGAGCTTCCTGATTTCCAATCTGATAATCAGGAATAAATAAGATAAATAAGAGAAAGATATTTCATCAATAAATTCAAAATTAGAAGCAAGTATTTTCAAGCTGAAATTTCTGACTTATCTTCTTCTTCATTTTCCCCCTTGTGTCTGAATGCATGTAAGTGGGAAAGAGTGAAAGAACAAAAAATCATAGAAAGAGGGAACTCTGATAATGCAACATCTTGACACCTGAAAAGGTCAAACAGTACTCTGTTTCAAACTGTAAAAGGCTGCAATTTGAACAACCCTAGACATTAAATACCAGACAATTTTCTAATCTTTTTAGCTGTGACTGAAAGTGTTTTGATTCTTGGATATTCTATGTCTTTTTTTAAAAAAACTAAATAAAAAGAAAAAGTGATTCTAGATACTCTGTTTTTGTTGTTGTTAACTATTGTCAAGTTGTTTCCAACTCATAACAACCCTGTATAGGATTTCAGAGGAGCATCTGATGAGTTTGAACTACTGACCTAGTGGTTCAAACTGATCTTATGGTCAAGTGCTTATCCTACAGCACCACACCAAGACTCCTTTGCTTAAAAGCATGTATAGGGGACATTAGTGGCTATTGAAATTTTTGTTTGTTTGCTTTGGGAGTCAAATATCTGAATGCCCTACCTATGATAGCATATGTCCCAAAGAACTTTGGTGAGTAACTACTAGAGTCTTAAAAGCTTATGAGTAGCCATCTAAAGTGCCACTATTTGCTCCCATCCAGAGCAAAGAAGAGTGAAGAAAATCAAATATACATGAAAAAAATTCATCCAAAGGACAAACGGAACTTGTGAACCTCAATTTCTATGACACTGAGATCAGAAGAACCCGATGGCACCCAGCTACCAATGCTCACTACTCTGAAAGGGATCACAATAGGAGGTTCCGGATACAGTGCTAACAAAAGATGGAACAAATCTCAAAATACAACTTTAAAAGACCAAATCTACTAGTCTAACAAAGATTGGTGGAACCCCCAAGCTTATGGTCATAACACACCCTTCAAGCCTAGTGCTGAACTGTGGCTCAATTTTTAGACAAACAATAGAAAGTAAACAATACCAGGTAGGTATGCACTCCTTAGTACAATCAACCATATAAGCTCAAAAGGACAGCATTTGTCCAGGGATAAATCTCAGAAGTCAGGACAAAGCAAGAAAGAAGAATGAATAGAAATGGTAAACATGGGGAAGAGGTAGGAACAGTGATGTTACGTTATGTGGATTGCAATCAATGCCACAAATCAAAATACTTATAAACTGACAAATGGAAAATCAATTTGCTCTATAAATCTCTCTTCAGATCATAATTAAAAGTTTAAAAATAAATAAATAGGAAGGAGGTGGCAAGATGGCTGACTAGGTGAAAGGCTGTATAGACTGTCTATGACAAAGATACAGATAACCAAATGAAACAGATTCAGGTGGTAGTCCTAGAACTTTGAGCTTCAGATGAATGGATAAAGAAATGGATTGAATGCTTACTAGAAGAGATAGCTGAGCAGACAGGACAAAATAAGGAGAGATTGGAGATATGAGCCAGCAACGAGATAGGTGCAGCCATCTTGAGTTTTGTGAGTGACCTCAGAGATGAAAACTTACCAGCATTGCAGAAACATGTCTGTAGCTCACAGAAAAAAGCATGCAATTTTTTTCTTGTTCCTCACACTCCCCTGGTCACTAAGGCAAGGCCAGTCCCCACCCACATATACCCCAAGGAAGCTCCCACTCTTCTGACAGTCAGAGCTGCATGGAGGGGATCACCAAGGTTGTGGGCTTCATTAAAAGAAGGGAAGCATTGACCCTATCTGGGTAGGCCCTGCTCCAGATTTGCAGTGGGCTTGGCTATCCCTGGGCTAGGCCTCCAAAGGTGAAGATGCTGAGCAGATGCTTGGAGGAGAAAGAAAGAAAGGAAAAAAAAAAAAAAAAGAAAAGAAAAGAAACAGCTGATCTGTGTCAGCAACAATGTGACCATCTTGAATTTACACAGGTGACTTTGAAGGCAAGAAGGTAGTAGGTGACAGTGAAGTATACCACTTATAGGTGAACAGAGAAGGACAATTTTTCTTTTCTTTTCTTCAGTACCCCACATTATTCTGGTGGCTAGAGGTGTGGCTATCTCCCCTCCCCCATCTGTGTACACTTCCAGGGAAGCTCTTCCCTCTGCGCTGTTGTATACACGTCAAAATGTAGCAGCATCAACCCCAGAACCTGTAATCAAGTATGGCCTATTCCAGACCTGCAGCGCCAGCTCTGATCAGCCCTGGACTTGAAGGACCTCTCACCCTTGGCACTACTATGAGACAGAAATACCCTGATACAATAGCTGCTTTGGGGTCTGCACAAACTACTTCCACAATGGATGCCCAGAATAGATAACACCTAGCCTACAGGAATTCTATATTGTTGTTAGGTGCCATCGAGTCAGTACTGGCTCAACAACATTATGTACAACAGAACAAAATACTGCCTTGTCCTGCACCAACCTCACAATCCTTGTTACATGTCACCCACTGCTGCTGCCATTGTGCAAATCCATCTCATTGACGGTCTTCCTCTTTTACTATAACCCTCAATTTTACCAAGCATGATTTCCTTCTTCAGAGATTGGTCCCTCCTGATAATCTGTTCAGTGTATAAGCTGCGAGTCTGGATATCCTGGCTTCTAAGGAGCATTCTGGCTGAACTTCTACCAATACAGATTGGTTTGTTCTTATGGCAGTCCATGGTATTTTTAATATTCTACTCTAACACCATAACGCAAATGCATAAATTTTTCTATGGTCTTCTTTATTCATTTTCCAACTTCCATATGCATATGAGGATATTGAAAATACCATGGCTTGGGTCAGGTACATGTTAGTCCTCAAACTGACATCTTTGTTCTTCAACACTTTAAAAGGGTCTTGTACAGCAGATTTGCCTAATGCTATATGTCATTTCATTTCTTAACTTTGTCTTCCATGAGTGCTGATCCAAGAAAAATGAAGACTTTGACAAGTTCAATCTTTTCTACATTTATCTTGATGTTATTTATTGCCCTTAGTCTGTGTACATGTTATTCATGAGCACAATTTAGTGTTGCAGAATACTCATTCTCCGCAATGTTGTCCATAGCTTGTCGTCATCTAAAGCACAGGTAAACATCTTTCTGGTGTTCTCTGCTTTTAGTCAAGATCCATCTGACATCAGCAATGTTATCCCTTGTTTCAACAACTTTTCGGAATTCAGCTTGAATTTCTGGTGGTTCTGTGTCGATGTACTGTTGCAGCCATTTTTTAGGTATCTTCAAAAAAAAAAATTATTTGCATGTGATATTAATGATATTGTTCAATGATTTCCACATCTGTTGTGTCACTACTCATTGGAATGGGAACAAATATGGATCTCTTCTAATCAGTTGGCCATGTAGCTGTCTCCCAAATTTTTGGCATAGCTGAGTAAGTGCCTCCAATGCTGCATCAGTTTGTGGAAAGATTTCAATTTGTATTCCATCTATTCCTGGAGCATTGTTTTTTGTCCATGCTTTCAGTGCAGCTTGGGTTTCTTCCAACAGTTCCATTGTTCTTGATCATACTTCTTGAAATACTTGAACATCAACCCTTTCTTTTTGGTGCAATGACTCTGTGGATATCTTCTTTTGATGATGTCTGCATCATTCAGCATTTGTGCATAGAATCTTTCAATACTTCAATTTGAAGCTAGAATTTTAATTCAGTTCTTTCATTTTGAGAAATGCTGAGCATATTCTCTTCCTTTCTGGTTTTCTAACTCCAAGCCTTTGTACTTTTCATTATAATACTTGATGTTGTTTTCTCAAGCTGCCCTTTGAAATTTTCTGTTCAACTCTTTTACTTCCTCATTTCTTCCATTCACTTTAGCATCTCTGCTGGAGATCAAGTTTCAGAGTCTTTTCTGACATTCCTTTTGGCCTTTTCTTTCTTTCCTGTCTTTCTAATGATATTTGCTTTCTTGATGATTAAATAATCAAGCTGTTATCCCACAGCTCTTCTAGTCTTTGGTCATTAATGTCTAATGCTTCAAATCTGCTCTTGAGATAGATAGGCTCTAAATTAAAGTGGGATATTTTCAAGGACATATTTTATCTCTCATGGACTTATTTTCATTGTCTTCAAGTTAAGCCTGAACTTACATAAGAAGGATTGATGGTCTATTTCACAGTAACACACTGGCCTTGTTTTGGCAGATGATGTTGAGCTTTTCCACCAATTCTTTCTATCTGTAGACAATTTGATTCCCGTGTATTCCATCTAGTGAGGTCCATGTGCATGGTAGTGGTGGTGGTTGTGTGCCATTGAGTCAGTTCTGATTCATAGCAACCAACTCATAGCAAACCTGCATAGGGTTTTTGAGGCTGTAATATTTATGGTAACAGAAAGCTGTTTTATCCTGAAAAGCAGCTGGTAGAATCAAACTGCTGGCCTTGCGAATAGCAGCCAAACTCATAACCCACCTTGGTACCAGAGCTCCTTATCCATGTGTGTAGTTGCCATTTATGTAGTTTAAAAGGTATTTGCAATGAATCAGTCTCTGGCCTTGAAATATTCTATCATGTGATCTGCAGCATCATTTTTATACAAAGGCCATTTTTCCAACTACTGATCATTTGGTTTTGTTTGCAGCCTTTGCATTCCAATCATCAATAAATATAACTACATCTTGCTGCCATGTTTGACCAATTTCAGACTGAAGAAGTTGGTTGCTGTTGTTGTTAAGAAATGTCAAGTCTGTTCTGACTCATAGTGATCCTGTATAGGGTTTCCCAGGAGCAGCTGGTGGACTTGAACTGCCCATCTTGTGGTTAAAAGTCCAATGCTGATCCTACAACCCCACTCTATGAGTCCAAAGAAGTTGGTAGAATTCTTCAATTTCATCATCACTTTAGTGATTGATGTGCGATTTGAATAACAGTGATATTAGCTGGTCTTCCTTATAGGTTTTTGGATAGTATCCTAACACAGACAGTGTTGTACTTCAAGAAAGATGTTGAAATGTCCTTTTTTATTTTGTCATTCACAGCATAACCAACCATATGACTGTCATATTCAAAATGGCTAATACCAACCTATTTCAGCTCACTATGCCTTGGATATCAGTCTTTATCCGTTTCATTTCTGACAACTTCTAATTTTCCTAGATTCAAACTTTGTATATTCCATCTTCTGATTATTAATGGATGTTTTCAGCTTTCCCCCCTCATTTTGAGTTATGCCCCATCAATAAATGAAGTTCCTAAAAAGTTTACTCCTTTCACGGCATCATGGTCAACTCTATTTTGAGGATCAGCACTTTCCCAATAGTATTTTGAGTGGCTTCCAACCTGAGGGACTCATCTTCTGCCACCATATCTGACAATGTTCTGCTGCCATCCACAAGGTTTCAGTGACTAAACATTCAGAAGTAGTACGTTTCTTCTTCCTAGTCTATCTTAGTCTAGAAGCTCAGCTGAAACCTGTCTGTTACGAGTTTTCTGGCTGGTACTTAAAATACTGTGGTATTATAGCTTCCAGCATCACAACACATAGGTCACTACAGTACAACAAACTGATAGATGAGTGGTAGCCATGAGCAAGAGTTCCTCAAAAAAGGAGAGTGCGAGACACCTACATTTCTAAACCACTGTCCAGCTTTCTGTTATCAATAATGATCTTCCTTGGTCCTTCTAGTCATTCATTTCAATTACCCCATATTGTTGCTTTAAGTGGTTGTTCTTGTTGTTATTAAGTGCCATCAAGTTGGTGCCGATTCATAGCAACCCTGCATAGGGTTTCTGAGGATTTAAATCTTCATGGGAGTAGAAAGTCTCATCTTTCTCCTGATTAAGTGGATGGATGGACTGCACATTTCAGTTTTCTATTGCACCTTTATAGTTGCAAATTCTTGAAACAAAGACATCTTATTCTGAAGCCCTGTTTATAGACCTGCTTATGAGTGTTCCCTTTAATCCCCAGTATCTTTGCTCAAGTGCTTTTAGAAGTGTTATGATCTTAAACAGCTTCCTGGCCTACTGCAGCTTCTAATAGGATATCATGTCTTTAAATCTTAAAATCACAGTATACTTGTTTATTAATAGCAATGGATTTCAACTCAATACCAGGTGCTTGTAGACTGCCAGCAATCCAAGTTTTAACATCCTCCAGGGTGTGAAATTAAAAGCAAAAAAAAAAAAAATCCTAAAATCCCAGAGCTTGTTTCATTTGAACTGGAATTTTAACTCCATCTCTCCACTTCCATTCACTGTAAGTTCACTACACTTCAGGAGAAATTTCGTGAGGACTCCTTGGGTAATGACTACATCATCTTCTTCTTTGTACACTTAGTGAGGTTTATGTAAGTATTTGTGTTGTAGTATATTGCAAAAATATTTACTTCTTCCTCTTCACTCCCATAAGAGGAAGATATATTCCTGTAATATTGACAATGGATTTGGCCATGTGTCTTGCTTTGACTAATGTAATGTAGCAGAGATTGGAAATATGTTCATGTTATTGGGCCTACTCTCTTGTGCTTCTGCCATAGCCATGAATAGATAATCTCTGTGCTAGCTCAATACTTTTAGAATGAGTGAGATAAAGATGAGTTCCTCCTGAGGCCAACCTAATCAGCCAACCCAATTCATGAACTAAATAAATATATACAAATGTATGCCACTGAGATGTAAAGTTGCTTGTTACACAGTGTCTTAATTATCTAGTGCTGCTATAATATAAATACCAAAAGTGAATGGCTTTCATAAACAGAACTTTTTCTCTCACAGTTTTACAAGGCTGGAAGTCTTAATATAGGTTGTCAACTCAAGAAAAAGACTTTTATGCTATGACAGCTATGAGGGACAGACAGTCCTTGTCTCCTTTAAAATATATGAGCCCCGGCATTCCATGGAGATAGATCTTCCTGTGTCTTAACAAAGATCTTCCCTGAATCTAAGAGGTTCTAAACACAGGGATGCAAGGTGTGAAAACATGGTCTGCTCTCAGTTCTTTTTTCTTGGTGGGTACTGAGGTGGCTCTAATCTCTGTTTAATGCTTAATCTCTTTTATATTTCAAAAAATACAATATAATCCCATAAATTGTTCCCTGCTACATTAATATTGTTGTTGTTGTTGTTGTTATGTGCCACTGAGTCAGTTCCTACTCACAGTGAGCCCTATGCACAATAGAACAAAACACTGCCTGGTCCTGTGCATCCTCACAATTGTTGTTACACTTGAGTCCATTGCTGCCATCAAAAAAGTCTTCCTGTTTTTTACTAACCCTCCAGTTTACCAAGCATGATGTCTTTCTCCAGGGACTGGTTCCACCTCATAACATGTCCAAAGCTTGAGAGATGAAATCTGGCCATCCTGACTTCTAAGGAGCATTCTGGCTGTACTTTTTCAACAAACAGATTTGTTTGTTCTTCTAGGAGTCCATGGTACTTTTAATGTTTTTCACCAACACCATAATTTAAATGTATCAATTCTTCTGTGATCTCCTTATTCAAT
>NW_006408575.1:12786351-12792513 GCF_000296735.1 Chrysochloris asiatica | reverse complement strand
AGAAGTTTTGTAACAAAAGCAGGGGAGTAGTTAATCTTACAGTCCAGAAATGGAGGACCTTTGGACCATCAAGGCAGAAGAGCAAAACCAGAATGTGTGACCCTATAGAGTGAAGCAGTGACACCAAAGATGTAGGCAGAGATGAGGACATGGACAGAGGGAGCAGCTGAGGACTTTAGACTCATGGAAGGAGAGGGAGTGAGTACTGGCAGCTAGGAGGCAGGCTTGCAGAATGTGCCCTTTGGTTGTTTAAAGTATTATACATTCCTGAGTATGTCTGTACATTTCGCCACCTCACTTCCCCAAAAAGGAAGGAAAACAGAGAGAATGGAAGCAAATACTGTTGCACATGATGCACATAGCAGATTGTAATCATTGCAATGAAATTAAGGTATAAAGTCAATTTTCTCCCTTGTAAACTATCATTCAGTTCACAATAATAAATAATAAATAAATAAATAAAACAATGTACTATATTAGGCAAATATGCTGCAGAAGACCTCTTCTGTCACTCTAGCTGGTCCAGACTGGTCTGCTTGTCCTTTCTAGTGGGGATGTCCCACCTCAGAAGGTTCTGGATGGGACTCAGGATTCTACCTAAGGTCCTATACTCTGCAAAGGCTGCGCAAGAGGCCTATTTCACTGGGGAAGTCCTAGAACCCCTTTTAGGTATTCCAATTAGTTATAGGCTGAAGATGGGCTCACAAGCTTTCTGTAATCATGTTTCCTGGCATTCCTTTCTATCTCACTCAAGTGTCTATTTTAGAATAGTAGGCAAGGCAAACCAATACTCATAAGGCAGTCAAGCTTCTTAGTATTACTTCCCCTCTTCTAATTATGCCTAGATTCTTGTTTCACAGAGACTTGTGGTTCCAAGGTTGAGCATACATCACTATTTACCTCTGTCCCACTTATCTCATGCAAACCTGTCTCAGTGTTCCCCTATCTACCTTTTCTTCTGCCTCCTCCTCATTCTTGTATTGCCCTCCCCAACACCCAAACTATGATTTGTCTGCCCTTACCCTGTGCTCTACTGTCATCTCCCTCGACCTCACCCAAACCCCTCATCCTAACCCCACCATTGTGGTTACCTTGTATTACATTAACTTTTCCCTCCATTTAAGACAGTCTATTTTATCCTGTAACCTACCTGATCTTCTCACCACCTGGATCTCTGTTCCTCTTTGTTCATATTCTTTCACATTGCAATTGTTTTGATCATAGAATGACCTCCCAGATCCTCTGAATGTGTTCTTATAGTTTTATTCTGTTCTCAACTCTTCCATTTGTCGATTGGTTCCAGGTGATGCTGCCACGTACATCAGTCTCTGGTTGTTGTGTGTTCTTGTTGGTTCTCAGTCCACAGAACTCCCTTTAGAATGTTTTTCATTGCGGGGCTGGCTTTGGCAAAAACCCTTAACATCTTTTTATCCTGGAATGTTTTGATTACACCATCATATCTGATTGACAGCTTTACTGGGTAGAGGATTTTTGGTCGGTAGTTTTTTCTTTCAGGGTTTTATATATGTCTCCCCATTGCCTTCTTGCCTACATGGTTTCAGTTGAGAGATCCGAACTTAATCTGATTTGCTTGCCTTTGAATGTTACACTTCTCTTTTCCCTAGCTGCTTTCAGTATTCTGTCCTTATCTTTTATTTTGTAGAGCTTGATTATTATATGTCTTAGTGATTTTCTTTTAGGGCCTATCCCTCCTTGGGTTCGTTGAGCTTCTTGAATGCTTTTCTTTTCACTTTTCATGGTTAGGGAAATTTTCTTCCAGCAGCTCTTCAACTATCTCCTCTGTGGACTTGTGTAATTCTTCCTGTTCCAGAATGCTGATAATTCTTACATTATTCCTCTTCATGTTGTCCAACGTGCATCTTAGACCTTCTTCAGACTTTTTTATCCTTTTTTCTGCTTGTTTTTCTATCTTAGTAGTATTGATAGATTTATCTTCCAGATCACTAGTTCTGGCTTCCATCTCTTCAATTATACTACTTTGCTCTTTCAGTGTATTGTACATTTCTGATATTCTATTATTAATCGTTTGGATCTCTTTCTGTAGGTTTTGAAATGTTTCCAATGTTGTATCTATCTTATTTGATTGTTCCTGTAGCACTTTCCTGACTTCTTCCTTGTTTTTCTCAACTCCATTATAGTGTTTTGATACATTTTATAATCACTTTTCTGAATGCCTTCTCAGGCATTTCCAAAGCTTGCCCTCCTTCCAGTATGGAGTGTAGGTCTACCTGCAGTCATTTGTCTCAGTCACTTTATCTTGTTTCAGGACATGTGCTGATATGGTCCTCTGTTTCTGTTTTTTGGGCATATTCGGTAGTTAGGTGTGGTCTTAATACTTAGATGGGTGTGTGTTTTGGTATTCTTTATGCTTTCTGATTCCCTCCAGATAGATGTGATCAGGAGATGGGCTTTTCTTTTCACTCTTCTTCCTGAGAAATTTCAAGATGCCACTGTTTGTCATTATGACTTAACTCAGGATTTAATTTTCAGCCTGTTTCCTTTTTAGTCTGTCTCTCTCACTCCACAATCCCTGTTTAGACCTTTTTCTAGTGATAAACAGTACAGGGCCGGCTGTGGTCATTTTGTGTTGCTGTTTGGTTTTAAGTGGAAACTGTCACTTTAAATATTGAGGATATCTGTGCACATAGTAGAACCCTCCAGGGGTATGGGTGGGGTGTCCACTTGCTCAGGTACTCCCTCTAGTCACCAGAATGGAGGTGCACATACAGCGAGGGACCAACGAATAGATACCAAAAAAAAAAGACTGTCCACACCTTTATCTCTGCAGTTCTGTCAGGCATCTGTGGCTTCTCTGATCCTCCCCCAATTAAGTCTCACCCAAGATGGCTGCTAAGGGGGCAGCTGAGTGCCTTGGGTTAGAAAGCACTGGATTTCTTGCTTCTGCTACAAATTCCACTGGCTGTAAGCCTTCCAATTTTCTAAATATTCCTTTATATGTTATTCAGAGTTCTTGGACCATCCTCTGAACTTGCTTAGTCTGGTATTCTGTGTTGTTGATGACAGAGCTCCTCACTGCACTTCTACTCTGTATGCCATCTTGTTTGTTCTGCCATGCATTCATTTTTTTGTAACTGAATAGATTGATAAAAGATTCTATAGTTCTATAGTAGAATATTAATCAAAAGGGGAATAAATGTGAAACAGAATTTCAAATTTTAAATGCAATGCAGACTTTTAGATCCATTGAGGCTGGATGAATCTCTGAAACATTGCCCTGAGATAATCTTTAGACACTAAGCCTTACATGAAATGTCCTGAAGTCTTATTTAATCCAAAAAGTTTGCTGCTGCCGTTCTGTGCCATAGAGTCAACTCTAACTCATAGTGCTACTATCAACCAGAGTAGAACTGTCCCATAAGATTCCTAGACTACAATCTTTATGAAAGCAGATTGCCAAGTATTTTCTGTGAGTGGTTAGTAGATCCAAACCACCAACCCTTCAATTAGCAGTCAAGAACTTAACCATTGCATTACCAGGGTTCTTCTAACCAAACAACAGTTTAGCTTAGTAATTATACCTTCCTTGCACATTATGCTCTTTTGAAGAATTCTGTATGTGGGATCAAGTTAACAACAGTAACTCAAAGGTTAAATGAGATGTTTAGGGGATAATGAGTTTATGTTAATTCTAGAAGAATAATTTGAAAACACAAGATTGATTGCACAGTTTGAATATAACCAATATCACTGAGTTATACATGTAAAAATAGTGAAAATGGTGAATCTTTTTCTGTATATTTTCATTTAAAAAATTAATTTTTTTAAGAAGTAGGCAAAATGAAACAAAGAAGAGGGGAAAGAAGAATAAGTTTCATAAGACATTCCTTTAATCCTTTTCAATTTTGTCTCGTGTGGTTGAATGAGTGCTTCCAGAAATAAGATAAATTTTAATACATCAGAATTTCTTGGGGAGCCATGAGTTTGGATCTGGATTTTTATTTTAAAACTTTTAATTTGGAATTGGGTGAGGATTACAGAGTTGATCCTCAGTTTTATAGCTAACAATTCATAAACATTTTATTTCATCTCAGTGATTGCAATCCTCTCAGGGTAACATCACTTACCTCATCACCTCCTGTGTTTCTTGTTTCCATTCTTCCTTCTTTCCTACCTGTTCTCAACTTTGTCCTTGTGTAAATACTCCCCATTTGACCTCAAATGGTTGATTATTCTAATGGATGTGTACCTCACAAGTGTTACTGTTTGCCTTTTAGGCTTAACTATTGTTTGACTAAAAATTGAGTCATCTGAGTGAGTTCTATTCTAGACCTGAAGGGAGAGTAAATGCCATAGTCTTAAGGGTTCCATCAGTCTCTATCTAATTAGTAAGTCTGGTCTTTTGAGTTTTTTCCACAATTTTCTTCCATTCTGTTCACGACCTTCTAATGTGATCCCTTTGAGAAAAGTTGGTAGTGATAGCCCAGAACCATCTAGTTCTTCTAAGGGTTGTGGAGATTGATGCTTATGTAGTCCATTGGACTAATTGTTTCCATGTATCGTCAATTATCATCACTCTTCTTTCCTTTGCACAGGAGAGATCAAAAGTTGCACCTTTAGTCAGATCTATATGGCAAGATAGAAAAATTAAAGGCATCCAAATTGGCAAAGAGGAAATAAAACTCTCTCTATTTGTGAATGATATGATCCTATACATAGAAAACCCAAAAAAGACTCAGTAAAAAAGCTACTAGACATCATTGGCAGATTCAGCAAAGTGGCACTATATAAGATCAACATACAAAAATCAGTTGGATTCCTCTATACTAACAACGACAGTACTGAAAAGGACATGAGGAAAGCAATAACATTTACAATAGCCACCCAAAGGATGAAATATCTAGGAATAAATGTAACCAGAGAAAAAAAAGACCTATACAGAAAAAATTACAAAACACTATGACACGAAAACAAAAGAGATTTACGGAAGTAGAATAACATACCATGTTTGTGGATAAGAAGACTCAACATTGTGAAAATGTCAGTACTGCTCAAAGCAATTTACACATATAATGCAATCCCAATCCAGATTCCAACAACATATTTCAAAGAGATAGAAAAGACAATTACAAACTACATGGAAAGGAAAGAGACCCAGGATAAGCAAAGCACTGCTTAAGAAGAACAAGGTTGGAGACCTTTCACTCCATGGTTTCAAAATTTATTACATGACTACAGTGGTCAAAACAGTCTGGTACTTGTACAATGAAAGATACATGGATCTATGGAACAGAATTGAGAATCCAGAAATTAACCCATCCACATACAGCCAAATGATTTTTGACAAAGTACCTAAATATGTCTCATGGGGAGTGGATAACCTTTTCAACAGATGGTGCTGGCAGGACTGGAAAGCAATATGCAAAAGATTGAAACAAGACCTTTACCTCACACCCTATGCAAAAACGAACTCAGCATGGATTAAAGACCTAAATGTGAAACCCAAAATTATGAAGGTCCTCCATGAAAAAATAGGGACAAAAGTAAGGGCACTAATTCAGGGCATACACAGACTACCAAATATTTTGAAAATTACACAAACAAAAGTAGACAAAATAGATGAGTGGGACATACTAAAAATTAAAAACTTATGTACATCAAAAGACTTCGCTACCAGAAGAGCAAAAAGGGAACCCACAGAATGGGGAAAAATCTTTTTCAATGACACATCAGATAAGGGACTAATTTCTAAAACATATAGGAAACTACAACAGCTCTACAAGAAAAAGAAAAATAACCCAATTAAAAAATGGGCACAGGACATGAACAGACACTTAACAAAGGAGGAGATCCGGGCAGCCAACAAACATATGAAGAAATGTTCAGGATTACTAGCCATTAGAGTGATGCAAATCAAAACAACGAGATATCATCTCACACCAGCAATAACAGCAAAGATCAAATAGTAGAGGACAATAAATGCTGGCAAGGATGCAGAGACTGGGACCCTCCTTCATTGTTGGTGGGATTGCAAAATGGTCCAACACTCTGGAAAGCAATATAGCACTCCCTCAGAAGGTTGGGAATAGAAATACCTTATGATCCAGCAATTCCTCTACTTGGTATTTACCCACAAGAAATATGAGCCATAACATGAGTAGATATATGCACACCAATGTTCAC
>NW_006408575.1:12784445-12786251 GCF_000296735.1 Chrysochloris asiatica | reverse complement strand
TTCCAGAAGCTACACTGAAAGCTATTCTGGAAGTCCACCATGAGTGATCCTGTTGCTATCTAAAATACCCATAGCATAACTTCCCCCATAATAGCAACACACAAGCCACTAGAGAAAGACAAACTGACCAAAGAATAGTGGTTCATCAAGATAATTCTAATCCTGCTTCATTACCATCATAAGGGTTAGAATTTACAATACATAGGATAATTACATCAGATCACAAAATAGAAGATCATTACATACTAATGAGAATCCAAGTTGACACATATATTGAGGGTCACATTCAGTCCACACACACAGCATAGCATAACAACAGCACACCAATAAAGGACTCAACAGACATGTGTCAAATGAGTGAATAATGAACAAGCATTAGTACATCAGGGTTGCCGTACATCAATTCCTTATCTTCTAGAAAGTAATAATAGAGAAATCAGATCATTGTACCCTAGATAGTTACTCCAAAGCTTATTTCCCCTACAAATAGGGGTGATGGTGCAAGAGAATCATGGTCACAGATGAACAGTCAATAGGGTGAGAATGGTTGCACAACTTGAAGAATATTACAAATGTCATTAAAATGCACATGTACAAATAGCTGAATTGGTGTATGTTTTGCTGTGTATATTCTCAACAAAATAATTTTTTTATGAAAAAAGCTACTAGACATGATCCATAACTTGTTTTTTTCTTAAAATAAGGTTAAATAAAGAGATAAAGTTTGCCAATTATTGTTTTGTTTGTTTGTTTTTACATACTCTCTTCTTTCCTGACACTGTCTCCATCCCAAATAAGAAAACTGCCCTTTTGAGAAGGGAAGAACTGTCTAGAAGACATGCTATGCTGGGAGAAAATCTGACCTCTGCTGTAATAAAACTCTTCAAAATTTATAAGAATCAAGAATTCCCAATAAGCATATAATTGAAGTTGTTTTCATTGCTGAAGAAAAAAATGGACTAAAAATTAAAAATTCATTACCTAGTGAAGTCTATAGAAGCTATGTTTCAGCTCCTTTAAAAAGGTTCCTAATCCACTCAATGTAGCAAACAAAACACACACAAAAAGTTCCAAAACAGGTCAGATCCCTAGTACCCATTACACAGAGTTCTCTGACAGCTGAGAAAGCAAGGTTGTACTAGATGAAAAGTTAGGTTGCAAGCAAAAGACCCCTGGCTACCCTTAATAAATCATTCTGAATCTGTCATTCACATAAACTTTTAATAGGAGTAACTGGTGCCAAACTTTCAGAGTGCTGCAAACAACCACAAAAAGAGACAAATATAAGAGAGTGTTGTTTTCAGGCATTGAACAGTAAATAGCAAAAGAAAAGAAATTACTAAGATAAGGAAAACTCATGATCTGAGACCTTTGATCAACCCAGAAAACTGTCTGGGGATAATTTCACAACCCAGGTGTAATGAGGTACAATCCAGACAGAGCACAGTGGTCCCACTGATGTGAAATGACAAAGATCAAAGTTAGAGGAAGCTATAACATATGGACATTGTTAGACAGGGCACTAGAAAGGAGAGAACTGACAGATGGATGCCCCAGAAGTTTATATTAGAGTTCTGCACAGGTTCTAGAGCAAGGACTGAGTTTACATGCACAAGTTTACATGCACACAAGGCTTACTAGAGGAGGAGAATCCAAGATGGCAAACAAAATAGTTGTACTATCCATACCCTCTATGTTAAAAACAAGAGAAACCAAATGAAATGGGCATGGATGATAATACTGGCACTTCAAAGGAAAGGACACAATCAAACAACTTGGTCTCACAGATTTACACAGCGCACAACA
>NW_006408575.1:12782011-12783235 GCF_000296735.1 Chrysochloris asiatica | reverse complement strand
ACCATGGCTTAGGTCAGGCGCACCTTAGTTCTCAATCTGACATCTTTGCTCTTCAACACTTTAAAAATGTCTTGTGCAGCAGATTTACCCAATGCAATATACTGTTTGATTTCTTGACTGCTGTTTCCGTGTGTGTTGATATAAGTAGGAATCAATTTAACAGCCCTGAAAAACAACAGCAACAAAGAAGAATTAAACTCCAATAAATCTGAAAATCTAGAAGAAATGGATACATTTTCAGAAAGCCACAACCTAAACTAACAGAGTGAAGTAAAAAAGTTGAACAGGCCTAGAAACAACACTGGACTGTGAACCACAAGGTCCACCAGCTGTTCCTTGGAAACCCTAAACAGGGTCACTATGAATAGGAACAGACTCAATGTCACTTAACAACAACGAAAAAAAAAAAAAAAAAAAAGTCCAGGTCCAAATGGCTTTCCTGGTTGAATTTCCCAACCATTCAGAGAGAAGCTGACACAAATCTTGCTCAAACCATTCCAGAACATAGAAAAGGATGAAAAATTCTGGAATACATTTTATGAAGCAAACAAAACCTTCACACAAAACCAGGCAAAGACATCACTTAAAAACAAAACTTATAGATCACACACATCATGAACCTCAATGCAAAAATTCTCAACAAAATACTAGCTATTAATACTCACAACATATAAAAAAATTCATAAATAAATACATCATGTTCTAGTGGGATTCATTCCAGGTATGCAAACATGGTTCAATACAAACAATCAATGTAATCCACCATATAAATAAAACAAAGGAAAAGAACCACATGATCACATCAATAGATGCAAACAAGGCATTTAACAAAATCCAACATCCATTCTTGACAAAAACACTAAACAAAGTAGGAACTGTAGGGAAATTCCTCAAAATAATTAAGAGCATATATACAAACCCAATAGCCACAGTTATTCTCAATTGCAAGAAGCTGAAAGCATTCTCTTTGCAAACAGTAACCAGACAGGGATGTCCTTTATTACCACTCCTATTCAATATTGAAGGAGCTCTTCTAGCATTGCTGTTGTTGTTATTGTTAGGTGCCATCGAGTCAGTACTGACCCATAGCGCCCTTAGAGTAGATATATGCACACCAATGTTCATAGCAGCACTATTTACAATAGCAGAAAGACGGAGACAGCCTAAGTGCCCATCAACTGAAGAATGGATAAACAAACTGTGGTACATACACACAATGGAATA
>NW_006408575.1:12778846-12780113 GCF_000296735.1 Chrysochloris asiatica | reverse complement strand
CAAAAGGAGGAGAGTGATTGATTTTGCAGCCCAGGAGCGGAGGTTCCTGGGACTATCAATTGAGAAGAGCAGAGAGCGTGACCCTACCCAGAGAGGCAGTGATGCCAGGGATGGAGACAGAGATGATGACGTGGACGATGGAGTGGCTGGAGACACTGGACTCAGAGAGGGAAAAGGGCTGTGTGCTGGTGGCCTGTGGGACAGGCCTGTGGGGTGTACCCTTTGGTTATTTGATGATGCATGGAGGGGATTGTGATCATTGCAATGAAACGAAATACAGTAGGATGAATGTAAAATTGATGTTCTCCCATGTAAACCCATACAATTCTCAATAAAAACTTAAAAAAAAAAAAAAGAATAACACTTATGATTTTTCACAGTCAAGGAAAAAAAAATAAGTTGCACCTTAGATGGCCACTCATGAGCTTTTAAGATCCCAGTCATTACTCACAAAAGTAGAATCTAGAACATTGTCTTTATGGACTCTATTATGCCAATTGACAGAGATGTCCTAAAAGACAATGGTCTGGAGCCTTCAGACCCAGTAACTCTCCTCAGTGTTTGGTTTATGCCTAGTAGTTTTCATAATTTTTCGCCTGTATGATCTACCACATTTATGAATACATTTGCAGGAATTGTTCTCTGTCAAGCCTATATAGATTTGTGGTGTACCACAGTTCCCCATCCCAACCCATTCAGTCTGTGTATCTAACATGCCTCAACCTGTTGTTGTTGATGTTGTTGTTATGTGCCATTGAGTCAGTACCAACTCATAGCTATCCTATGCACAACAGAACAAAACACTGCCCAGTCCTGCACCAACCTCCTAATTGTGGCTACATTTGAGCCCATCTCTGCTGCCATCGGGCCAATCCGTCTTGTTGGGGTCTTCCTCTTCTTCTTCAACCCTCCAATTTACCAAACATGATATCCTTCTCCAGAGATTGATCCCTCCTGACAATATGTACTAAGTATGAGAGTTGAAGTCTGGCCATCCTGGCTTCCAGAGAACATTCTGGCTGTACTTCTTCCAACACAGATTGGTTTGTTCTTTGGGCAGTCCTTAGTACTTTTAATATTCTCCTCCAACACCATAGCTCAAATACGTCAATTCTTCTACAATCTTCATTATTCACTGTCTAACTTTCACATGCTTATGAGGTTATTGAAAATACTGTGGCTTGGGTCAGGCACATCTTAGACCTCAAACTGACATCTTTGCTCTTCAACACTTTAAAGAGGTCTTCTGCAGTTGATTTGCTTAATT
>NW_006408575.1:12776495-12778026 GCF_000296735.1 Chrysochloris asiatica | reverse complement strand
ACTATAGTACTGTGTGACTCAGAGCCAAGTAAGAACAAGTACAAGAGAATCCCTTCAGAGCAAGAATACCACTGCATTGTCTTTTTTTTTTTTTTAATTCACAAAGTATGGTATTCCACAAAAGTTAATTTTGCCATATTTTGTTATCCTGTAAAATGTTAATAATACTTTTTGTTGTAGCTCACTGCCACTTTCATGTTAAAGAGATGTAGGATAATCTCCTAAATTTCAGCCCAAAACATCTACCTTCAGCATGTGCTGATAACCAAAATTTATAGAATCATAATAGCAATAATAATAGTGATGGGTGTTGGAAGAGAATATTAAAATTACATAGACAGCCAAAAGAACAAACAAATCTGTGTTGAAAGAAGTACTATAATGTTCCATAAAAGCCAGGATGGCCAGACTTCGTGTTTTATACTTCAGACATATTATGAGGAGAGACCAGTTCCTGAAGAAAGACATCATGCTTGGTAAATTGGAGGGTCAGTGAAAAAGCAGAAGAACCCCAACGAGACGGATTGTCACAGTGCCAGCAGTGATGAGTACAAGTGTAGAAATAATTGTAAAGTTAGAGCAGGACTGGGCAATGTTTTGTTCTGTTGTGCATAAGGTCACTATGAATCAGTACCAACTCAAAGGCACCTAACAACAATAACAAGATTTATTAAACATGTATACATGTGCTGGATGCATTACTAAGATCTTAACTCAATTTCAGTATAAATTACAACTCTTTGAGATCGTATAGCATTGTGCTTACATTACAGATTATAAGGAGGGTGGAGAGGGGGCAGGGAAGCACATACACATCACTTTTTCCTATGAGAAAACGAAGTCTTAGAGAAAACAACTTACATAAGGTAACTTATTACACTAGAGGTGAGCCCAAGATCCCCAGATTCAAACATGGGCAGTGTGACACCAAAGCTCATGTTCTAACCATTACTCAAGGGTCTTAGTTAATTAGTACTGCTATAACAAAGGATCCAGTAGGATCTAGTAGGTAACTTTATAGAACAGAAATTTATTTTCTTACAGTATGGAGGCTAAATGTTCATATCTACTGGGTTAGTTCCTCTTGTTGGTCTCTCTCCTAGTTTCTGGTGTCTACTAGCAATTATTGGGATTCCTTTGCTTGTAGATGATTTTCACATAGCACCTCTCTTCCCCCTGTGTGTGTGTCTATTCTGCTGTTTTTATAGGACACCACTCAGAAGTGATTAGGGTTAGGATCACACCCTCCTCTGATATGCCCTCATTAACATAACAAAAGAAACCCTAGTTCCAGACCCAACTCACAGGCATTGATCAATTACAAGTCAGAGCAACCTCATAGGACACAGTGGAACTGCTCCTGATGGTTTACAAGAAAACAAATTTTTATGAAAGCAGTCAGCCTTTCTCCCACAGAGAAGCTTGTGGGTTTGAACTACTGACCTTGTTTTTAGCGGTCCAATGTTTAATCCACAGTGCCACCAGTTTCCAAACAGGATCATATTTACAGATATAGGGATTGTTGTGTTGT
>NW_006408575.1:12755394-12774095 GCF_000296735.1 Chrysochloris asiatica | reverse complement strand
GAAGACCAGAAGAGTTGTGGGATGACATCAAGAACATCATACATGAAGAGAGCAAAAAGTCATTAAGAAGACAAGAAAGAAGGAAAAGGTCAAGATGGATGTCGGAAGAGACTCTGAAACTTGCTCTCCAACATAGAGAAGTCAAAGCAAATGGATATAGGGATTAGGGTAGCAATATAACTTTTTGGAGAACACGGTTTGATCCAAAACAGCAAATCAATCTCTAACTGCAGAATATTTGTACCAGAGAAGTATTGAGAACATCTAGTTAAATTTCCCAATCAGTACATGGACACACTCTGCAATATGCTAGCAGGAAGTCAACCAGACTCTGCTTAGTGACAGGGAGCCCACAACCTCCTGAGATACCCCATTTCAGTGTCTCCAGTTCTTTTTTTAAAAAACCCTTATTTTACTTTAATAAATCAATTTTATTAAACACAGTTTATATTTCATAATGTCTACTGAATGCTGGAGTCCTGGTGTGGTGCTGTGGGTTAATGCGCTGGACTGCAAAGTTGGTTTGAACTGCAAGGTTGGCATTTAAAGCTCACCAGCCACTCCTCAGAAACTCTATACAGCAGGGTTTCTATGAGTCAGAACTGACTCGATAGCACTTAACAACTGTCCGGGTCTTGCCTCGACAGAAGAGTGAGTTGCACAAAGTTGGGAGGTCTGAGAGGCAAAAGATATAGCATAGAGACAAAAAGACACAAAGAAATAGACACACAAGTTTGATGCAAGCTGAAAGGCAGGTTGGTCTGCTGCATTGCCTTGCATTATATCCAGCATCTCGTCCAGCATTGCATTACATCCAGCATTGCAAGCAGCCTTACATACAGCGTTGCATGCAGCCTTACATTGCATCCAGCATTGCATGAAGCACTCACACTGCCTCAGCCTTTTTTTCTCTTTTATCAAGGAGGGATTTTTCACAAAGGGAGGACATGATTATTCAGATAAAATAGAATACAGAACTGAAACGTGATTAATCATTCAAAACAGGATACAATAATTCACAGGAGCAAATTTTAAAATATACATCATAATTGTCTCAAGGATACTTAACATGCTTTTAGCACTTAATCTCTAATGGGTAAAGGTGAAAAAGATTTACAAGGTCATAGAAGGCTTAGAGTAAGGTTTTTGAAGGGAGTCAAGCTGTCTTTGTATACTTTGCAAATGAAAGCTCATGTTTTTGTTTGTGAGCAAGATCTCAGACACCTAGCTTCATTTATCAACTAATAATTCTTTCTTCTTTACTCTTACAATTTCAGGGAAGATGAGAGAGGAGTCTCAACCTTTCTAAGAAGGTGAGGTCTCGCTTTCACATTCCTATTCTTCTTTCCAGATTCTACATCTAAATGCTACATCATATTTCCATATACTTCCAGGAGGAAGGGGAGCATCTGGGTTAAACTGATTATACCCAGAGGCTCTTTGAGGGGGCTGCCACTATTATCCTTTAATCAATATTTCCAATATACCTGTTCCTGACCTTTCTGAGTCCTCTGAGGAGACTTTTACTGTCTCGGCTTTAGAGAGGTTTTGGTCCCATTGTTGTATATGGACATCAAAGGCTCATGCTTCAGGTTAATATCAAGGTGTAGTTCTGACATGCATCCCAGGTGGCTATTGCTTGTTCCTCATAAAGATTTGTTCCCAGGACCCTACGCACTGCCAACACAGTGGAGACATTAAGAGAGGCACATAAGAAACCATTTTCTCAGAAGCTACAATTACTGGAGTTAGAAGCATAGAATGAACAACAAGACCAAAGAAAATTATACAGAGGTAGCCCACCAGTGAGTTTGCAAAAACCTATGAACCCAGGACTTCAGGAGGTCACTTCCTTGGCCCTCAGGGTCCATGGCTTGCAATTCTGAGGAGGGCCCCTTTGGATTTTCATCCATCTTGTCACAGGGCCTCAGCTTCTCAGTATGCTGTCCCCAGCAAACAACAACAACAATACTGCAATACTGAGTGGTAGTGTGACATTGTATGATAAACACTGGACTGCTAACTGCAAAATTAGCAATTCAAATCCACCAGCCACTCCTATACAGAGTCACTATGATTCAGAACTGAGTCACCAATGTTTAACAACAATGTCTACTTAAAGCATATACAGTGTTATAACTTCACAGGTTTTAACAAATTTACACACCTATGAAACCTACCTGTATACCAAAATATACAAGGATTTCCATTACCTTAGAAAGTTCCCTAGTGTGCTTTATCAGGCAGCACCTACCTCCTACCTAGGTAAAACCACTGATCTGATTTCTACCACCATAGATACATCTTCTACAATCATTGAATGAGTAATCTTTTGTATCTGGCTTGTTGAATTTAGCATAATATTTTTATATTCATCTGTGTTGGTGTAAATTATAGCAGTTTGTCCCACTTTTATTATTGCTGGATAGTAGTATTCCATAGTGTGATGGGCATTTTGACTATTTCCAACTTGGGGTGGTTTTAAATAAAGCTGCCATAAAAATTCTTATACAAAAGCTTTTGTATAAGATATATGTCTTCATTTCTCTTGAATAAATACCCAAGAGTGTAATGGCCAGATTCATTGGGTAGGTATATATTTAATTTTCAGGAAAATGCAATTAAAACCACAGAGAGATAACCACTTCACACCACTAAAATAGCTATCATTGAAAAGATTGATGGCCCTACGTATTGGCAAAGATGTGAAACAGCACTCCTTACTCCTTTTAAAGTGGGACTCTACATATTGCAAATGCAACTTACGTTATTGGCTTCTTTAGCTCAAGTGCTATGACCCATAATGGTTACTGTCTCTGGAATGTTGATGTAGATAGAAGTGCTTTCTTTACTCAGTCATATACTCATGCATCCCCCTATTGCTACCCTGCTATGTACCTGGTACTACCTTAGGCAGGGAAGGAGTGCCCAGTGCACCTGACAATTGTTCTGTCCACAGAAATATGCATCTTTTTCCCTGAAAGGGCCACTAAAAACCGGTTTAGATGCTTCTCTAATAAATGGCATTGCTCTTTTAATGTCTGTGAATGTTCATCCATGTACTCCCAACAATCACCTCTCTGCTAGAAGGATTAATTGAGAAGTTCCTTATTGTTCCACAGATTACATGTTTTGTGAAAAGAGATTTTTTAAAACAGGCATTACTTTGACAAAGCTGAATATTTGCTCAGATTAGAAGCTGTTCATAACAGGACCATAAATGCAGAATTAATGGAATGGAAGTTGGATGCTGAGGCGAATATAGTCTTAACACAAAACAACAACACAATTCAGAAGCACATTGCTTCTTTTTCCAAGGGACTACAAGTGTGCCTTGCACAAAGAGGGCACCCTGAACAACTGTGTACAAATCGATTCCTTTTTAAATGGATGCCTCTTATCTAGATCTACCTAAAGAAGCTATTATTTCAAAGAAACATATAACAAATACTTCTGCAAAGCTAACACTCATGAGAAAATTTGCTTTCTACGTCTAGACTTCTGTATGTTAAGGTTGCTAAATAAAACATGGTGCATGTGAATTTTCTATGAAAATTCCATTTAAACCTTCCATGCACATGATTATTTATCATTGTGATTTGCCACCACCAACGAAGTCTAACAATAATTCATTTCTATTCCATTTCATTAAGTAGGCACATTATGAATATGAGGCAATAAATGGCAATTTTCATAACATTTACCTCTTTCACACAATGAATTAACAGAAACCAGGAGTCTCTGAAGGTTTAAGTCATGTACAACTTTTTCCTAATTATGAAGGATTTGTAGTGTGGAAGCAGCATGAACTGGGCATGGTGGCAGGACTGGGAAAAAAGGAAATCTATTTGACCATCAATCTGCAAACTGTATTTTATTAAAAATGTAATTACACACAGGACTCATATTTGCAGAACTCGCTGAAGGTATATTGACATTTGGAGATGTGCTAATGTCTGTGAAGTCATAGCAGAACACTGGAACCTTCCTTGTCTAGTTTAGTGCTTATAGAGAACAGGTTTGCTCCTCCTCAGAAAACATGAAAACCCAGGAGCAAACTGTTTTATAACAACAGTTCCTCAGGTTAGTCATCAGAAAAATAAAAGAGATGTAGAGTCCTGGGTCCCCTCCTTTGCTTCTTTCTCACGCTCTTTATCTCTAGGTCACTTCATGGGGTACAACCTGTACAGTTACTTATAGCCCTCTGTTTAGAAGAGCGCTGGGTTTTGTTTTATGCTCTTCCATTGGAGTCCCTAGGTGGTCCAAGCAATCTGCTTCCAAAAAGTCACTACAGAGCCCGTAAAGCCCTACAGAGCATAGTTCTACTCTGACACACACGGGGTCACCAAGAATCAGAGCGGAATTAACAGCCACTGGGTTTGTTTGCTTGTTTGATTTTTATCACCATCGAATTTTTTTAAACCTTTTGAAAGGGGCCCATATTTTCATTTTGCACCTCACAAATTATGTAACTGGTCCTAACAATTTCCCTACATATGTACATACACATACACTCACCACAGAAGACTTCTGCAAGTCCTTTTGGTAGCCAGTTGTTGCCATCCCTAGTAGGTCACAATGGTAGAATACTGGTTAGGTGCTAGATTTCAGAGCAGACTACCTGGGTTCAAGTTCTCCTTCTTACTAGCTTTATGGCCTTAATTTCTCATCTAAATAAGGAGGCAAATAGTTCATCTAACCTAACAAGATTATTATGAAAATTAAATTAAATAAAGCACTGATAGCAGTGAGCACTCACTAAGGGGTATTTTCTTTTCAGGGTGATTATATTATTAAGGGGCCCTGGCAGCATAACAGTTAAATACTTGGCTGTTAACTGAAAGGTACGTGGCTGGAAGCCACCCAGGGGCTCGACTTGAGAAAGGCCTGATGATCTTTCTTCCTGTATGATGTTCTTTATGTCATCCCAGAACTCTCCTGGTTGGTGTCTAATTCATCAAATCGGTTCTTGAAAAGATCTCTAAATTCAAGTATAATATGTTCAAGGTCATATTTTGGCTCTCGTGGTCTTGTTTTTATTTTCTTCAGCTTCAGTTTGAATTTGTGTATGAACAATTGATCGTCTGTTCTACAGTCTGGTCCTAGCCTTGTTTTGGCTGATGATATTAAGCTTTTTCACTGTCTCATCCCAAAAATCTAGTCAATTTGATTCCTGTGTATTCCTTCATGTATATAGTCACCTTTTATGTTATTTTTTAAAAGGCATTGGCAATGAATAAGCCATGGGTCTTGCAAAATTCCATCATGTGATCTGCAGCATTCCTATCACCCAGGCCACCTTTCTCTTTGTTTCCAACCTTCGCATTCCAATCACCAGAGTTATCAATACATACTGATTGCATGTTTGATCAATTTCAGCATGAAGAAGTTTGTGGAATTCTTCAATTTCATCAGACTTGACTTTAGTGGTTGGTGTATAAATTTGAGTATTAGTGGTATTAACAGGTCATCTTTGTAAGTGTATGGATATTATCTTATCATAGACAGCATTGTACTTGAAAATTGATCTGGAATGTTCTTTTTGATAATGAAGCAATGCAATTCCCCTTGAATTTGTCATTCCCAGCACAGTAAAAAATATGATTGTCAGAATCAAAATAGCTAATACTAGTCCATTTCAGCTAAGATATTTATCTTTATGCATTCCATTTCATTTTTGACAACTGCATAGTTCGTACATCTCATGTTCTGATTATTAATGGATATTTGAAGCTTTTTCTCCTCATATTGAATTATGTCCCAAAAGCTTTACTTCATTCACATCATCATAGTCAACTCTACTTTGAGAAGCCAGCTCTTCTCCAGTGGTATTTTAAGTGCCTTCCAACCTGAGGATTTCATCTTCCAGCACTGTATCTGACAATGTCCCACTACTATTCATAAGATTTTTTATTTATGAAACATTCAAAAGTAGTCTTCCTACTGTTTCTTAATATGGAAGCTCAGCTAAAACCTGTCTACCACAGGTGACCCTGCTAGTATTAAAAATTCTTATGGCATAGCTTCCAGAATCACAGAAGCACACAAGCCATCACAGTATGACAAACTAACAGATGAGTGGTGGCTTCCACATCTAATCATCTACTGTTCCATGGTTTTGCAACCAGCAAAAAAGGTATTGCTTGCAATCAATACATTTGTGTTTTTTTCTGAAGTAAATAAAGAAAGGAATGAAGATAGGAGGAAGGGCTGAAGAGAGAGAGGGAGAGGAAAGAAAAAAAGTGAGATAGAGAAAGTACAAATAGGGAAGGAGGGAGAAAGGAGAGGAAGAAAAAGCAAATGAACAAAAGAAATGGAAAGGAAACTGTTGTCTGATGTTGTTGTTGTTGTTGTTGTTGTTGTCAGGTGCCATTGAGTTGGAACCAACTCATAGCGACCCCATACACAGCAGAACGAAACAATGTCCCATCCTGGGCCAACCTCACTACCGCTGCCATACTTGAGTCCATCAATGATGCCACCTGGCCAATCCATCTCGTTAGGGGTCTTCCTCTTTTTCTCTGACCCTCCACCTTACCGAGCATGACATCCTTCTCCAACAATTGTTTCCTCCAGACAATATGTCCAAAGTAGGAGAGACGAAGCTTAGCCACCCTGGCCTCCAAGGAGCACTCTGGCTGCACTTCTTCCAAAACAGATCTATTGGTTCTTTTCACAGTCCACGGCACTTTCAGTATTCTCCTCCAACACCACAACTCAAAGGCATCAATTCTTCTACGATCTTCCTTATTCACTGTCCAGCTTTCACATCCGTATGAGGCTATTGAAAACACCATGGTCTGGGTCAGGTATACCTTAGTCCTCAAGCTGACATCTCTGCTCTTCAATACTTTAAAAAGTTCCTGTGCAGCAGATTTGCCCAGTGCAATATGTCATCTGATCTCTTGACTGCTGCTTCCGAGAGTGTTGATAGTTGATCCAAGAAAAATGAAGTCTTTGACAACTTCAATCTTTTCTCCATTGATAAGAATGTTGTTTATTGGTCCAGTGGTGAGGATTTTTGTTTTCTTGACATTGAAATGTAATCCATATTGAAGACTGTGCTCTTTGATCTTCATAAGTAAATGTTTCAAGTCCTCTTCGCTTTCAGCGATCAAGGTTGTATCATCTGCATATCACAGGTTGGCTGTCTGATGTTAGGAATCATTAAAGTTCTATAAACCAAAGAAAGTGCAGACTAGATACAGGCCTTGCAGAGCATGCACATTATTAATCATGAGTCTAAAAGAAAACAAAAACCCACGGAGTTGGGTGACACTCATTGTGGAAATATTTAATGCAGCCTGGTTCCTGTTGAAGTCTTGATGTTGGAATTTACAGTTTAATGCCCAACGGAAGCATTTACCTTAGCAAATGCCAAGTACAAAGCAAATCATTTGTTCTATACAATTATCATCACTATTTCTGGTGCCAAGAATGATGTTTTCAATAATTAAATAATTTGAAACTGCCTGTTTTTAATGATCCAATCAAAAGAAATTCATGAAGAAGCAGAAATTTCTCTGAAAAAAATATAGAAGACTTCCAGTCAACAATGATAAATTGTTCGAAGAAAGCAAAGCACACACAGAAAACTAATGATCAGGAAAGGAAATGAAAAACTGCCTGTTCATAAGCCTTCTTATTTAACTTAGCCAAAGGAATTGGAGTCATCTCCCTTGAAACTAGATTAACAGAGTTAGTGGTGAGCAGTCATTGCAGTTATAAAGGTGTTGAGCAGAAGACAGAAAAAAAAAAAGCAATTCTGAAATAGTTGCAGAGAAAAAGTCTTGGAATGAGCCCCTTTAGTGTTTTTTGTTACTGTGAACTTTCTTTGGATGTAGGTCTCTACGATCAAAATCCACACATAAATTATGTTCCCTGGGTTACTGCTAAGCTGATTTCTCAACAGTTTTTTTAAAATCACTCTGTGAGCAAATTGTTATAAATATACAAATCTGCCCTGTGTGCTATGTGATATTTAGGTGGCAAAAACAATTCCCATCTACAGTTGACAGTAACAGGCTTAGCACTGTTTCCCCCTTATTAGTATTTTTGTTCACTGTCTCTACTTCTTTAGTTAGTTTCTGGGCTGTTGCCATTTCTTCCCTTCTGTAATATTCTCATTTGCTAATTTATTTTTTGTTTAGCTATTTATGATATGGAACATCGAGAGTTCATTTTACATATATGCAGTTATTTAGGAGACATGTTTTCTAAGATTCTTGTATTTACTTTTGATGCCATGATTAAATAATACCATCTTCTCCAAATATAAAATTCTTGGGTCACACCGAATTCTCTCAGAAGTCTGCAAGTTTTTCCCATGATATTAGTTAAAATAAGAAAACTAAAACCAGCTTGGTTTATATCCTTCTAAAGTAGCCTCTTATTTTTCTCTCTAGTTTTCTGTTTGGAAGTGTTTAGAACTCTATTTCTCCCTGGAATTTTAAATCCTTCCTAGGATTTGTCTTGGCATTTTGTTGTTTTTTCTAGATGTTATCGAATTGACCCCAGACTCATGGGGATCATCACTGTATCCATGATGTTTTTTCATTAGCTGAGTTTTTGTTTTTATTAAAGTAAATAACCAGGTTTCATAGCCTAGAAGCTCTGCCTGAAACCTGTTCAGTCAGTACTGTAACAACACAGAAGTCTCTACTACTGACTGCACATGAGTACATTGTCCAGGAATGAAATCCTGATCTTCCACATGAAAGGCAAGAATTCTACTACTGAACTATTACTATTGCCCCTTGTCTTAAATTAGATTCTACTTAAGGTTTGCCCGAAAACCTTTGAAACATTCACTTTCCACCCAAGTCTTATTTTTTTTTGCTTTGGAAACTTTCCTCCTTCAATATAATATAATCTGTTTGCTCTGTGTCTTTCTTCAAGAATTCCTAATATCAGCACTATTAACCAATGAGGCTTAGCAGTCACATATAGAGCGCTCCACCTAAAAACAGCACAATATACATTCTACTGCAGTGCATTGAGTCCTGGTGTGGCACTGTGGATTAATTCGCTGTACTGAAAATTCAGTTTGATCAGCAAGATTGGGAGTTCAAGCTCACTAGCTGGAGGCTATATTCTCTGATCTTCATCAGTAAGTATTTTAAGTCCTCTTCACTCCAGCAAGCAAGGTTGTATCATCTGCATATCACAAGTTGTTAATGAGTCTTCCTCCAAATCCGATGTCCTGGTCTTCTGCATATAATCCAGCTTCTTGGATTGTTTTCTCAGCATAAAGATTGAATAAATTTGGTGAAATGATATAATGCTAGCATACACATTTCCTAATTTTAAACCATTCAGTATCCCCTTGCTCTGTTTGAATGACTGTCTCTTGGTCTATGTACAGCTTCCTCATGAACACAATTAAGTATTCCAGAATACTCACTATTTTCAATGTTAGACATAGTTTGTCATGATCCACACAGTCAAAAGCCTTTGCATAGTGAATAAAGTACAGGTAAACATTCTTCTAGTATTCTCTCATTTCAGCCAAAATCCATCTTATGTCAGCAATGATATCCTTAATTTCATATCCTCTTCTGAATCTGACTTGAACTTCTGGCAGCAACCTGTCAATTGACTATTGGAGCAATTTTTTAATTACCTTTAGTCAAATTTTACTTGCATATGATATTATTCAATGATTCCCACATTCTGTTGGGTCACTTGTCTTTGGAATAGGCACAAATATTGATCTTTCCATCAGTTGGCCAGGTAACTGTCTTCCAAATTTCTTGGCAGAGATGAATGAGTGCCTCCTGTGCCGCCTCACTTTCCTGAAAGATTTCAATTTTTATTCCATCAATTCCTGGTGCCTTGTTCTTTGTCACTTCTATCAATGCAGTTTGGACTTCTTCAATAAGTAACATTGGCTCTTGATCATATGCTACCTCTTGAAATGGCTGAATATCAACCATTTCTTTTTAGTACAGTGACTATGTATTCCTTTCATCTTCTTTTGGTGCTTTCTGGTTCATCCAATATTTTGCCCGTAAAATCCTTCAATATTCCAAGAAGATGCTTGTATTTTTTTCTTCAGTACTTTCAGCTGGCAAAATGATGTGTGTTCTTCTCTTTTGGTTTTCTTAACTTTGC
Source organism: Chrysochloris asiatica (assembly GCF_000296735.1). Classification (NCBI taxonomy): domain Eukaryota; kingdom Metazoa; phylum Chordata; class Mammalia; order Afrosoricida; family Chrysochloridae; genus Chrysochloris; species Chrysochloris asiatica. The sequence continues at coordinate 12,763,982 of NW_006408575.1, read as the reverse complement.
CTTCTGGAGCTGATCTTCGAAGTTTTCTGTTCAGCTCCTTTAACTCATTCTGCAATTTGCTTTAAAATCTCTACACTGGAGAACAAGTTTCAGAAATTCTTTTGATATCCATTTTGGTCTTTCCTTTCTTTCCTGTTTTTGGAATGACCTTTTGCTTTCTTCCTGTATGATGTTCTTGATTTCATCTCACATCTTTTCTGGTTTCAGTTATTAGTGTCTAATGCGACAAATTTGTTCTTGAGATGGTTCCTTAAATTCAAGTGGAATAAGTTCAAGGTCATATTTTAGCTCTCGTGGACTTGTTTTAATTTTCTTTAGCTTCAGCCTGAACATGCATATAAGCAATTGATGACCTGTTCCACAGTCTTCCCCTGTCCTTGTTTTGGCTGATGATATGGTGTTTTCCACCGTCTTTTCCTACAGTTGTAGTCAATTTCATTTCTGTGTATTCCATCTTGTAAATTCCATGTGTTATTTTAGAAAGACATTTGCAACGAAGATATTGGTCTTGCAAAACACTATCATGTGATCTCCAGCATGATTTTTACAGTCATATTTTCCAACTACCGATCCTTCCTCTTTGTTTCCAACCTTTGCATTCCAATCACCCATAACTATCAATACATCTTGATTCTATGTTTAATCAATTTCAGACTGAAAAAAATTGGTAGAAGTCTTCAGTTTTATCAGCACTGTCTTTAGTGGTTGGTGCATACTTTTGAATAACAGTGTTATTAATTAGTCTTCCTTGTAGGCAATATGGATATTATTCTATCACAGAGCACATTGTACTTCCAGATAGATCTTAAGATGTTCTTTTTGATGTTGAAAGTGATGCTATTCCTCTTAAATAGGGACCTTAAGAGCCAATAAGCTGATGTTAATGAGGGAGGAGCAATTCTCAGAAAATGAGCTACTTGGATAACTCATATAGTGTAATCAATATCACTTAAGTACGTATGTAAAAACTGTGGAATTGGTGCATGTTTTGCTGTGTATATTCTCACAAACAAAATAAATAAAATTTAAATAAAATGAAACAAAAAGAATTCATATTATTTATAGGTTGTACATGTGTTCTCTTTCCCTCTTTTCACCTCATTACCTTGCTCGGCATTCTGGGGAAGTTTTTAAAATTTATCCTCTTTTGCTTCTAAGTTTTCTACAGTGCAGACTACTTTCACTTTTCCCACTTACGATTTTGTTCTAACTGTTATAATTTTCATTCCATTGTACTTTCTCCTTATCAAAGACATTTTAAGAATTAATATCTACTTTTTTTTATCCCATTCAAGATAAATTTTCTCCTAAATTTTGCTTCTATCCATTGGAAGATTCTTTTCAAGATAAGATCTACCATCTGAGTCTTTGTCACTCTCTCTCCTTTACACAAGATGCGTATTTTCTCCTCAGAGTTCTTCATTTGGGGGATGGATTCATGAATATTCTTGCAATCTCTATGATTTGGTTTTTTTTCATGTCCTGGTGTGGAACACTGGTGGAATAGCGGGTTAATATTGCTAACTGCAAATACAAACCCATCAGCAACTCCATGGGAGACAGATGAGGTTGTCTGGTCGCTATGAGCTGAAGTTGATGGTACCTAACAGCAACAACCTTCTACAAAGCTCCTCCTTACCACTTTTCCTTTAACTCTTTTACTGTTTTCTACTCTAGTATTATATTGTTATTATATTCATGTACTGAATATAAAATGTTTTAATGAACTATTTTATGGAGATTTTTCCTCATAATAAGACTTTAAATTTATTCCCTGAAGGATTTTCTCCACTTTTCCTGGCAAGGTCTAGAATTGGTGACTGATAAATATTTCTAAAAGTGAAAAGTATTTACCACTATTTTTAGCCAGTAAGAATTTGCTTTCCAATTACCCATTTTCCATACCAAACGGATGAAATGGATCCCCAGATTCAATTTCCCTATCAGGGCAGCAAATTCTGGTGTGTAGCCATAGTCCCAGGGTCCAAGTCTGGGACAGGGAGTGCTTGTCCCAGTTACTAACTGTCTCTGGCACCACCTGGTGGCCACCCACTTCAATCCATCAGATGTAAGGACTTTGTTGTTCGGTGCTGTGGAGTGATTCCAACTCAGCGACAGGCATAGGGTTGCTGAGGCATATCTTTACAGGAGCAGAAAGCCTCATCTTTCTCCCACGGAATTGCTGGTAGTTTCGAACTGCTGACCGTGAGATTAGCAGCCTGATTCATAACCACTATGCTACAGGAACCCATTTACCTTGAAAACAGAAATATCCTTAAGACCCACACTCAGAAACTCTGAATAGACACAACAGGACAATTTTCCCATAGAAATCTTTCTTCTCATCATTCTTCTGCTTTCTAGGGGACGATTTTTTTCTTTAACAAAAGTGTTGTGTATAGTAGGACAGCCACGACCATGTTTACTGCATGGCACATTGCTACTACCTCACAATAATCCTGAAATAGAAGGAGCAGTGATGGGGGGCGGGGGGGGCGGGGGGGCAAAGACCTGTATCTAGTTCCTTGCTAAACCACATGACCTTCAGTGAGTGCTAGCTCACTAAACAACAACTTTCCAGCTTCACAACCCTCTGAATCCATAAATTTTAATACCATATCCAAACTCATGCTATCTACTATGGAAGCCACTAGCCATATACCATATGTGACCATTAAGCACTTGAAATGTGGCTAGTTCAATCTGAGATGTGCTGCAAATGTAAAACATACACTGAATTGTTTAGATTCAGCATGAAAAAAAAAAATATATCAATAATTTTATATCCACTAATTGACCAAGTGGCATCATGGATGGACTCAAGCATGACAACAGTAGTGAGGTTGGCCCAGGATCGGGCAGTATTTAGTTCTGCTGTGCATAAGGTCGCTATGAGTCAGTACCGACTCGATGGCACCTAACAACAACAACAACAACATATGTGGCTATAATACTCTTTTAGATGCATAGCTGCTACTGCTGTGTGCCGTCGAGTCAGTTCTGACTCATAGCAACCCTACACAGGATTTCTGAAGCTATAAAACTTTACAGGAACAGAAAATCTCATCTTTCTTCCACAGAGTAACTAGTGGATTCAAACTGCTGACCTTGTGATTATCACCCAATATATAACTCACTATGCTATCCGGGTCCTTTTTATGCATTGAGTTGCATAAAATATATTATTAAAATTAATTTCACCAGTTTCTTTTTATTGTGGCACTAGGAAAATTTAAATTTTACACATGGCTCACTTTATAATTCTTTTGGACAGTGCTGATCTGAACAGTGGAATGCCTAGAACAATTTGCATATTTTGCTGTTAAGTGGCACCGAGTTAGTTCCAACTCATAGCAACCATGTATGGTATTTCCAAGGAACAGCAGGTGGGTTTGAACTGCCAAACTTCCAGTGCTTATCCTACAGCACCACACCTTATGTGTTAACAAAAGAAAAAAATCTGTGAACTTTGAATTTTAGAGATGGTCTCCTTGGAGCCAAAAACAGCATGGCCAGGAACTCTTCCTGAAGTCTTCCCACACCTAAAGAGGTATGGAGGGAGCCTTGGTCCATAAGTATGTATATCTATATGGGGTCAATAGTAAAACTATATGACCTATACACTTAATGAAAACTATTCACTCTCACCAAGAAGAAATGATCATTAAAATATGAGATCTTATTTTTAGCTAACATGGAACATACTTTTTTAAAATGATACTCAGAATTGCTAAAGGTGTATGTAAATGAGTAAGTACATTTAGTCTCTGCCTGGGGGAGTATAAATTAGTACAGACTTTGGAGAGGGCAATTTAGCAATATGGAAAAGGGGCCTTACAACTATACCTGCCCTCTAATCCAGCAATTCCACCTCTAGGAGCTTCATCTAAGCCAGTCACCATTACTGTACCCCATCCTTTACCTGTAAGACATTGGTTACATCAATAAAATAACATCAAACCAAGGAATTGTTTTGAATTATAGCATATTAAGAAACAGAATTGTATATTGCCATTACAAATTATGGGGGGAGGAATTATTCATGGACTAGAATTTAGACACATGTTAACATAAGTTGCAGGGCAGAGAATATACAGCAAAAGGTAGTTTACCAAAGGAAAGATGAAAGTAGAAGGAGACACAGGGAGGAATGCAATAGTTAAAGTGAATAGACTTAAATGTTGTTAACTCTTGGTACGTGGAGGGGATTTGCAACCATGAAATGAAGCAAAGTGTATGATTTGTTGAATGTAAAACTGATGATCTTCTCTGTGAACCTTCACTCAATTAACAATGAAAAGTTTTTGTTTTGTTTTTTAAATTGTTGCAGAGTATTTCATGATACATTCCTTCTATTAACATTTATTCCTTTTATTCAACTTACATGGTTTTTTTATGGTGACATAGATAATGGCACTGCCCATTTAAAAGTCCTCATTGACTACACGTGGTATTAGGATGAAGACACCAGCCCTTATATGTCCCTGGGGATCTGGACCCTGTTCCCATCTCCAGCTTCACCTTTTGCCATGATCCTCCTCCTTGTTCACCTTCCACAACCCCAGATGGTTCTTGCTGGCCTCTGGACCTTCCCTAATATCAATTTCTTCTGGTTGGAGGCTGCCTGCACCCCCACAGCCCACTTCTAGTGAAGACACTCTCATCCTATTGGTTGGTTGGTTATGTGCCGTGGAGTGGGTTCTGACTCATAGTGACCCTGTTTAGGGTTTCAGGAACTATAAATCTTTCCGGGAGAGAAAACCTCACCTTTCTTCCGCAAAACAGCTGGTAGTTTCAAACTGCTGACCTTAGGGTTAGCAGCCCAACTCGTAACTACTATGTTACTAGAGCTACTTCCTCATACTATAGGACTTAATTTTAAGTTTCAATTCCCTAGAAAAGCATCCCTGTCCCCTCAGTCTAAATGAGACCTCCCAGCTTCTTACCTCAGAGTATCTTCTTCCAAGTGATTTATCACAGTTTTTGATTCTGTACTTATTACTAGATTCATTGTTGAATGTCAGCCCTCCCACCTAACTATCCACCCATAAGGGCAGATACTGTGCCATTTTATATCCTCAGTGACTGGAATGTAGGAGAGAATCAAAATCGTGTGTCAAATAAATGAATGAGACTCTAGTAAGCAAAATGCAGTTTATAAAAGGATCTGTATCATGTGATAGTTGATTTTAAATGCAGTTAAGTCCATTTCAACCATAGAAATCCCCTATGACAGTGTAGAACTGTCCCATATGGTTTTCCAGGCCATAATCTTTATGAAAGCAGGCTGCCAGGTCTTTCTTCATTAGAGTTGCTGGGTGGATTCAAACTGCCAATCTTTACATTAACAGCTGAATGCTTAACTATTGTGCTACCAGGCTCTTTTATGTATATAATAAGATATCAATTAAAATGTGTATATGCAAATTTTATTATAATATTCTGGGCATATAAATTTAAAAGGCCAGAATATTAATAGCAATTATCTTTGTATCACTATATTATTTTTCTTTTATCCAGATTTTCTATAATAAATATATCAAACTTTCAAAAATCTGGTACAAAATATTTAGTAATAATGAAACTAAAGCCCTGGAACATTGTCCTAAGAAGAAAGTTGAGTAGGAATAGGAAGGTGAGTGGAATGCAAATAGGAACCACAGGGAGCAAGTAAGATAACTCTTATTGCATGGAGGGGAGTGGAATCATTGAAATGAATGTTGAACATAAAGCTGATAATCTTGTCTGTAAACCTTCATTCAATTCCCAACAAAAAATTGAAAAAAAAAAAAAAAAACTAAACTAAAATAAAGCCTGGACACCACATTGCCCATCTCATAGAAAAACTAATAGGATAATGTGCATGTAAAGTTTTACACATATTACTCTAGGTATTTTGGAGAGTGGGACACAAACATTGTGTTGGGGCAGTGGACATTTGTCCAATGAACTTTTGTGTAATGGCACCAGGAGTTAACAATGTGTTGAGTGGCTGCAGCTCATGTCTTTTGATTGTCATGTTGGTGAGGTGAGAGTGGAGTGAGCTGAGAATGGAGGTCATTTGGAATGCAAGAGGCGAGTCCATCATAGGGAACAAAGGGATTTCACAGGAACAAGGACATCACTTTCCCTAAGACCAACATGCTGAGAAATAGGTGTCCTCCAAAACCCCAGGACAAGTTCCCAGCAGGAGTGAGAAAGATGTACATTGAAGTATAACTTGATTGTGAAGGATAGCTCCTTTCATGCTAGCGAACTCAACTTGGTAGACTTTTTCTACACTCACTTGGCAAAAAGTCAAAATTTAGGAATATTTTCTTCCAATTCTTTCCTTTTCTGCAGTCACATTCACATGGAAAAGTTTAATTACTCTGGCTCAGATGGAATATGGCAGCTCCTTAAGTTTAGTTCACAAATATTAATTGAGCATTTATAATGTGTTCAGCACTATGTTAGGAGTAGAAACTAGAATGAATGAAACAACACATTGTCCCTGCTCTCAGGACACATGGGATCTAATTCTACTATTCTAGTGACAAGGTCTCTTACTCTGCCCCAGCATTACCAGCTCTATCATTGCATGCTTTGTGCCACTGCTGTCCTATTCTGTTGTTGGTACCAACCCATAGCAACCTTATGCACAGCAGAATTAAATACTGCACGATCCTGGGCCAACCTCACTACTATTGCACGCTTGAGTCCATTGATGCTGCCACTTGGCCAATCCATCTCATTGGTGATCTTCTTCTTTTTCTCTGAGCCTCCACCTTACCAAACATGATGTCCTTCTCCGTGACTGGTCCCTCCTGACAATATGTCCGAAGTACAAGAGATGAAGTCTGGCCATCTTGGCCTCCAATGAGCACTCTGGCTGCACTGCTTCCAAAATGGACCTATTGGTTCTTTTGGCAGCCCATGGCACTTTCAATATTCTCCTCCAACACCATAACTCAAAAGCATCATTTCTTCTGTGGTCTTCTTTATTCACTGTCCAGCTTCCACATGCATATGAGGGTATTGAAAATACCAAGACTTAGGTCAGATGCACCTTAGTCTTCAAGCTGACATCTTTGCTCTTCAACACTTTCTAGCATCCACCAAATTGAGCTACGATCTACTAACTGAAGAGCCCATCTCAGCTTACAATCTCCTTGAGGACACAGACTCTGTTTGATTCCACATCTGCATCTTAAGTCTGATATATATGATGCTCAACAAATGCGCAAAGGAATAAATGATATATTCACCTGCATGATTTCACAAACAAATGCTAATGAAGCAGTGAGGTTTACTTTTTTTTAAATAAATGCTCAATCAGGCTTTATGCTTGGCAAACTAAATAGAAGTGTGTGCTATCTTTATGAGTGTGTTCTTTCTAGAGTAAATAAACTGGAAGGGAAAGATGATAGGTAAAGGAAATAGGGGTCTATTTCTTCAAAGCCCTCTTAGATATAGCTGCTTTCTTTATGACCCTTCAAGACAGTGCTCCAGAGAACTATACAGCTAGCAGAGCTCCAATGAAGACCAAGATCTCCTTCTAAGAAAAGTAATTAAGCTTACTGAAGGCTAGCATCAAATATATGGGCCAACCATATCCAAAATTATTTCACACAAGTAGTAAAACTCAAAAAAGCTACTATATACAACAGGTGTGAAAAAGACGGTGCCCAGAATAGTGAAAGCCATTATTCTGAGAAACAGAAGGAAGATTTAGAGATGGTTAACCCAGAAGAGGTACATCTGTCTGTTAGCTTTTCATACTGTGGTAACTTGTGTCTTTCTGTGATGCTGAAAGCTATGCCAACAGGATATCAAGTATCACTAGGGTCACCTATTGTGGACAGGTTTCGGCAAAGCTTCCAGACTAAAACAGACTAGAAAGAAAGGCCTGATAATCTACTTCCAAAAATTAGCCAACAACATCTTATGGATCACCCAGACATCTGTGGTCAACTGATTTTTGACAAGGTTGTTAAATCCATTTGATGGTGAAAGAAGAATCTCTTCAATAAATGCTAAGAAAATCTGAGTTCCATACGCAGCAAAATGAAACAGGATTCTTGCCTCAACAACTAATTTAGACTGGATTAAGAACCTGAATGTGCAAACTAACACCATAAAATTCTTAGATCAAGTGTCAGGTCTAACTCTCAGCAATGGATTATCTAATAACAAAATCACAAAGAGCAAAAGACAAAATAAATAAATGGGACCTCATGAAAATGAAATTTTGTTCACCAAAAGACTACCAATAAAAAACGCAAAAGACAAATTACCACCCAGGAGAACATCTTTGGAAACTACACATTTAATAAGACTCTAATAGCAAAGTGCTTTATCAAACTTCAACTATTTAACAAAAAGACAAATAATCCATCATAAAATGAGCAAAGGACTAGAATAGACCAGCAAAGATAGCATTCAAATGGCCATCAAGCACATGAAAAGATGTTCAGTGTCATTAACTATCAGAGAGATTCAAATCAAATCCACAAAGAAGTGCTATTTCATTCCCACTGGGACAGCTAAGGAGTTCTGGTGTAGCACTGTAGGATAAGCACTTCACCACAAGGTCAGTTTGAACTGTA
>NW_006408575.1:12746880-12751259 GCF_000296735.1 Chrysochloris asiatica | reverse complement strand
GAGAACTAAAGTTAATAGTGGTTACCAGAGACAGGAAGAGGTGAGAAAGGGAGGCTAATGTTGTTAAAAAATCACATTAAGGCTAAGGTTATATAGTTTATTATTACTGTCAGCTCCATGTCAGTAAGGTAAACAACCTGTAAAAAGATTAATTAATAAAAGGTGTGTGATATTGTATTCTAAAAATGGCACCAACCTTTCATATGCATATGGCCTTGGGCAAGGTGGAACCTGATCCTAGCCATTTTACTCATCTGACCTAGCTATAGCCCCCAGTGATTCCAGTAGCAACTTTTCTCATCTCAGCTGCAGCATAACACCTCTTACACTCTTTTCAGCCATTACAGATAGCAATAAGCAAAGTAACCTCTTAATAATCAAAATTTCACTTCTCACAACCATTTGTTCTTCACTTACAAAGTCCCATGTTCATAAGTCTGAGTCATTGCAATGAATCCCATTTCTAACACCAACTATTTTAAAAATCATACCAACCATTCCTCGTACAGTCCTCTCTACTCACCTAGGTTTAATAATTCATTGCAGCAGCCACACAGAACTCAGACACCATACTCACAGTTGGGGGGTTTATAGGTAAGTTAACAGGTTACAATGCAGAATCAGAAAAAACTCAGGGCTAGTTCTTTCAGTCAGGACAGCCTGTCCTCAGCCATTTTCACAAGGCTTCACTCTGACCCTCAGCCTCTTAGTCTGGCCTCTGCCCTGATTAGCAATACTACAAAGCTCTTTCAGAGTGCTTATAAATATCCATAGGACACTCCATGACAATATAAGTCTCAGCCGAAGCTATGGTAGCAAAGCTAGCTCTCCAATTAAAAGCCTGGAGGTGCTCCACTCTACAAGTGACCCACCTGCCCTAAGGCACTCAGTTGTACTTGTTCCATGGGCTGGAAAGCACGCTGCTCTATTTGGTAATCTAGCTCTTGGTTCTGCTGCTGCTGCTCCTTTGCCACTACTCTGCTACTTCTTCAGTGTCACAGCTTTCTGTCCCTGGTTCAAGTAGGTTCAAAGAGAAAGGATCTCAGAGTCCAAAAGATGTACTACACTCCAGGCTCTACTTGATGGTAATGAGATGGATTGTTTTATGCCCAGCAAGATGGTAAGATTGACCAATCACAATTAATCCTTTTAACAATCACTCACAACTGAATTATATAATCCACCCACATATTCCCCTACCTTTTCTTACACATCTGGGAAAAGGAGTCTGGTGGGAGTTTACAAAGACTATGGCTAGAAGCCCTGATGTGTAATTGTAGGATAAGCACTGCACTGTTAACTTAAAAATCAGCAGTTCAAACCCACCAGTCATTCCTTGGAAACAGAGTCGCTATAAGTTGGAACCCACTTGACAGCACTTAACAATAACAACAATGGCTAGAAGAGACATTAAATAATTCACTGTACCTCAGGTATATTTATTGCACTGACAAAATAAAAGGGTAGCTGCTGAGGCTGCTTATGTACAACCAAACATCTCGTGGGATTTGTTTTCTTGGTTTGGAGGTTTAGGGTCATTGCTTCATGACACATCACAGATAATTGGCCTATATTTAGTGTTTCTTTTCCTGTCTCCTAGTTTACTACATGGTTTCTGGGCTCTCAAAAGCTTGCAAGTGGCAATGAAAGGTACAACAATCGTTCTCTTCACCTGGAACAGCAGAGGAAGAGAGTCAGGAATTGGAAGAGGGTATAGGATGTGTGGCTAATTGCTTCCAACTGCTTCCTTTGCAATGAAATCAGAACTAGATGGTACCTTGCTACCGATACTGAATAAATCAAAGATTCCGTGAAAAATTCTGTGTACACTCCCAGGGAATTTCCTGCTCTCCAGGCTGTTGAAGTTACATTAAAAGTGTATGGGGAGTAAGCAGCACCAACCCCACACCTGTGATCCAGTGTGGCCTATTCCAGACCTGTAGAGCCAGTTCTGGTGAGCCCAGACTAGTGGGACCTCTCACCCTTGGCTCCCCTCTGGGATAGAAATACCCTGATCTCCCAACAGCTTGGGGTCTGCATGAACAATTTCCATACTGGGTTCCGAGAACAGAAAACACCTAGTCCTGAAGGAACTCTACCTAGGGTTGAGTGCTACCATCTCATTCCTTACCTATCCATGACATGAGGTCCTTGGCTAGCAGAGAAGCCAGAATTTTTTTCTTTCAGGGTTTGGCACTTTTTCTGTCCTTTGTTGTTTTTATTTGTTTATTCTTAGTCTCACTTGCTTTGTCTCCATCCTATCTCCCCTTTCATTTTTGCTTCTTTTTTTAATCTCTGCTTTTCTTTCCCAACTGTTGTTGCTTCTTTCTTTCTTCTTATTTTTGTCCCTCTTTATTTTTTGTTTTTCATTTTGTTATTTTTTACTATCTTCTGCTTGTTTTTGTTAAGTCCTCTCCTTAGTTGTGATTTTTTTTCTTTCCTTTTCTTTTCTCTTTTTTACTATTTTATTTTCCTCTCCCTCTTTTCTCTCTTGGGTTTTTGTATTCTTTTTCAAGCTGTTCCCTGCTATTTTTTTCATTTACTATTGTCTTTGTTTGCTGGTTTATGTTTGTTTTCCTTGTCTCTTGTGTGTGTGTTTGTGTTTTCTCTTCTTTCCTCACCTGACAAGAGAGAGTAACCACATCTATACAGCCCAGCCACAATACCCAACCACAGAGCAAGAGCCAACATCAATTGTTATACACCAAATCAATAACTGACAACATCCAACATCAGCTAAATCCATCCTAAACTGAACTACAAGACCACAGAATGGTACACAAGACACAAGCTCATCTCCTGATCATAAACACCAGGAGGCAGTGGGTGAGTGCCTAAGAATAAACCAATGTATAATCCTCAACATAAAACAAATCTAACACATTACAGTGTCTCAAAAGTAACAGATAATTTCTATTCACACAAAGAAACAAGACAGAGTGTCTCAAACAAGTGACCACGAGACAAAGTTTGAAAATATTTTTGAAGAAAGAACACATTGGAACTACCTGAAAAAGAATTTAAATGAATGAATTTAACTACCTCTAAACAATTAACAGAGAGTTCAAGGAAAACAGGAAGAATTCAAGAAAGCATTACAGGAACAATCAAGCAAAATCAATAAAGGATTAGAGACAACACAAAAGTACAAATAAAAATTTGAGATTAGTACTAAGATTTCAGAAATGGACAATACACTAGAAGGGCAAAGGAGTATATTTGAATCAATGGAAGCTGCAAGTTGTGAGTGTGAAGATAAACCTGTCAATATTAGTAAGCTAGAAAACCAATAGGAAAAAAAGAATGAAGAAAATATGAAGAAAATCTGATTCATGTGGGACAACATGAAGAAGACTATCTTACAAGTAATCAGAATTCCAGAACAGGAAGAAACAAACAAAAGCACAGAAAAGATAGTTGAAGAGGTGTTGGAAGAAATCTCCCTAACATCACAAAAGATGAGAAAATACTACACAAAAAGTTGAACAAACCCCAAAAAGGATAAAATAAAATCACCAAGACATATCATAATCAAACTCTTGAAAATCAAAGAAAAGAAAAGAATCCTGAAAGCAGGTTGGGAAAAATGAAGTTACCTACAAAGGAGAACCAATAAGATTAAGCTTTTGATTTCTAGCAGAAACCATGCAGGCAGAAAATCATTGGGGAAACATATAAGAAATACTGAGAGAAAAAATTGCTAACCAAGAATCATATACCCAGCCACAATATCCCTCAAATATGACGGAGATATTAGAATGTTACCAGATAAATAGAAATTAAAGTAATTTTAGAAAACCAGACTAACTTTACAAAAATATACTAAAGGAAGTCCTTTGGACTGAGAACAAACAACCACAGACAACAACAGGAGCTTGACATACACAATCCAGATATTAAAGTGTCCAAAGTAAAACAAACCTGCAAGACTGAAAATAGATAATCAGATATACCAATTTAAAATGAAGACAACTATAAAGCAAAAAGAGGGGAAAGTAGTTACAGAATTTCCAAATGGTGAAGATATGAAGTAGACTTCCAGATAAAATGGACTATCATGATGAATTGTGATTGTCACCACTGTAAAAATAGAATATTTGTAACATAAAGGAGGGAGTAGTTTATCTTACGTTCCAGGAACAGAGGACCCTAAGACCATTAAGGGAGAAGAACATGAGTGAAATGTGGGACCCTATCCAGAGAAGCAGCGACACCAAAAATGGAGATAGAGCTGAGGACATGGAGAGATTGAACAGCTGAGGACTCTAGCCTCATGGAAAGAGAAAAACTGTGTGCTGGCAGCCAGGAGGCAGCCTTGCAGAATGTGCCCTTTGGTTGTTTAAATGAACATATATTACTGAGTGTTTTTGTGTACATAC
>NW_006408575.1:12725123-12745722 GCF_000296735.1 Chrysochloris asiatica | reverse complement strand
TGCATATTGATAGGAAAATTTAGCATTGTGAAAATATCAATACTACCCAAATCAATCTACAGATACAATGCAATCCCGATCCAGATTTCAACAACATTCTTTATAGAGATGGAAAAAAACTATCACTAATTTATATGGAAGGGGAAGAGGCCTCGGATAACTAAAGCACTGCTTAAGAAGAACAAAGTTGGAGGCCTCTCACTTCCTGATCTCAAAATTTAATACACAGCCACAGTGGTCAAAACAGCCTCATACTGGTACAATGAAAGATACATAAATCAATGGAGAATCCAGAAATAAAATTATCTACATACATTCAACTGATTTTTGACAAAGGGCTGAAATATTCAATGGGGATGAGAGTCTCTTCAACAAATGGTGTTGGCAAAATTGGAAATTGATTTGCTAAAGAATGAAACAAGACCCATATCTCTCACCATATTAAAAAAACTAACTCAACATGGATTAAAGACCTAAATGTAAATTCCAGAACTATAAAGATCATCAATGAAAAAATAGGGACAAACTTAAGGGGTCTAATACAGGATATACAATAGACTATCAAACATAGCAAAAAACACATAAACAATAGAAGACAAAATAGATGACTGGGACATACTAAAAAATAGAAACCTATGTACATCAAAAGAATAAAGAGAGTCCACAGACTGGGACGGGGAGGTGGGGGCGGATTTTGCAATGACGTATCAGAGAAGGGACTCATTTCTAAAATTTATAGGAAACTATAGCACCTCAACACCTGGAGTCCTGGTGTAGTGCTGTGGGATAATGCACTGAACTGCAAAGTCAGTTTGAACTGCAATGTCGGCAGTTCAAGGTCAACAGCTGTTCCTTGGAAACCCTACGTAGAGTCACTATGGGTTGGAACTGACTCAACAGCACTTAACAACAACAACACCTCTACAATAAAAAGACAAATAATCCAATTTAAAAATGGGCACAGGACATGAACAGACACATCACCAGGAAGACATTCAGGCAGCCAACAAATAAGAAGAAATGTTCACAATCATTAGTCATTGTTGTTGTTAGGTGCCATCAAGTTGATACTGACTCATACGGACCCTACGTGCAACAGAATGGAGCATTGCCCAGACCTGCACCAACTTCACAATCATTGCTAAGCCTGAGCCCATTGCTGCTGCCATAGTACCAATCCATCTGATTGGGGTCTTCCTCTTTTTCTCTGATGCTTCACTTTACCAAACATGATATCCTTCTCCAGGAACTCATTCCTCTAGATGATATGTCCAAAGTATGAGAGACGAAGTCTGGCCATCCTGGGTTCTAAGGAGTATTCTAGCTGTACTTCTTCCAACACAGATTGGTTTGTTCTTTCAGCAGTCCATGGTACTTTTAATATTCTCCTTCTATACCATAATTCAATGCAGCAATTCTTCTATGGTCTTCTCTATTCAATGTCCAACATTCACATACATATGAGGTTACTGAAAATACCATGTCTTGGATCAGGCACACCTTAGTCCTCAAGCTGACATCTTTGCTCTTCAATACTTTAAAGAGGTCTTGTGCAGCATATTTGCCTTATGCAATATGCCATTTTATTTCTCGCCTGCTGCTTCCATGAGTGTTAATGGTTGATCCCAGCAAAATGAAGTCTTTACAATTTCTTTCTTTTCTCCATGTATATGGATGCTGTTTATTCATCCAGTGGTGAGGATTTTTGTTTTCTTTACATGGAGGTGCAATTCATACCTTAGGTAGGCTGTGGGCTTTAAACCATTTGGTGTTCCCTTGTTCTGTTTGAACAACTGCCTCTTAATCTATGTACAGATTCCTCATGAGGACAATTAAGTGTTCCGATATACAGACTCCACAATGTCATACATATCTTGTCATGAACCACACAAGCAAAAGCCTTTGCATAGTCACTAAAGCACAAGAAAATATCTTTCTGGTATTCTCTGACTTCACCCAAAATCCATCTGTTGTCAGCAACTGTATCCTTTATTCCACGTCTTCACCTAAATCTGGTTTGAACCTCTGGAGGTTCTTTGCCAATATACTTTTGCAGCCATTTTTGAATTACCATTAGCAAAATTTTACTTGAATGCAATATTAATGATACTGTCAGATGATTTCCTCATTCCATTGGGTCACCTCTGTTTTGAATGGGCACAAATATGGATCTCTTCCAGTCAGTTGGCCAGGTAGTTGTCTTTCAAATTTCTTGGCCTAGAGGAGTAAGCGCCACAAGTGGTACACCAGCTTGCTGGAGGATTTCAATTATATTCCATCAATTCCTGGAGCCTTGTTCTTTGATATGACTTCAATGCAACTTGGACTTCTTTCTTCATTATCATGGGCTCTTGATCCTATGTTACCTCTTGAAATGGTTAAACTTTGTCTATTGTTTTTTAGTACAGTAACTTTGTGTATTCCTTCCATTTTCTTCTGATGCTTTCTGCATCATTCAATATTTTGCATGTTGAATTTTTTCTTCAGTTCCCTCAGTTGAGAAATGCTAAGCATATTCTTCCCTGTGGGTTTTCTAACTTCAGATCTTTGCACAGTTTGTTGTATTATTTGTTTTTTACCTTCTCGTGCTGACCTTAGGAATTTTCTGTTCAGCTCTTGTATCTCCTCACTTCTTCCATTTGCTTTAGCATTCTCTATGCTGGAGAGCAAGTTTCAGAGTCTCTTCTGACATCCATTTTGGTCTTTTCTTTCTTTCTTGTCTTCTTAGTGACCTTTTGCTTTCTTTCTGTGTGATGTTCCTTATGTTATCCCACAACTATTCTGGTCTTTGGTCATAAGTGTCTAATTCATCAAATCTGTTCTTGAGGTGATCTCTAAATTTGGGTGGGATCTATTTAAGATTATATTTTTACTTATATGGACTTGTTTCAAATTTCTTCTACTTCAGCCCAAACTTGCATATGAGCAATCAATGGTCTGTTCTAAAGTCTGTCCCTGGTCTTCTTTTGGCTGATGGTATTGAGCTTTTCCACCATTTCTTTCCACATATATAGTCAATTTGATTTCTGAGTATTACACATGGTGATGTCCATGTATATCGTCAACTTTTTGTCATTTAAAAAAGATATTGGCAATGAAGAAATCATTGGTCTTGCAAAATTGTATCATGAGATCTCTAGCATCTCTTCTATTACCAAAGCCATATTTTCAACAGCTGGCCCTTCCTCTTTGTTTCCAACCTTTGCATTCTAATTGCCAGTAATTATCAATTCCTGTTGCTTGCATGTTTGATCAATTTAAGACTGAAAATGCCTCATCTTTCTCCCACGGAGAAGCTGGTTGATTCAAACTGTTGATCTTGCTGTTAGCAGCCTAGCTCATAATCTACTACACTACCAAGGCTCCTTTGAAGAAGTTCATAGAACTCTTCAATTTCATCATCACTGGCTTTAGTGGTTGATGTGTTTGTTTGGATCATAGTTGTATTGATTAGTCTTCCTTATAGGCCTGTGGATATTATCCTATCACAGACAGCATTGTACTTCAAGATTGATCTTGAAATGTTCTTTTTGATGATGACTGTGATGTCATTCCTCTTTAATTTGTCATTCCCAGCATATTAAACCATGTTAATGTCATATTCAAATCGGCCAATACCAGTACATTTCAACTCAGTAATGCCTAGTGTATAGATATTTATGCATTACATTTAATTTCTGACAGCTTCCAATTTTCATAGATTCATACTTCATACATTCCATGTTTTGATTATTAATGGATGTTTACTGCTGTTGGTCTTCATTTTTAGTTGTGTCCCATCAGTAAATGAAGGTGCCAAAGGCTTTACTCCATTCGTGTCATCACAATGAACTATACTTTGAGGAGGCAGTTCTCCAGTTGTATTTTTAGTGCCTTCCAACCTGAGGAACTCATCTCTGGCACTATATCTGACAATATTCTGGTGCTTTTCATCATGTTTCAATAGTCAATATTCTGGTGCTATCTGACAGTGTTGCACTATTATTCATATATATTTGTATATCCCCTGAAGTCACAGAACTATAAAAACTATAACAAATAAAAAGGATCTGCTCTTTTAAGAACTATCTAAATGGTATCAAGTGAACAACAACAATTTAAAAGATGACCTGCAATCCTCATATGGTCTGTAGGCTAAGCACTGGACTGCTAACCACAAGGTTGGCAGTACAAAACCACTATCTGCTCCTTGGAAACCCTGCCTAGGGTCGCTATAAATTGGAACTGACTCCATTGCACTTAACAGCAACAACAACAGAGTAACACTAAGAGGCAGTAAGCTGATGTTTATGAGGGAGCAACTCAAAAAAGGAAGGTGAGAATGGTTGCACACGTCTAAATGCAAATAATGTCACTAAATTGTACATCAAAAAAAATGTTGGCATTTATTTTGCTGTGCATATTCTCAACAACAAAAAAATAAATAAGATTTAGAAGAAAAAAAAGAAACTTATAGATCACAACAGAATGTTGTCTGACTCCCCTGCATTAGATATGTTACCAAGAGAGATCAAGTTCTAGAGGAGCACAACATGTTTGGTGAAGTAGTGGGCCAGTGAGGGATAGCCTTAATGCGATGGAATGGCACAATAGCCACAACAAAGGACTCAAGCAAGCTGGTGATCATGAAGGTGATACAGAAACAGATAACATTTCATTCTGTTGTATGTAAGGTCACTATAAGTCAGACTTGATTTGATAGCAGCTATCTAGCCACCTGACCCACTAGAGACAAAACTCAGAGGAGGGATAATAGCTAACTTTAAATATCAAACTGACTGGAGTATAGAAAAGAAGTGATACTTTTTCACTGTGGTTTCAAAGGTCAAAGCTTGGTCCCACAGGTGGATGCTGGATAGAGGTAGAGTCTAAAGAAATTGTTAACAATGATACAAGTTTATAACTTGAAGTCAAAGGCAGTAACACAGAACAGAACAACATGTGAAACATTGCTTTCAAATTTTTCAAAAAGAGTGTTGGATACTACCAAGAAAGAATCTAAACCTAACATCCTACTCTCCACAAATTGATGGTTTGTCACTCCTTTGAATGGGTCTTGGCTTTTTGGTAATCTTCCTTACTCATGATGTAACTTTTGACCTATTCATATTCTACCCATCCTTAAAGTCCAACTAACAACTTTCCAGTGAGTTGTCTATAAATAACTTCAGGCCACAATTATTCCTCTATTCCTCAAAGCACACATCGCCAGGGTCCCGTTACTTTATGACCTCTATCCAAAACAAAACAAAACAAAACAAACCAGTTGTTATCAAGTTGACTCCAAATCATGGTGATTCCAGGTGCATCAGGGTAGAACTGTTTGTTCTATAAGGTTTTCAATAGTTGATCACCAGGCCTTTCTTCCAAGATGCGTCTGGATGAATTCAAACTGACAACCTTTCAGTTAATACTTGAGTGCTTACATATTTGTAGCCCCCAGAGATTACATGACTGCTCTAGATGTGCTTCAATGCCATTCCAACTGTTCAAGTATATGAGAATATGTTTTTCCATCTCATTAGAGTCTAGTATCTGTAAAAAAAAAAAAAAAAAAAAAAAAAAACACCTATTTGCTCTGAGTCTATAGGGACAAACACAGTACCGTGCACTTCACAGGCTCTCAGTAAATGTCCAGAGATTCGGTGCTGTTGGAATCAAGCCAGAGGATAGAGGAAACCCATTCTGCCAAGGTCTTGGACAACATCTGTGTTTTTTTCAGTGCAGCATTTGTCATCCATCACAGAGGACACTGGAACAGAAAGAAGTCAAGTAAAGTACAAGGTCATTTTCAGGAGCCCCAGAAACTCCATTCTCTAAGGTTGGAATGTTCTCTCCAAACAGCAGACCAGATGGCCTCTTAAATCTTGGCTTTTGTGTTTCAACTCTAATTACAATGTTAGTTAGCAATGAGTTCAGTGATTCAAAATCACTAGTAGATTTCCTTCCAGAGAGCCGAGCTTTACTTCTGTTCTCACTAAGAACAGGGTGGTTATGCTATCAGCCTTGCTCTTGCTTTCCCTATTATAACTGCTTTGCTGTTTAGAAAATTAAATGAACCCAAGGCTACCCAACCTAGCTGAAAGCAAGGAGTGCTCCAGGAGACAGGAGGTAGCTGCAGCCAGATGGTTAAGTAGCCTCCAATGATACTGCAGTCAAATTGGGAGGCACAAATCAAAAAATGTTCCTCAATTGTGCAAATGCCACATGCCAGGTGTTGAACTCATAGTTGCGCATGTGTTTGCCTAGAAATGTTGTAAATATGGTTGAGAAGAAACCCTTTAAAAGTAAGCCCTTGGAATTGTAAATGTTAGAAAGCACTTTTCAAGGTCATGTAACCCAAAACCTCACTGAATATAAAAATGTTCCACCAAAAGGGCTCACCTAAGTTCTGTTCAAACACTTCCCATAAAGGAAACTCACAACCATGAGAGCCAGTTCATTCTTGGATAGCACTTATTACTAGGGAGTCCTGGTGTGTCACTGCAGAATAATGCACTGGACCACAACAAAATTGGCTTCAATTGCAAGGTTCAAACCCACCAACCACTCCTCGCAAATCCTATATGGAGTCACTATGACTTGGAACCAATACGATGGCACTTAATAACAAAAAACAACAACTTATTACTAGAGGGTTGTGGGATTTTCCCTCTAATACATGAATGCCTCACTTTAATTCTGACTCATTGGTTCTTGTTACACTCTCTGGAGCTATGCAACCAAAACAGAGGACCTCTTCAGCTAAGAGACAACTCTTCAAATAATTAAGCCTGCTCTCATATAGCCTCCCCCAAAGTCTTTATTTCTTTAAATATCCCCAAGTCCCTAACTGCTCATTACTCGATTTAAACTCAAACTTCTGCATTTCACCCACCCACATCTTTCCCTCAGAGAATCTGGTCCATGCCAGAACCATGCTGAGTCAGCCTGACCAGGTTCGATGCCACATTTGATTGTCCAGGAGTGGACACCTGGCAGAAGCACAGTCAGCCTGGGACATCCAGTAGCATCAGTTTGTCAAGAAAAGAAGAACTGGCCAATCTCCTGAAAACTGGGAAATCAAAGAACCATTGCTACTCAGCTGTGGGGTGGTATGTTGAAGGGTCAGGAAGTCAGGGTAGGAGCTGCCACTGAGGGCCAAGGGCAAGATGTGGAAGTAAAGAAAGTCTTTTAGGAAAGGCAGCATAATGGAGCAGATACAGAATGAAAATCAGCAGAGATCTCATGAGAAAGACAGATGAAGACAAAAGAGAGTCAGTTCCTGCCTTTTCCAGCACACTTGAGTTGTAAGTTTTCCAAAGTCCTAGACATCTATGTTGTTGTTGTTGTTAAGTGCCATCAAGTCAGTTCCAACTCATAGTGACCTTGTAGAGGGTTTCCAAGGAGCATCTGGTGGGTTTGAACTGCCGACCTTGCAGTTCAAACTAACCTTGCAGTCCAGGGCATTATCCTGCAGTGCCACACCAGGACTCTATAGCCTTTCTGTAAAGGACAATGAAAACTGAGAGAAACTCTCTTCTTTGTTATCTTAAAATGGCTAGGCTACAATCTCTCTCCATTTTGTCAGGTAGTTAGTTATAACAGGGAAAAGAAGTCTCAAGTCACTCTACATATATATAACCTGTCTCAGCAGAAACTGGCCAACCTCAGCAATGAGGAAGTTCTGAGAAGAGAAGTGGAACCGTTATAAGGGGGTAAATACAGTCACTAATAATCTAACACCTGAAAGGACTTAAGGAAACCAAATTCCCCAGATCTCAGCAGAAAGTTAGACCAGCCTCGGCATAGGTATGGTCTAATAAGGGGTGGCCTGGTGTGGCACTGTTAGTTAATGTGCCAGATTGCAAAGCTGTTTGAACTGCAAGGTCAGTGGTTCAAGCTCACCAGCTGCTCCACTGAAACCCTATACAGGGTTGCTATGAGATGGAATCGACTCGACAGCACTTCACAACAACAATAGGAGGTGGCACTGTGGGTTAATGTGCTGCACTACAAAGTCGGTGTGAGCTGCAAGATTGGCAGTTCAAGCTTACCAGATGCTCTTGGAAACCCTATACAGGGTTGCTATGGGTCAGAGGCAACTTGAAGGCACTTAACAACAACAATAGAGGATAAAGTTAGTCAATCAATGAGTCTAAAGAACAAGACTCAGAATAAGCATGTTTAGAGAAGTCCACCAATTTAACTGCTCAGACGTTGAACCAGGAGTATATCTCCTGCCTCTGATAGAAAGATATATAAGGAAAAGCCAAATTGTATTCGAGCTCTTCCTCAATCTCAAGGAGCCCATTCTTATTTCTCTGTAAGAACGTTTATGCTTAGTAAATTCTACCTATCTTTCATCTGCCTACGCCTCATCTATCTCTTTCTAACCTCTATTGCACAGGGCAAGTGTGTAATGCTGTCCCGATTCTTTGGAAGGAGAGTAACACCATTCCAGGGACATTTCAACAGTGATAATCTCCTTTTAGATGGCAGTCAGACTTTCCCAGATGTAGGATTTTTCCATTATTTAATTGGACTTAATAGATAGATACAGCTATTACAGTCTAAAGCCCAGCTAAGTAAAACAACCTAGAAATGATAATGTGTGAATATGAAAATACAAACATCTATTATATGCATAACCTTCAAACCCCATTCTAAACAGAGTTGACAGTCCTACTTACTGTGTTCCCAGAACTGCCTTGCACACATTTCTGTTGCAATAATTACCATATTGTATTGCAATATTTGTATCTGTCTTACCCCACTCAACTAAAATTTTCTAGTAGCCAAAGACAATGTTTATTTCATCTTTGTATGCCTTAGCTCAAAACTGATATTCAATTCTGTTTCCATATACTGATGGAAGAAAGGATCGGTAAATGACTGATTGGAAGAATGAATGAGGAGGGAAGGAAGGAGAGAAAGAAAAAAGTAGAACTCATGGGAGAACAGAACATTTCTTTAACTTACTGATTTCCTGAGATGGCAGAAAAGCAAGGTAATTCAGGCAGAGCTGGCTTAATTCCTTTTTGTCCAATTTTCGTACATCCCCTTCACACACTATTTGTGGCATTTTTCTCAACTTACAAATACCAAAGGACTCTAGCCTTCACAGAAACTACCTTGGCTCCATGCCAGAAAACAAACAAGCCTAAGAATAAAGAAAAATAAATAAATAACAACAGTGGTGTCTCATACTTTGAGATCTGGGAAATGAATTTCAAATGGGAGCTGAACTCAAAACCAAATGTATGGCTTTCAGTGACAACCAGCTACTTGGCTGAAAGCCTCAGGCCCCTCCAGAGACCACTTACAAAATGTCGGCCCAGAGCTCTTCCTGAGAACTACTGTCTCCCATCCATGGAAGAAATTACTGCCAAGAAAGACTCATTTACAAAACAATCAAACTTTCTACTTCCTACCTCTAGGTTATGGTTTGTGGTTGATTTCTACCCCCACCTTTAGAATCTTCCAAAGAGATCCTCAGAAATTAGGTTGTGTGGAACAAGTTTACTCAATGTAGTTAAACACCTATCCATGTGACTCACACATACCCCCCCACGCACACACACACATAACCATGTACACAAGAAATCAAGCTTTTAACTTGTCACCTCCTTGCTGTTAGGATTACACAGCAATTTATGACCAACAACCTGTTGCTACTTATGTGCCCTGAATCTGGGGACAAAGTGAGCTTCCAGAGAAAGTGGATGAAATTGAGAAGAGGGATCAGCTAGTGAGGGTATAAAGCATGCTGGGAAGGGACACTATAGGGAGAGGACACAACAAAAATCAGAAGAAACCATTTTTCATACACCTGACTCAGACAGACTAAGCTCCAGGAAAAAATTCAATAGCGCTACTCCTGATCAAGATCAGGAAATTATTTATCTGCTCCCATTTCCTTCTGAAGAAGTTCTCCTCAGGCCATGCACTCAGAAGCCAGGCTCAAGGTCTTAGTTCTCACTTCCAGGAGTAGAGTATTTGGGCCTTTACTCTTTTCCTTCCATTAATGTGTTCTGCACAGTATCCATGACAACACCAGCAGGCCCTCTGACTTGAATGTTACTGTTATTATTACATCTGAGGGAAGCATCAAGCTCAAACTATTTGCAACCAGGCAAATGTATATTTGGGATAGTTACAGAGTTTAAAACATAAGCAGAGTTATCAACTAAATGTATGCAGGTTTGGGAACAACACCAACTCAAGTCCAACTGCATAAATTATTTTACATCTTTGAGTTTTAAAGTCTTCATCTATAGAATGGAGATACCACTTGCCTTAAAGAATCAATGATGAAGAATAAATTAAATCATGTGACCTATATAAAAGAATGATGAATTCTCCTGTTCTAAACACCAGTAAATGAAATTCAGGCCAACCTTGGACTCTCCGAGGACAATTTATTTAATCCCTAGTTTCCATCATTGAGTCCTCCTCATTCCCAGACCCAATCCCTAGGACACATCCTGAACCTGTGCTCAGAAGTATACAAGGGCAGGGTAAAAGGAGCAATCAGCTTTGTGAACAGGAATAAAAGGGTGCGTTGTGCTAGAGAATTTTAAAACAGTAAAAAAAAATCTCAAATTCCATTTATTTTTCACTATTCCCATGAACCAGCAATTGTAAATGATGTCAGTGATAAAATATCTGTCCCCACTTCCTTGGTATACCACTGCCTGACATCCAGACTAGGGGTCCCACTACCAAGGAGTCAATTCTAGCTCATAGTGGCCCTTTAAAACAGAGTAGAACTGTTCCCTAGTGTTTCCAAGGCTGTACATCCTTACAGGAGCAGACAGCCTCACTGGGTTACGTTCATGCTTCTGGAGTCCCTGTCTGATCTCAGCCTCTGTCGAAATGGATGACAAGCCACACCCTTGATACCCTCGATGACCAGAAACTTTAATTTTTTTCAGCTTTGTGTTCCAAACTGTCTTGAGAACAAGAGGTACAGTTAGTGTCTAAATAGGTACAGATTAGAATGATGGGCCAATTTGTCAGACAGAATCTTCCTTCCTGCTTTTCATAGTTCCTTGCTTGATGTTAATCAGTGTGCCTGTTTCCTTAAAAATAGAAATTTGACCCCTAGGAGACTTTAATCTGTTTGGTTTTTAAAGGTAGTTGTTAAGTGCCATTTAGTCGGTTCCGACCCATAGCAACCCTGAATAGGGTTTCCAAAGAGCAGCTGGTGAGCTTGAACCGCCAACTTTGCAGTTCAAACGGCTTTGCAGTAAGGACCAGTAAATTACATCATGATAAACAGAGAAAAGATTGGACTTGCCAAAGACTTCATTTTGCTTGAATCCACAATGAACACTCAGAGAAGAAGCAGTCAAGAAATCACAGAACATATTGCATTAGGTAACTCTGTTGTAAAAAAAAACTTTTTAAAGTATTCAAGATCAAAGATGTCAGTTTGAGGACTAAGGTGCACCTGATCCAAGCCAAAGAATTTTCAATCACCTCATATGCATGTGAAAGTTGGGCAATGAATGAGGAAGACCATAGCAAAACTGATGCATTTGAATTATACTGTTGGAGAAGAATACAGAAAGTACCATGGACTGTCATAAGAAACACCTTTGTCTTAGAAGTCCAGACAGAATGTTCCTTAGGAGAAAGGATGGCAAGACTTTGCCTCTCATTCTTTGTACATGCTGCCAAGAGGGACCTATCTTAGCCTCCAAGGAGCACTCTGGCTGCACTTATTCCAAAACAGATCTATTAGTTCTTTTGGCAGCCCATGGCACTTTCAATATTCTCCTCCAACACCATAACTCAAAAGCATCAATTCTTCTACAGTCTTCCTTATTCACTGTCCAGCTTTCACATGCATATGAGGTTATTGAAAATACCATGGCTTGGGTCAGGTGCACCTTAATCCTCAAGCTGACATCTTTGCTCTTCAACACTTTAAAAAGGTCTTGTGCAAAAGATTTGCCTAATGCACTACGTCGTTTGATTTCTTGACTGCTGCTTCCATAAGTGTTGATGGTTGATCCAAGAAGAATGAAGCCCTTGACAACTTCAATGTTTTCTCTGTTGATAAAAATGTTATTTATTGGTCTAGTGGTGAGGAGAGGATTTTTGTTTTCTTGACATTGACATTGAGATACAATCCATACTGCAGGCTGTGCTCTTTGATCTTCAGCAGTAAATATTTTTAAGTCCTCTTCACTTTCAGCAAGCAAGGTTGTATCATCTGCACATCACAGGTTGTTAGTGAGTCTTCCTCCAATCCTGATGCCATGTTTTTGTTCATATACTCCAGTTTCTCAGATTATTTGCTCAGCATACAGGTTGAATAAGTATGGTGAAAGAATACAACCTTTCCTAATTTTAAACCATTCAGTGTTCCCATGTTCTGTTCGAACAACTGCTTCTTGGTCCAGGTACAGATTCCTCATGAGCACAATTAAGTGTTCTGGAATACTCATACTTCACAATGTTGTCCATAGCTTGTCATGATCCACACAATAGAAAGCCTTTGCATAGTCAATAAAACACAGGTAAACGTCTTTCTGATATTGTCTGCTTTCAACAAAGAGCCATCGGACATCAGCAGTGATATGCCGCGTTCCACAGTCTCTTCTGAATCCGACTTGAACCTCTGGAAGTTCTCTGTCAATGTATGCTTAAAGCCTTTTCTGTATTACCTTTAGTAAAACTTTATCCACATGGGATATCAAAGAGATTGTCCAATGATTTCTGCATTCCATTTTGTCACCTCTTTGGAATGGGCACAAATACAGATCTCTTCCAATTAGTCGGCCAGATAGTTGTCTTCCAAATTTCTTGGCAGAAATGAGTGAGTGTCTCCTGTGCCGTCTCACTTTCTTGAAAGATTTCAATTTTTATTCCATCAATTCCTGGTACCTTGTTCTTGACCAATTCCTTCAATGCACCTTGGACTTCCACCTTCAGTATCATTGGCTCTTGATCATTTGCTACCTCATGAAATGGTTGAACATGAACCATTTCCTTTTGGTACAGTGACTCTGTGTATTCCTTCAATCTTCTCTTGATGCTTTCTGCATCATTCAATAATTTGCCTAGAGAATCTTTAAATAATGAAAATTGAGGCTTGAATTTTTTCTTCAGTTCCCCCAACTTGAGAAATACTGAGCATGTTCTTCCTTTTTGGGTTTCTGCTTCCAGATCTTTGCACATTTTGTTGTAATATTTGGCTTTATCTTCTTGAGCTGATCTTTGGAATTTTCTGTTCAGCTCTTGGAACTCCTCATTTCTTCCATTTGCTTTAGCATCTCTACATTGGAGAGCACGTTTCAGTGTCTTTTCTGACATCCATTTTGACCTTTTCCTTGTTTTTTGTCTTCTCAATGACTTTAAATTCTTCCGGTCTTTGGTCTTTAGTGTTTAATGTATCAAAACTGTGTTTCAGATGACCTCTAAATTCAGGTGGGATATATTCATGGTCATATTTTGGTTCTCATGGACTTGTTTTCATTTTCTTCAGCTTCAGTTTGAATTTGCATATGAGTAATTGATGGTCTGTTCCACAGTCTGCCCCTGGCCTTGTTTTCACGATGATATGGAGCTTTTCCATTTTCTCTTTCTGCAGATGTAGTCAATTTGATTTCTATGTATTCCATCTGGTGAGGTCCATGTATATATCTGTCTCTTATGCTGTCTAAAGAAGGTATTTGAAATGAAAAAATCATTGGTTTTGCAGAATTCTATCATGCGTTCTCCATCATCATTAGTGTATGGTATATCTTGAATCAATCTCTTTTGAAATATAAAAGAAATTAAACAAGTGAGCAAAGAAGAAATTTAGAAAGAGAGTTGCCAAGCCACATGAGGATCAACCAGGAGCAGAAGGTCAACAGAGACAAGGACTTTCCTTCAAAACCAACTGACTAAGAAAGCCAGTGCTATAAATTTGGGGCTTCTTGCTTCCTAACTGTGAGAAACATTTTTTTGTTTGTGAAAGACAACCACTTGTGGTATTTTCTTTTATAGTCAAAGACAAAACAAATAAACAAAACAGCAAATCTGACCTATGAGGCTTAGGTTTCTAAGGTCATTAATCTTTATGGAAGCATAATGCCACATCTTTCTCTTGCAGAGTGGCTGGTAGGTTTGAACTGCTGTTCTTTTAGTTAACAGCCGAGTGCTTAACCACTGTGACACCAGGGTTCCTCCTGTTATAACAGCACTAGATTATTAAGACAGTAGTGGAATAATTTGGAAAAGGATAGTGGTAATGGTTGGACATGATGAATGCAATAAATTCTTAGTAGAAATTGTTGAATTGATACATTTTTTGAACATTTTATTGTGGTTAGGTGAGAATTGGCAAATGTTTTGTTATAAATATTATTATCACAATGAAAAGGCATGTCTTTGAAATAAACTATATTCCTGCCCAGAAACCACTTAACCTCCCTGAACATCACCAATCTTCAACATGCCCTGCCTGCCACCACCTGCAGAGATGCGCCTTCCCACCTCTGGAATCCTCTATTAAACAGCTCAACTTTATAATGAGTCAATTCAAAGACTCTATCTCCTTGTCCCTTGTGCCCATTGCTTAGCCCTAGATTTAATCTCTACTGCCATTGAGCCTTTTACAAAGAGATTTCAATGTAAAATCAGAACATGTTGGTCCCTGGATAGAAACATCTAATTAACCTGACTGGATAGTTTAAAAAAAAAAAAAAAAATTATCTTTCATCAGTCATTCAGAAAAGGCTGGTCTTTATCTTAGTAACAAAGAGGGGACCTTAATTATGGCAATTCTACTGAATAAATCAAAAAACAAGTTTTCAGTATGCAAACGCCCTCTGTTAGACAAAGTAAAATGAGTGTTGCAATAGGTACCATTACTCTGACAGGAGCAACAAGAAAACTTTGTCTCTGTTTAGTTTCCCTCTGATATAATAGCACTGAATAGCCACTGACACCATATTTGTGTCTGAAGAGCAAGAATGAGCAATAAACAAAAGGAATGTCTTACACATCTTTTTTCTACTCAACAACCTGCATAACATTAATGCCACTTTACAGTTTTATTTGAACTATGGTTTTGGTAAAAAAAAATATTGAATGTACCGTGGGCTTCCAGAAAAACAGGGCTGTCTTGGAGGAAATACAACCAAAATGCTGCTTAGAAGTGAGAATGGAAAGACTTCATATTGCATACTTTGAACATGCCGTCAGAAAGGACCAGTTCCTAGAGAAAAACATCACGCTTGTTAAATTAGAGGGTCAGGATTTCGACCAGCATCATGGCTGCCCTCAGACCCCTGGTGAAGCCCAAGATTGTCAAAAAGAGGACCAAGAAGTTCATCCGGCACCAATCAGATCGTTATGTCAAAATTAAGCGTAACTGGCGCAAGCCCAGAGGCATTGACAACAGGGTGCGGAGAAGATTTAAGGGCCAGATCTTAATGCCCAACATTGGTTATGGGAGCAACAAGAAGACAAAACACATGCTGCCCAGCGGCTTCCGCAAGTTCCTGGTCCACAACGTCAAAGAGCTGGAGGTGCTGCTGATGTGCAACAAATCTTACTGTGCAGAGATTGCTCACAACGTCTCCTCCAAGAACCATAAAGCTACCATGGAAAGAGCAGCCCAGCTGGCCATCAGAGTCACCAATCCCAACACCAGGCTGCGCAGCGAAGAAAATGAATAGACAGCCTGTTTTCAAGTTTTATTTGTGCTAAAAAAAAACCATAAAAGCGCTGCCATCTGGGGAAAGAAAAAAAAAATTAGAGGGTCAGTGTAAAAGAGGGAGGCCCTCACTGAAATGGACTGACAGAGTAGTTGCAACAGTGGGTTCAAACACAGCATCAATTGGAGTCCTGATGTGGCGCTGTGGGTTAATGCGCCAGACTGCAAAGTCATTTGAACTACAAGGTCAGCAGTTCAAACTCACTAGCTGCTCTTCGGAAATCCTATACATGGTATAGAGTAAGAACTGGACTGGACGGCACTTAACAACAACAACAGCATCAATTGCAAGGATGGCGTAGGACCCAAAAGTGTTTCATTCATTCTGTTAACATGTGATCATTGAGTCAAAGCCCATTAGATGGCAACCTACAACAACAGTTTTACACAACTGTGTTGATACTTATTTTTTTTAATGCTCATCATTTTATTTTGCCCCCTTTTAAATCCTCTAATATAAGTAAAGAAAGTGTTTTATTATATAAAAGAGGGAAATGAGACAGAGAGTGAGTAGGCATGGGATAAGCAAACTGTTCATTTTGCAAGTAATCACTACATACAGACTTCATGAGAGGCACTAGAGAAACCATTGGTGAGCAAAACAGAGATGCTCTCTGCTCCCCCACCTCTTAAAATAACGAGAATAAAACAAAAGATTAAACAAGTAAATGGGATAAGTGCTAGGATGGTTGTTGTTGTTGTTGTTAAGTGCCATCGAGTCAGTTCTGACCTATAGCGACCTTGTATATGGTTTCCGAGGAGCAATTGATGAGCTTGAACCGCCAACCTTGAAATTCAAACCAACTTGCAGTCCAGTGTATTAATCCACAGTGCCACACAAGGACTCCAAAAAAAAAAGCCTACAGCACCCGGTATTCCCAGGCGGCCTCCTATTCAAGTACTAACCAGGCCAGACCTTGCTTAGCTTCTGTAATTGGGCACGTTCAGGGTGATATGGCCACAGATGGGTGGTGGTGGTATAAGTGCTGTCGAGTCAGTTCTGACTCATAGAAACCCTGTATAGGTTTCCCAAGGAGCAGCTAGTGGGTTTGAACCACCAACCTTATGATTAGCAGTCCAGTGCTGATCCTACAACGCCACTCCAGAACTCCAAGTGCTAGGATAGGAGAAGAAAAAAAGTGGTGCATCAAACCTAGTCTAGAGTGGGTCCTGGGAATATTCATCCTGAAGGACGAATAGGAGACAGCCAAAGGTTTGGCTTACTCAAGTAGGCCAGCTTAAAGGGGAGAGTCAAGGATTTAAGGCAGGTGATGATGATGAGCAATACTAACAGAGCACACACACATGAACACAAACACAGCAGGATATAGGAGACAGCCAAAGGTTTGACTGAATCAAGGAGAATACACTTCATAACTACATAGAAGTGTTTCTGTTGACATGATGAACTGATTTATTGTTTTAAGATTCTTTTCACAAATGAGAAATGCCTTTAGTTTAAGGTACATTTTTTTATTGATCATTCTTTTGTGGACTATGTGTTTTTTACAATAGATTCTACACGGGGACTTTACGTTTTTATGCCTATGAAGATATGAAAATCTCAGTACAATGAAAGCAACTTTCTATCCTCAACTTGGCTTCTCAAGCTCCCTTCCTCTTTTTGCTTGATGGTCTCTCAGTCATTTTCTTTCCATTCTGAATTTTGAGTTATCTTATGTTACCACATTCTCCCAGCTCTAAGTGCTACTCTTTTTAGTATATTTTCTGTTGTTGTCGTTAGGTGTCATTGAGTCTATACTGACTCACAGTGACCCTATGCACAACAGAACAAAACACTGCCTGGTCCTGCACCAACCTCACAATCATTGCTAGGTTTTAGTCTATTGCTGCCGCCACTATGTCATTCATCTTGTTGAGGGTCTTCCTCTTTTCCACTGACCCTCCACTTTACAAAACATGATGTTCTCCTTTAGGGACTGATTCTTCCTGATAATATGTCCAAAGCATGAGAGATAAAGTCTGGCCATCCTGGTTTCCAAGAAGCATTCTGGCTGTACTTCTTCCAACATAGATTGTTTTGTTCTTTTGGTACTTTTTATATTCTTCACCAACACCACAACTCAATGTATCAATTATTCTCTGTTCTTTATTTGTTGTCCAACTTTCACATGCATGTGAAAATGCCATGGCTTGGGACAAGTGCACCTTAGTCTTCAAAGTGATATCTTTGTTCTTGAACACTTTAAAGAAGTTTTGGACAGCAGATTTGCCTAACGCAATACATCATTTGAATTCTTGACTGCTGCTTCCATGAGTGTTGATGGTTGATCAGAGCAAAATGAAGTCTTTGACAGCTTTAATCTTTTCTCCATTTACCTTGGTGGTATTTGTTGGTCCAGTGGAGAGTATTTTTGTTTTCTTTCCATTGAGGTGTAACCCATACCAAAGACTGTGATCTTTACTCTTCATCAGTGAGGATTTTAAGTCCTCTTCACTTTCAGCAAACAAGGTCGTGTCATCTGCATATCACAGGTTGTTAATGAACCTGGTACCATGTTTTTCTTCATCTAATCCAGCTTCTCAGATTATTTGTTCAGCATACAGATTTAATAAGTATAGTGAAAGAATACAACCATTGCATACACTTTTCCTAATTTTAAATGATTCAGTGTTCTATTGTTCCGTTCGAACAACTGCCTCTTTATCTGTGAACAGGTTTTTCATGAGCATAATTAGTGTTCCAGGAATACTCATTCTCCACAATGTTGTAAATAGTTTGTCATGATCCACACAATCAAAATCCTCTCGTAGTCAATAAAGCACAGGTGAACATCTTTCCAGTATTCTCTGATTTCAGCCAAGATCCACCTGCTGTCAGCAATTGTCCCTCATTCCATGATCTCATTCCCCCCAAAAAACTGTCCCTCATTCCATGTCCTCACCTCTCTTTGGAATGGGCACAAATATGAATTTCTTCCAGTCAGTTGGCCAGATAACCATTTTCTAAATTTCTTGGCATAGATGAGTGACTACCTCCAATGCTGCATCAGTTTGTTGAAAGATTTCAATTTGTATTTCATCAGTTCCTAAAGGCTTGTTCTCTGCCAATGCCTGAAGTGCACCTGAGATGTCTTTCTTTAGTATCATTCATTAGCTCTTGATCATATGCTACCTCTCAAAACAGTTGAACATCGACCATTTCTTTTTGGTGCAGTGACTCTGTATTCCTTCCATCTTCTTTTGATGCTTTCTGTATCATTCAATATTTTGTTCATGTGGTTGATGTTTTTAAGTGCCAAAACAATTAGTTCAAACCCATAGCGACCCTGTGTAGGGTTTGCAAGGAGCATGTACTGAGCTTGAACCTCTGACCTTGTGGTTAAAACAGATTTTGCAGTCCAGCATATTAATCCACAGTGCCACACCAGGATTCCATTTTGTCCATATAATCCTTCAGCATTGCAAATTGAGGCTTGACATTTTTCTTCAGTTCCCTCAGCTTGAGAAATGCTGAGGTGTTCTCCCCTTTTGTTTTCCAACTCCAGATTTTTGTGCATTTCATTATAATACTTTACTTCACCTTCTTGAGCTGCCCATTTACATTTTCTGTTCAGCTCTTTTACTTTCTCATTTCTTTTATATGCTTTAGTACCTCTACACTGGAGAGCAAGTTTCAGAGTCTCTTTTGACATCCATTTTGATCTTTCTCTTCTTTCTTGTCTTCTTAATGATCTTTTACTTTCTTCATGTATGATGCTCTTGATGTCGTCCCACAATTTTCCTGGTCTTAGGTCACTTGTGTCTAATTCATCAAATCTATTCCTGAGATGATCTCTAAATTCAGGTATGATATATTCAAAGTCATATTTTGGCTCTAGTGAACTTGCACATGAGCAACTGATGATCTGTTCCACAGACTTCCTCTGGCTTTGGTTAATGATATGGAATTTTTCCAATGTCTCTTTCCATAGACACAATCAAGTATATTCCTTAGTATTCCATCTGTTGAGAACCATGTGTATAGCTATCTTTATATTGTTTAAAAAAGGGTATTTGCAATGAACAGGTCACTGGTCTTGCAAAATTCTGTCATGTCATCTCCAACATCATTTCTATCACCAAGTTTCCAACATTTGCATTTTAGTAAAATGCTTTGTCTTCCCTCAGTCAAAAAATTTTATTATTGAAGTTATTTTGTTATAAGTTGACTGATCCAATGTCCTTTCTCCAGCTGCCATAAATTCCAAATGCAGCTCCTCTTTGCTCTTTTAACATGAAGAGGGAGTGGTATTCATAAAGGGCTTCAAACTGGTTCATTCCAGTTCTATCACCTGCTGAGAATCTGCATTTCCACCCCAGATATACAGAATCAGCATCTACATTTAATAAGAGTCCTGTTTCTTGTGTACATATTAGAATCACCTGGATATCTTGTTAAAATGTAGATTCTGATTCTGTATATACAGGATGAAAATACAAGTTCTGAGCATGGGATAGAACTGGAATAAACCAGTTAGAAGCTCTGCTTTTACAACTTTTCTACATATACAGAAAAGTCCTGATGTGGTGCTATAGGATAAGAACAGGACCACAGGTCGATTTCAACCATGAGGTTGGTGGCTCAAACTCACCAGTCACTCCTCAGAAACTCTAGGGTCTGTACCAGTTGGAACTGACTCAGAAATATAAAGAAATTAAAAGCTCCAGCTACAGACTCTGAGCCAAACTCCCACTCATTCAAGCAAATGAAATTTCTCTCATGTCCCATGGAAACTCTAAGACTGCAAAGGATATGGGTTCTTTATTTTATATTCTTCAAAACATCTATTGTTGATGTGTGGTCAGGGCCACTAGTGGCCAATAAAAAATGAAGGTATTTACAAGGGGGAACACCTGCAATTTATAACATCCACCCATTTACTTTTTTTTTTTTTTTTT
>NW_006408575.1:12720392-12721049 GCF_000296735.1 Chrysochloris asiatica | reverse complement strand
TTTACTTTTTATGAAGGTGTATTTTTGTTGTACATACACAGTCTGAAATTACCTTTTTGTCTTTGTTTATTCTGTATCTTCCACCAAAATATTTCCATGAAAACAAGGACTTCATCTGTTTTGCCCAACATCATATCCTGGGTGCTAAGTAGACTGATGATGCACAGTAGATTCTTAAAATATATTTGTTGGGTGTATGGATGATGGTAAAATAAAAGCACTGTAGAACTACTCAATCCAATCAAGGATTTTATAAATGGAACACCTGATTGATATATATATATATAAAACACCTCATGTTTATAACATAATTATGGTTGGTTTCTTGGTCACAAATAAATCTTTTTTTGTTTCCCATGGCATCCTATCATTTGGATCTCAATCAAACAAGGACCTCCTTCCTTGCCTTCCATGAGGGAAATTTGGTCACACATTGGAGATCACGGTCTAAGATACCATTGGCCAAGCTGGGAAACTTATGCTGGTAAAATTTAAATATGCCTTTCTGAAGATGCCTGGGGTACATAATTGAATTCAAACATATTTATTGATACACACTCTTCATCAAGAATTGGAGCACCTAGAAAGAAATAAGCAACTTCAAAAAGAATAACACCACTAATTGGTTTGACGAATTTGTTGTTGTTGTTAAGTGCC
>NW_006408575.1:12712444-12718592 GCF_000296735.1 Chrysochloris asiatica | reverse complement strand
TCTGCTCAATCTTTTGACTGATGCATCTAATCCATTTACATTTAGTGTAATTGTCTATAGGTATAGCATAGTGGTTACAAATTGGGTTGCTAACCTCAAGGTCAGCAGATTGAAACTACCAGCTGTTCCATGGCAGAAAGATGAAGACTTCTGCACCTGTAAATATTTGCAGCCTTGGAAATTCTACATTTGATCGCTATTAGTCGGAACCGACTCCATGGCACATAACCAACCAACCATGAATTTATTGCTGCCATTTTGCTGTGTATTTTTGTGTGTGTGATACTGCTGGTTTCTTTACTCCACCTCATTTTCTGTGCTGAGTTAATTTTGTTTGCGGGTTTTGTTTTCATTTCTGTAGCGTTAATATTTACTAAATCTTTCAATTTTCCTCTTTTCTCATTTTGATGTGTAGGTGCATTAATTTCTTTGACATTACCGTGTAATTTTTTTTTCCCCTGATTAAAACTGTTTTATCTTGAAATCTACTTGACTTCCTTGCCATTTGGAAGTTCTGCCTCTATGCTATGCCCTCTTTTTTCTTTGTAGTTTTTCATTATACATTTATATCTCTAATATCCTATTTTCAGTCTTGTAGGTTTGTTTTACTTTAAATATTTCTATATCTGGATTGAGTTCTGGGTGGTGCTGTCATGAATGGTTTTCTCAGGTTGTTGTCTGCTGTTGTTGGTTCTCAATTCAAAGAGCACCCTTTAGTAGTTTTTGTAATATCATTACAAATTCCTTTCATTTCTGATTATCCCGAAATGTCCTAATTTCACCATTATATTTGAGGACCAGCTTTGCTTGGTACATGATTCTTGGTTAGCATTTTTTTTTCTTTCAGAGTTTTGTATATGTCATCCCGCCTGCTCAATCAAAGTTTAGTCTCTTTGGTTCTCCTTCATAGATAACTTTTTGGTTTTCCAAAGCTGCTCTCAGGGTTTTTCCTTGTCTTTGGTTTTGGAAAGTTTGATTATGATCAGTATTGGTAATTTTATTTTGGGATCTAGCCTGTTTGGAGTTTGTTCAACTTCTTGCATGCTTATCTTATCTTTTATGATGTTAGGAAAACTTTCTTCCAACAACTCTTTGACAATTTTCTCTGTGCTTTTTAATGTCTCTTCCTGTTCTGGAATTATGGTCACCTGTAAGTTGTTCCTATTCATGGCTTTCTTCAGATGTTTTCATTCTTTTTTCTGATTGTTCCTCTAGCATATTAGTATTGAAAGATTTATCTTTAACAGGTTTCCACTGCTTCAAATATATTTCTTTGCACTTTAAATGTCATGTCAATTTCTGAAATCTTAGCGTTAATCTTCTTGATTTCTAATTGTGGATTTTGTATTGTTTCAAAATTTACATTTGTTGGCTTGTTCTTGTAGTGTTTTCCTGAATTCTTCAAAGTTTTTTCTGTGTTCTTGCTTTCCTTGCTCTTTCTTTGAAAGTACCTAAATATCATTCTTTTGAATTATTTTTTCAGTTAGTTCCATTACATTTTCTTCCTCAGAAACATTTTCTGGCTCTGCATCTTGGTCATTTGTTTGAGTCATTGTCTCATTTTTCTTTGTGTGAGCTAAAATTGTCTGTTGTCTCCAGGACATTGTGGCATTGTTACATTTGTATGTAATTGATGATTGCATGTTTGTGTGTTCTTAGGCTCTCACCAACTATCTCCTGTGGGCAAGAATAGAGTAGAAGCAGTGTTATCATTTGGTCTTCTTATACCTCAGTTTAGGGTGGGTTTGGCTGGTGTTGACTGCTGTCTATTGTTAACCAGGTAGAATAGGACCTGGCATCAGCTTTTGCCCAGTGTGTATAGCTGCAAAGAATAGAATTGTGGCTGAGCTGAATGGATACTGTTGTTGTCTTCCTTCCAGTCACCTCTGTGACTCTGTTCCAGCAGGTTCCTTCTGTTGCCAAAGCTGCTCACAAAATTTCAAGATTGTTGTGTTGCATCTGCCCAGTCATTTACCAGTCAGTCTCCCTCTCTCTCTGTCCCTGCTCAGCTTCTCCTCCTAGCCTTTGAATTTTGACATTTTCAACTAATATTGAATACATCATGTACTGCCAGAAAAACAAACAAATCTGTCTGGAAAAAGTACAGCTGGAATGCTTCTCAGAAGTGAGGATGATGAGACTTCATTTCACATCTTTTGGACATGTTATCAGGAGGGACCAGTCCCTGGAGAAATATATCATATTGGTAAAGTACAGGTTCAGTGAAGGAAAGAAAGACCCTGAATGGATGGATTGATACAGTGGTCAATGGGCCCACACATAACAACAATTGTGAAGATGGTAGCAGACCAGGCAGTGTTTCATTCTATTGTACATAGGGTCGCTATAAGTCAGAACTAACTTGATAGTATCAAACAACAATATACTTACAAAAAGAAGGCCTGCTGGCACAGTGATTAAATGCTCAGCTGCAAGCCCTGATAGTGTAGTAGTTCATGAGTTAGGCTACTAACCACAAGGTGAGTAGTTCAAATCTACCAGTTGCACCATGTGAGATAGGTAAGGCTTTCTGCTCTGGTAAAGATTTGCAACCTTGAAAACCCTATACAGGGTCACTATAAGTCAGAACCCACTCAACAGCACTTAACAAGCTAAAATCAGAATCCAATTGCTATTCTTAATCTTGTGTTCCTTATGCAAACTGAAGATAGCAAAATGAATGACACTCAGGCCACTACTCTTTCCTCCCCAGCTCATGGTAGGCTTACTAATCAATCTTTCCCACTGTGTCAAGAGGAAAATTTATGAGCCATTCAACATGATGTTCAAGGCAGCCCTACCAATTAATTTCATATTGAAACCTGAGAATAAAAACCTATTTGACTTCCTTTAATTTCCTCTGTAAATTAAGAAGCCTCTGATGAAAAACAATACTGACCTGAAAATTGCAAGTTGCACAGTGTGGTGCTGTGGGATAATGCACTGGAACACAAGGTCGGTTTGAACTGCAAGGTCAGTGGTTCAAATCTACCAGCCGCTCATCAGAACCCCTATACAGGGTCACAATGAGTCAGAACTAACTCGAAGGCACTTAACAACAACAATAACAACTAAAGAATCACAAAGATGATGAGCTAGTAGGGCAGGAAATGGGATGAATTTTGAATTTTACATTCTATAGTTTCCCCAAAGTCATAAGCCTTGGGTTTAATTTTGCTCTAGTTGCTGGAGGAAATAAGTATGAATCATCATCACTACCATGGGATATTCAACTATTACATTCAAATAGTGGTTAATTACATTCCCTACCTCCATTAAGGAGTCCTGGTGTGGCGCTGCGGATTAATGCACCAGACTGCAAAGCCATTTGAACTGCAAGGCTGGTAGTTCAAGCTCACCAGCTGCTCCTCGAAAACCCTATCCAGGGTCACTATGGGTCAGAACCGACCCGATGGCACATAACAACAACAACAACCTCCATTAAAGAGGTAAATAATTATTTCAACCTCTCTCTGGGTGACCAGTGTGTATATATTCTGTCCTTAATCCCTCCATGAAAACAGTTAAATAGTGCTTTTTTACAAGCAACCTAGCCTTAAACATAGCCTCTTTAGAGGTGATATGCTAACTCAGAAATAACATCTTATATAAATTCAAATGATTCTCAGTTATAGGAAAACAGTTGTAGGTGCGTCTCTTAGAATCCTTCTTCCCTTTTTGAGTGACTCATTCTTCTTAATTTAGCAAAAATGCTAAAGAATAATAAAAGTGATAACATACATGAAGAGGTGAGTCAGCCAACACCATCAAATCATTTCCTTTTAGATGGGCTGACTGCATCTTTCATATTTTCTAACAATAAATAGCTTTAAAAAGAGATGCTTCTTAAATTAGCACTTAGCAGAAATAAAAACCTACGTATTATTTGCTGAATAACTGGAACAAAAATAGAAATATGAAAGTGTCCAAGGATTGATGAGTCCCCCAGAATTCCAATCAAAA
Source organism: Chrysochloris asiatica (assembly GCF_000296735.1). NCBI lineage: Eukaryota > Metazoa > Chordata > Mammalia > Afrosoricida > Chrysochloridae > Chrysochloris > Chrysochloris asiatica. Next base: position 12,714,629 of record NW_006408575.1, on the reverse strand, counting down.
CTATAGCTGGTGAAATCATCTGTGTCTGAGAACACCCACCTTTTCAGTTCTACAAAGAATTCCCAAAAACTGCTGTAAACTGAAGATAAACGTTTTTCAGCACTGCCTATCGTGGATTGAATGTGTCCCTCCCAAAAAAATTATGTGTTACTTTGGCTGGGTCATGCTTCTTAATGGTTTGCGATTCTATAATGATGTACTTTGTCAATTATGTAATGGTGTAATCTGAGAACCTCCTAGAACCAGGGAATGATTGATGCCAAAACACATGTAGATCTTTAAGGAGCACCAGGCCCACAGATGTTGAAAGGAGACAAGGTTCTGCTCCAAAAGTCAACAGCGAGACAAAGCCTTCACCTAGAGCTGGGGCCTGAATTCAGATTTGTAGTTTGCTAAACTGTGAGGGAATATATTTCTGTTTGTTAAAGTTATCCACTTGTGGTGTTTCTGTTATAGCAGCACCAGAGAACTACTGCCTAATTGCTGTGCTTACACTGGTCATTTGGGTCATCAGAGTGTGTCTGCCATGTGCGATCACTGAGCAATTTCCTATTTAAATGTACTCTGAAAGCAGATTGTCTGCTAAGGTACCTGTGACAAGTTGGCATTTGGGAATTTGTCTATCTTATTTGATAAAGGTCAGCCTACTTAGATTCATCATCTTTCATTTTGACGTTCTTCCCCCAAATTATCCTTGAAGGGTTTCAAGGATATATCCTGGTATATTCTGGTCATCAGTAGTCCTTGCATTTTGACTCTCTAGCCAATCCCCAATCTCAATTCTCTCCAATTTAGCCATAACACCTACCATTTGTTAAGTATTACTATACGCTTGGCATTATTCTAAGAGATATGTGAATATCATCTCACAAGTAATAGGTAGGTGCTAAAGCTATCTCCATTTTGCAAATGGGGAAAGTGAGACTGAGAGAGATCAAATAACTACTCTCAAGTCACCAAGCCTGTAAATATCAGATCCTGGATTCAAAGACAGGATTCAGAACCTTTGCACTAAATTCTGAGTGACTATGCCTCAGAGTCAATGACACTTCATTCAGACACTCAAAGAAAAAGGCTAGAATTCTGTTATGATCCTCTATCTCTCAATTTCTTGTGTTGAACCAATATGATATTTTAATATCAAGATCTAAAATGCCAAAGAGTTAATTCTCTTACTTTTGCCAACAATAGCATAAAACCAAAATGCCATAAGCATTTTTCTTTGGACTATCCAGCAAATGAAACTCTTTTCCACACTTGGAGAATTCCCCCCATCTTAAACCTCTAGCTAAGTGCCAGAGTTTGAAAATATGATAATCATCTTCCCAGCCTCCTTTAAATACAGAGTGATAGTCTCACTTTGAACTAGGGATAGACTTACAGAGAAAAGGAAACTGTAAAGTATCCATTAAAAAGGCAAGTAGTGACAAAAATATCCCACTCACAGGGGAAACGGAATCTGTAGTGTCCATTCTAGCCAGCACAATATAAGCTCTGGCATTCAGAATCAGTGGTTGCAGCAGTACAAACCTTACCAGACTAGTTTTATGTCCAAGATTTCTCCACATTTCCCACTGTGATCCTGGTTACCTAATCTCCTTTTGACCATATCCAGTTCCCCAACATTTCTGGCTATTGTGGGGCTGCCCCAAACCCTTTCAATGAATTTTTTCTCAACTTGTGACAATCATTCAGTTTCTGTTTCTAGCTCAGACTAGTCCAGAAAGGCACAGGTCTTTCATTGCAAATGCCTCCATTCTCTACCATCATTTGCCAGTCACTTCACCAGATAAGAAAGGAGAGCTAATTTTATAATAGAATCTAGAATTTCTGCAGCCAGAGTTGAGATTCAAAGTCAATTCCAGAGGCTGGGCTTGATGGTGGATAAGGTAGAAGTGCAGTGAAAATCTCCATCAGCAATACCACAGAATACCAGATGAAACAGGTTCAGAGGAGAGCTCCAAAACTCTGAACCACATAGGTAGGGATATTTTAAAAGTTTGAAGGCTTATAGCTAGTGGAACATGTAGCCAAAGTAAGAAATCTCATACTTTAGACTGCTGGGCTCAGTAGCCCAGAGTCAACAAATTGGGCAAGACTAAACAGCAAGACAAAGCGAGGGAGCAAGCAGACCTGCCAGGAAATAACCACCATGGGAACCTTGGAGCAAAGGTGACAATATTCT
>NW_006408575.1:12710131-12711274 GCF_000296735.1 Chrysochloris asiatica | reverse complement strand
AAAGCAAAAACAGATGACCATATCAGCACACGTCCAGAAACAAGAAAAAATGTCTGAGACAAATCACCTAAAGGTAGACCTGGACTCCATTCTGCAAGGAGAGCAGGCCTTGGAAATGCTTGAGAAGGAATTCAGAAAAATGATGATAAAATGTTTCAAAACACTTTAAAATGGAGTTGAGAAAAATAAAGTGGAAATCAGGAAAGCACTACAGGAACAATGAAATAAGATAGATACAGCATTGGAAACAATCCAAAACCTACAGAAAGAGGTTCAAATGATAAATAATAGAATATCAAAAATAGACAATACACTGAAAGGGCAAAGGAGTAGAATTTGAAGAGATGGGAGCCAGAACTAGTGAGCTGAAGGACAAATCTCTCAATTCCACTAAAATAGAAGAGCAAGCAGAAAAAATTATTTTAAAAATCCGAAGAAGGTCTACGATTCATGTTGGACAACCTGAAGAGGAATAGCAAGAATTATCGGTGTTCTGGAACAGGAAGAATCACACAAGTCCACAGAATATATAGTCGAGGAGCTGCTGTAAGAAAATTTCTCTAACATCCTGAAAAGTTAAAAGATAAGCATTCATGAAGCTCAACAAACCCCAGAAAGGATAGACCCCAAAAGAAAATCACCAAGACATAGCATAATCAAGCTCTCCAAAATCAAAGATAAGGACAGAATCCTGAAAGCAGCTAGGTGAAAGAAAAAGGTTGCATACAAAGGCAAGCAAGTCATGTTAAGCTCGGATCTCTCAACAGAAACGAGCAGGCAAGAAGGCAATGGGGAGACATATATAAAAGCCTGAAAGAAAAAAACTGCCAACCAAGAATTCTTTATGCAACAAAGCTATCAATCAAATATGATGGTGTAATCAAAACATTCCAGGATACATAGAAGCTAAGGGATTTTGCCAAAGCCAACCCTGCACTATAAAACATCCTAAAGGGAATTCTGTGGTCTGAGAACCAACAAGACCAGACCACAACCAGAGACTGAAATACGTGGCAGGACCTCCAAGAACAAAATCAACAGATGGAAGAGTCAAGAGCAGAACAAAACTACAAGATCAAACTTAGAGAATCTGGGAGGTCAGTCTATGATCAAAATAATTACAATGTGAATGAAGGTAAACAC
>NW_006408575.1:12688139-12689607 GCF_000296735.1 Chrysochloris asiatica | reverse complement strand
GTCTAATATATTAAAATCAATTAATCGGAGGTCATCATTAGATCCTAAGACTAATTACTTCTGAGTTACGTAAAGGACAGTTAAAAACAGAGATACGGTCACAAATGCTACTGACCACTATGAAGACAAATGCATTCACAAGTCCAGGAAGGTCAAAGATTGCCAAATAATAGAAGCAGAAATGATGAGTCTCTGAGTGGCACAAATAGTTAAATGTGGGACTAGTAACAAAAAGTTTGGCAGTTTGAAATCACCAGAGGAAATAAATAAAGGAATATTTTCACTTAAAAAAAAAAAAAAAAATCTTATGAGACCGTGGGTGTATTATATACATGGTCAGATGTTGCCCTAAATGATGTTAGGCAGCACATATCTGTATTTCTGTTACAAACAAACTAAAGCAAACCAACTGCCATAGATTCAATTCAGACTCATATGACCCTGTATAGGGTTTCCAAGGCTGTATGTCTTTATGGAAGCAGAAAGTTTCATCTTTCTCCCACAGACCAGCTGGTGGGTTTGAACTTCTAACCCTGCAGTTAGCAATCCTGTGCTTCTCCTACAGTGCCATCAGAGCTAGGAAGCTAAGACAATGTTCCTTAAAAATAAAGTGACTAAAAGCTGAAATAGACAGGGTGCATACATTCCTGTGCTTGACTTTCTGTAATTCTTTACACAGTCGAGGTTGTGTGCATTTGTGGTGTGGGTTTCAAACATGTATATGCTACAAAATGATTTGTAAATGTCTTCTATGTAGGAATCGTACCTATTGAAATTTCCAACTGCTTACAATTGTGCTTCTACTAAGATACCACACACTTTTCTCATTCAACTGAGATTCATCAAGTATTTCCTACTGTTACACACTTTATTAGAATCTCTGGTAACATAGTGGATTATGTGTTGGGCTGCTAACCACAAAATTAGCAGTTTGACTCTATCAGCCACTCCATGATTGAAAGATGAAGTTTTCCTGCTCTCATAAAGATTTACAGTCTCCGAGACACTATATAGGTGTGCTATGAGTCAGAACTGCCTCCCCGGCATACCATCACCACCACCAACAATACAGAAATGATGATTCAGTCCTTGTCTCTGACAACTCCAAGGCTACTGGGGGAAGTAGCCTCATAAATAAATGCCCATAATACAATGTGACAAGAGCTACTGAAAAGAAATACAGAGAGCAATAGCAACACTCAAGTTGGCAGAGCTTCCAGGGGAACTCCAGAAAGGTAAGTTGTATTTTTAAAAAAACTCAAAAGAAAAACATTTAAAAGATTAATGCTAACTAATAAGTCATCAACTTTTACTGATGACTTATAGCAACAAGTCATCAACTTTTACTGATAACTTAAAACAATTTCACATGCTATAAGTACCTACCAGTAGTGCAGTGGCTGTGTAGGATAAGTATTATTCTGCTAACCACAAGGTTAGCTCTCTAAGCCCACCAGCTGCTCTGTGA
>NW_006408575.1:12686651-12687719 GCF_000296735.1 Chrysochloris asiatica | reverse complement strand
CTCTCAGAAACCCTATCAGGGTCACTATAATTCAGAACCAACTCAATGGCACACAGCAACAAGAAAAATTTTTGGAAGTAAATTACCAGGGCTTTCTTCCCCAGATGCCTTTCAGTGTACTCAAACCTCCAACCATTCAATTTGCAGCTAAGCATATTAGGCATTTGCATCACTTAGGGACTCCCCAATCCTAATAACTCTATGCTTTTCTTTTGAGATTTACCACCATTCTATTATTGTGTGCAGTCATGGTAGGAGGGTAGCTCCACAGGCTCACTGTGCACTACAAAAGCTGAAATCATCAGAGCCTTCCTCTCCCTTCTCACAGAACAGTCAGGGAGCAGACCTGTGGCCTCAGCTCAGTCAGCTGAGACTTTGAATCTGAAACAAATGTTGCAGGGAGAGAAGGAAGAGTTGATGCTACATCAACCAGTAGATCAAACAGCCCTTACTGCCATGATACCACTGCATGGGTCCTGTTACCTAGTCTTCCTGAATCCTCTAGTTCCTGTCCTTTCCCAAACCTGATCCTCCAGCCTGCCTTGAATTGAGAGCCTTCCATTATATTTCTATTTGCTTAAGAGTCCGATTCTGTTGTTTACAAACCAGGACCCTAACTGAGCCTCTGTGGCCAGACCTCACATAGCAGGTTATAGAACTCAACAAAATTCTGCGAGGTCACATTACCTCCTCCTTGCAGAAGCCCATCAATCATTTTTCCTTTCACTGCTACCATCACACTCCTCTGAGCTTCTCTCTTTCCACTCACGTTCTCAGACACTTTCTTTCTCCTTTGCAAGTTGACAACCTCCAACCGCCCCCCACCCCAAAAGTTATTTTACATGAGAATTTTTAGCTATGTCTAGGTACTAGTTAATGACAAGCCACATATACCCTCCCAAGCCTTTGGAAACTATTAAATATAATGTTACAAGGTTACCATATATAGAATACTGAGCTGGGAAATGATGCTAGACCTTAAGTCTCCTTGCTTTAGTTTTATGAGTAGTTAAGCTGAAAGTACTCCCAGGGTTTAAGATATCAATTAAATTGAATACATAGAATAGA
>NW_006408575.1:12684681-12686094 GCF_000296735.1 Chrysochloris asiatica | reverse complement strand
ATTCATTGCTGAATCCCCAAATCCAGTCCAATGGAACAAGTCCTTGATATGTATTTGTTTTTTTTAAATAAGTGAATGTCAGACATAGGACTAAGTACTTCATCTTCATATGCATTATTTCACCTAGTCCTATCAACAATATGATTGGGTATTATTCTGGTGTTATAGGATAGGTCCCTATGAATCAGAACCTACTAGATGACACTTAACAACAACATGGTATTGTTGTTATATGCCATCTAGTGACCCTTTAGGACAGAGTATCATTACTGTTGAGTGCTGTTGAGTCCGTTTCGACTCATAGTGACCCTATGCAGGATTTCTGAGGCTATATCTCTTTACAGAAGCAGAAAGTCTCATCTTGGTCCCACAGAGCAGCTGGTAGGCTCAAACCACCAACTTTATGATTAGGAGTTCGGTGCTTATCCTATAGAACAACACCATTCCCACAGGACAGAGTATAGCTTCCCCATAAGGTTTCCAAGGCTATAAACTTTATAGAAGCAGACTGCCACATCTTTCTTCTGAAGAGTGGCTGGTGGGTTTGAACCACCAACTTTTCAGTTAGCAGTCAAGTGCTTAACCACTGTACCACCACGGTCCCATCTATGTGTTGTTGTGGTTGTTTGCTGTCGAGTCAGTTCCAACACATAGTGACCCTGTTTAGGGTTTTTGAGGAGCAGTTGATGAGCTTGAACAGACGACCTTGCAGTTCAAATGGCTTTGCAGTCTGACGCATTAAACCACAGTGCCACACCAGGACTTTGACTATGTCCCCATCTATAGCAGATATAAAAACGGAGGCAACAAGAGGTGTCCCCATCTATAGCAGATATAAAAACGGAGGCAACAACTAGGAAGTAAGACATCAGGACTTGAATCCAGGCTCAGATGACTCCCAGGCGTTTGTTCTTCAGCACTATGCTGGACTGCCTCCCCCTACACTGCTTAGGCATGGCCACTGCCACCATCAAGGAGCCCTTTTGCCAGTGAAGGAAGCATATAATGGACAGAACTGTGACTGCAGGCAGTTGACCAGCTCAGAGTTAGGGAATAAGCCACAGGCAGTGCCTGCATACCCACTGCCACAAGTCTCATGTGGCTGTCTACTGCCACCACCTCTTCACTGAATACCCATTCATCCTGCTGGTGATCAGAGCTTCCTCCCATACAATTACATGAGTCATTCTCCTACCCAAAACCCTTCAATGGTTTAGCCATTGCCCTTAAGATAGCATCAAAAGCCTGCTACTCAAAATGTGTTTCTTGAGCACCTGGAGTTTGTTGTTGTTGTTAAGTGCCATCGAGTCGGTTCGACCCATAGCAACCCTGTACAGGGTTTCCGAGGGTGTAAATCCTTATGGGAGTAGAAAGCCTCATCTTTCTCCCGCGGAGCGGCTGGTAGTTTCGAAC
>NW_006408575.1:12671574-12679337 GCF_000296735.1 Chrysochloris asiatica | reverse complement strand
TGAGTTCAACCACAGTCCATTGACTCCCGTTGACCTAGAGATGAGAGAGAGAAGAGGAAGGGCTGGTTGGTCCAAAGTGTGGTGAGACCAGGGGACACTTGAGCCCATGGAGAAGGACATAGCCAGTGGAGATGCACAAGAACATCCAAGCTTGCAGATAGTACCCATTTGACCTAGCCTCAATGGCTTGATAATCAGAACCTGACAAGAGGAAGATTACAAAAAAATTTTTTGATAAAAGAAACAAGGGTAAATTGCTACAATTTGATGAACCCAAGCTATACTTATGGAGGTAGTAACGCTAAATACCAACAGAGAAGGAAGGAGTCTTCACATCAATTATCAATGCTATCTATCTCCTCTGTACACAGGGTAGATATGGACAGGAACTTAGACATTGCCTGCCTAAAATGAGGGGGCGATAAAGGCATGAAGTGATGGGCTTACAAGGTTTCAAGAGGGAGTTTAGCTTAATAGTATGGGGGAGAAGAAACAGTCCCCACTGAATAGTTTTCATCTTGTCTAGATGGGTCTGGTGAAAAGAAAATGGGATAAGATTCGTCAGATTCAATAGTGAATAATTGTCATCATGACTAATTGTGACTGTCACAATTGTAAAGGTAGAAGTTTTGTGACAAAAACAGGGGAGTGGTTAATCTTACGGTCCAGAAACAGAGGACCCTAGGACCATCAAGGGAGAAGAGCAAAAACAGAATGTGGGACCTTATCCAGAGAAGCAGCAAAGACAGAGATGGGGTCATGGAGAGGGGGTGCGGCTGAGGACTCTAGATTCATTGGAAGAGAGGGACTAAGAGCTGGTGTCGAGGAGGCAGACTTGCAGAATGTGCCCTTTGGAAATGTAAATTATTATACATCCCTGAGTGGGTTTTTTGTTTTGCAAAGCTAAAGTGAATAGAGAGAAATACTGTTAACTGATAGTACATGGAGGGGATTATAATCATTGTAATGAAACAAGGTGTATTTGTTCAATGTAAAACTGATGATCTGCCCTGTAAACTTTCATTCAATTCATAATAAAAACCTTTTTTTAAAAAAAAAAAAAGGCTTTGTGGAAGAGCATTTAGAAAAAAAATTAAATTACAGAAACATAAGCTGAGTCATAAAGCTAATGTGGGAAACCCTGTGAAGCTTCTAGAAGGATTGGAAAGGTGAGACAATATTTAACAACCTGGGTATAAAAAAAGAAGTGTTACGGGGTTAATCTGACACCATCTGTCTCTAATTTTCTTTAGAGCTCAGTGAGACTCTAGAGAATAAGTGATAAATTATAGAATTCTTTTAAAAGTTGTGACAAAATCCAATCAAAGAAGAGGTTGTGTTAAAATGCCTGGTTATGGAAGATCCTGCTCAGTCCTGGTGAAAATCTACATCATCTGTTTCCCAATCTTCCAATAAGGTCTTGTCTTTATATTCATATGGAACTACTGATGTATTCATGTAACAGAAAATTAAATTAAATTGGATTGTTGTGATGGAAAAATTGGGGAATGGATAAGGGTGAGAGTTTAATGACATAATAAATGTAAGTTAATATCACTTAATTGAACATGTGAAGAATGTTGAAATGGCAAACATTTTATTACATATATATTTACCACACTTGAAATAAAATATTGGATTGCCATTAAGCCTCCGAGAAAGGGTTGCAAGGTGGTGTGAAAAGTGAGATGCTAAAGAACTTCAAAACTTACAAAAGTTTCACATTCATTTCTAAAACACCAGCCAAGTCTTCAGAATCAAAATCTGATATTGTCCCCTACTCACCAGCCTCTCCTCGGAACCCACTCAACAGCACTTAACAGCTACAACAACTCTAGAAGTGATGATAAGCCTGGGGTCGATATTGCTGATGGTCTCCCTTTCTTGCATCCCTGGCAGGCACCACAAGTAATCTTATCACTGCTGCCAGAAGGCAACCTCCAAAAGCTTGTCTATATCATGTTCCCAGCAGCCACCATTAACTGATCAGGACCGGCATCCAAAATGAACCCTTTTTGTCTTTGATGATTTAAACCATGAATTTCTGCTTAAGCATGAAGCTGATGTTTTTCCTTCCTCCCTTGTAGTTTACATTTGGCTCAACCTTCCTGGCTTATCAACAAAATGATTTTGATTTGAATCAAAGTCTCCTTTCCATTCATATCATGAGCATAGAGGTCTTCCCTGAATCAAGTCAAATGTTAATCCTTTTAATGCCTTTCTTTTTATAGTGCTTTTAACTTTCTCAAAAGCATTCTAAATTACATTACTATTTTATTCTCAGAAAATCCCTGTGAGCTAGGTTAAGCAAGCAGTATTATCTCCAAGAGAACCAATGCCTAGGGAGTTAAAATGAATCACAGAAAAATCATCCAGTTAGAAGGAAAACTTTATGAAGAACCCAAGTCACCTAACTGCTGCTCCACACCCTGCACACAATACCACATTGTCTTATATCCATCTACATCTTCTGGAAGGAGCTGACCTCCTCTTTCTCAGGTTACTGTTTTCCATTTGATCTATACACATTCCCATACATATATACATATATGCATACACATAGGCAGAGATACACACATGCACAAAGAGAAACCTCCATGCAGAAAGACAGTTGCACACTAAAGGACATACAACACATACAGAAACACAGACATACAGAAGCATACACTCATAAAGACATATTAAAAAATTTAAAGACAGATAATCATAAATAGATATGCATACACACAGACACACAAAAAGACACACAGCAACACCACACACATTTAAACACAGAAAACATACAGAGGCATTTACATAGAGACAATAACACACAAAGTTGCACACAGAAAGAGGAAGACATACGCACACACTTTCTAACAACTTTTAAGTGGATACGGCTTATTTTCCAATGCGACTCTATCAATGCGAGCCATGGAGAACATCCCTGCCCCTGACTTTATTCCATAAAGAACAGGCCTCCCTCTGTGAGCTCAGTGATAAAAGCATGTTAGAAGGGAGATTATGGCTCTTAGTAGAACTGGCATGTGGCGATCTGTACAGTCCTCATCCACTTATTAATCAATCATTCATAACCTAGTTTGTGTTGAGATATTCTCAGAGGCTGTTATGCTTATTATGAGGAATCAAGGATGCATTGTAGCTGTCACATCGGGTTTAGATGACCCCATCTGGGGGCTGAATCCCATTGTAACTGTCACATTTGCTTAAAGAACATGCTATTTGTATCATCATCTGATTTCCCAAGAACAGAGCATTTGCTCTTGGTGCTGAAAATTGTAATATATCTCTGTAGAGAGGCAATGAAAGGACTGAACAGAACAAAGAAGTGAGAGAAAGTATAAGAAACAGAAAGAATTCAAATTGTGGTCTTGTTTAGGGTCTTAGTTTATAGATGCTGTAAACACCCTTATTTATCTTCATTTTTCAAACCCTAATCAGGACAGACTCTTTTTAGAGAAATGGTATGCAAACATGGTTTGGTTACCTACCCAAATCCATTTTCTCTCTAAGCTCTTCTTTGGGGGCAGAGTCTAGTTTTGGGAAGTCTGAGGGGCTTCAAAAAGTTTGCAGGAAATTTTTGTTATTTTTTGAAACTTTTTATTGCAAATTGAATGAGGTTTACAGACAAGATCACCACTTTTGCATTCAACCCACCATACACTGTGTTTCGTCTCAATGATTTCAGTCTCCTCCATGTAACAACAGTTACCTCACCTCCTCTCTGTGGTTCTTATTTCCATTCTACCCTTCTTCCCATCCCTTCTCAACTTTATCCTGAGGTACATGCCACCCTTTTCACGTTTAATGGTTGACCATTCCATGGTGAGCATACCTTACTAGTATGGTTGTTCCCCCCAATATACCTTACTACTGCTTGGCCTTCCAGACCTGTAAAGTGGTCAAGGTCCAGAGTCTTGGGTACCTCCAGTCTCTTTCTGACCAGTAAGCTGTCATTTTTATATACATAATTTTGAGCTTTGTCCCACATTTTCTCCTACTCTGTTTGGAACCTTCTAATGTGATCCCTTTTAGAGCAGTTGGTACCAGTAGCTGGGCACCATCTAGTTCTTCTGGTTTAAGAAATGGAGACTGATGTTCACATGTTCCATGGGTTCATTAGATGAATTTATTCCTAGCATCTTCAAATTTTCATCACTCTTCTTTCTGTGCACATGGAAAGGCCATGTGCACATGGTCTTAGAAGGCTGCTTTTGAGCTTTTAAGATCCCAGACACTACAAACCAAAGAAGGATGAAGAATATTGTCTTTGTGGTCAATGTTTTGCCAACAGACTATGGTGTCCTCCAGAGACTATGAGCCCCTGAAAACATTGTTTTAAGATGTTTGATAATATCTAAGAAGTTTTCATCATTTTGTCCCTGTGTGCTCCACCACATAGGTATATTTGCAGCAAATATCCTCTTTCAAATCCTTATGTATTTGTGGGTATATTCCCATTCATTATAAAGTCCTCCAGGTTCATCCACATTATGAGGTGTTTCACAGATTCATTGCAATTCTTCAACATTGCATAGTATTCCACAATGTCTATTACCAAAGTTTGTTTATCCATTCTTGCATTGATAGGCATTTAGCCTGTCTCCATCTTTTTAATATTGTAAATAATACTGTAATAAACATGGGTGTGCATATATCTACTCATGTCACGGGTCTTATTTTTAGGGGATATATAGTAAAAACAGAGATTATTGGGGCATATGGTATTTCTAGTTCCATTTTTTTTAGGAAGTGCCATACCATTTTCCACAGTGGTTGCACCATTTTACAGTCCAACAGCAATGTAGGAGGGTCACAGGCTCCCCACACTCTCACCAAAATTTGTTTCTGTTTGTTGCTTTGTTTTGTTGTGTGTGTTTTTTTTTTAAACTTTGCTATTAATGCTGGTATGACATAATATATCTTTGTTGTTTTGATTGGCATCTAATGGCTAATGATCATGAGTATTTCTTCATATGTTTGTTGGCTGCCTGAATCTCTTCCATGGTAAATTATCAGTTCATGTCTTGTGCCCATTTATTAACTGGATTATTTGTCTTTTTCTTATATAGGTATAGTAATTTTCTATAAATTTCAGTGATTATTCCTTTGTCTGATCTGTCATAGGAAAAAAACTTTCCCAGTCTGTGGGCTCTTTTTTTAACTCCTATACAAAATCTTTTGATGCGCATAAGTGTCTAATTTTTAGAAGGTTCCAATCATCTTTTTTGTCTTCTACTACTTGTATATTTTTAGTTATGTTGAATAGTGTATTCATGCAATGTATCAGAGCCCCTAAGGTTGTCCCTAATTTTTCACTGATTGTATTTATAGTTCTAGGTTTTACATTTAGGTCTTTGATCCTCCTTAAGTTTGTCTTTATATATGGTGTGAGATGTGGGTCTTGTTTCATTATTATGCAAATAGATATCCAGTTTTGCCAGTACTGTTTGTTGAAGAGACTATCTCTTCCCCATTTACTGTATCTTGGCCTTAGTCTGACTCTATGTGGTTGGATTTACTTCTGGGTTTTCAATGCTTTTCCATTTACCTATGTGTCTTTTATTGTACCAATACCAGGATGTTTGACCACTGTGGCTGTGTTGTAAATTTTACAATCATCAAGTGAGAGACCTCTAACTTTGTTCTTATTCTTAAATAATGCTTTGCTTAACTGAGGTCTCTTTCTTTTCCATATAAAGTTAGTGAATAGTTTTCTATCTCTTTAAATAATGATGCTGGAATCTGGATTGGGATTGCATTATATATATAGATTGCTTTGGATAGAATTGGCCTTTTCACAATGCTATCTACAAGTGTGGTATACTCTTCCATTTTGAAAAGTGTCTTTTGGTTTCTTGTAGTAGTTTGTTGCAGTTTCCTTTGTATAGATCTTTTGTTTCTTTGGTTATATTTATTTCCAAGTATGTCAGTTTAAGGATAGCTATGGTGGAGCCCTGGTGTGATGCTGTAGGATAAGCTAACTAAACAGCAGTTCAAACCTACCAAACACTCCTTAAAAACCCTATACAGAGTCACTATGAGCCTGAACCAACTCCAGGTCACTTAACAGCAACAATTTTAAATGGTATTGTTTTCCTGGTTTCCTTTTCAGAGCTGTCTTTACTAGTGTAAAGTAGTGTAACTGCCAGTTTGATGAATCTTCCAATGAGTTACAATAATTTTCTTTCTGAGTCTTTGGTATTTTTTATATACAGGATATCATCTGCAAATAGAGAGAGTTTTATTTATTCTACACCAATTTGAATGCTTTTACTTTCCCTTTCTTGTCTTATAGCTCTGGCTAAGATATCCCTTATCACCACTTCAATATTGAATGGAAGTGGTGATAAGGGATATCCTTCTCTGATTCCTGTTTGCAAAGGGAATGCTTTGGGTTTATCTCCATTTAGAGTAATGTTGACTGTTGGATTTTTATATATATCTTAAATTATCTATTTATTTTGTTAAGCTACCACTCATCTGTCAGTTTGTCATACTGTGGTGGTTTGTATGTTGCTGTGATTCTGGAAGCTATGCTATGGGTATGTTAAATACCAGCAGGGTCATCCACAGTGGAAATGTTTCAGCTGAGCTTCCAGACAATGACAGACTACTTCCAAATATTTAGTCACTGAAAACCTTATGGATAGCAGTGAAACTACCAGATATAATACTGGAAATTGAGTCCCTCAGGTTGGAAGGCACTCAAAATGCGAATGGGGAGGAGCTGCCTCCTCAAAGTAAAGTTGACTGTTATGACATGAATGGAGGAAAGCCCTTGGGAGCTTCATTTGCTGATGGGGCACAACTCAAATTGGAGAGAAACAGCTGTAAACATCCATTAATAATCAGAATATGGAATGTATGAAGTATGAATCTAAGAAAGTCGGAAACTGACAAAAATGAAATGGAATGCATAAACATCAATGTCCTAAAATTTAGTGAGCTGAAATGGACTGGTAGTGGTCACTATTAATCTGACAATCACACAGTTTACTATGTTGGGAATGACAAATTGAAGAGAAATGGCATCACATTCATCATCAAAAAGAACATATCAAGATCTGTCATGAGGTACAATGTTATAGGATAATATCGATGTGCCTACAGAGAAGATCAGTTAATACCACTATTATTCAAATTTATGCTCCAACCTCTAAAGTCAGTGAGAATAAAATTGAAGAATTCTACCAACTTCGTCAGTCTGAAATTGATCAAACATGAAATCAAGATGTATTGATAATTGCAATTGCAATGCAAAGGTTGGAAACAAAGAGGAAGGATCAGTAGTGGAAAATATGGCCTTTGTGATAGAAATAATGCTGGAAATTGCATGATAGAATTGTGCAAGACCAATGATTTGTTCATTTCAAATAGCTTTTTAAAACAACATAAAAGACAACTAGTCACATGGACCACACCATATGGAATACACAGAAATCAAATTGACAACATCTGTAGATGTAGGAACTAGATGGTAGAAAAGCTCCATATCATCAGCCAAAACCAGGCCAGTGACAGATTGTGGAACAGACCATCAGTTGCTCATATATAAATTCAGGCTGAAACTGGAAAAATTAAAACAAATCCACAAGAGACAAAATAAGACCTTGAATATATCCCACCTGAATTTAAAGATCATCTGAACAATAAATTCAAAGCATTAGCTACCAAAAACCAAAGACTAGAATAGTTATGGAATGACATCAAGAACATAATACAGGAAGAAAGCAAAAGGTCATTAAGAAGACAAGAAAGTA
>NW_006408575.1:12666807-12671474 GCF_000296735.1 Chrysochloris asiatica | reverse complement strand
TGGGAGTAGAAAGCCTCATCTTTCTCCCGCGGAGCGGCTGGTAGTTTCGAACCGCTGACCTTAAGGTTCGCAGCCCGATTCGTAACCACTAGGCTACCAGAGCTTATCAAGCCCCACCCCAGACCTCCTGACTTCAAATCTGCACCACAACAAGACCTCAAAATGATCTAAAATCAGATTAACATTTGAGCTTAAAGTCCCTAAGGAAACCTTCAAAGTCATGTAACCTGCCCACCTCTGCAGCCAAATCTCCAGCCCTGTCACACTTCACTCTGAGCACTTCCTGGCCCCTTCCATGTGCCAACTCTCTCCCTGCTGTTTCTGCCCTGCCTTCTTTGCCATGGTACTGCTTTCCAAATCCCTTAGGGCTTAGCTTATACGTCACTATTCTCCAGAGGCATACCTTTCTCATCACCTCTGCCATCTGCCTCCACTACGCTAGATTCTCCTGCTAGCCCAATGCCATACTCATTTATAGTTGTACGTTCAATTGTATTTCTCTTGAGTAAACAAGGAGACCTGGGTGGAGCAAGTGATTTATGTACTTGGCCCCTAACTGAAAGGTTGGTAGTTCAAGTCAGTTCTACTCTGATGCACTTGGGATCACCATGAGTTTTATCAACTTGAAAGCAACTGAGTTCCATTAAACCAAGTGAGAAAATGAATCAGATTTGCCTGTTTCCATTAAAATTATCTTCAGTGCCTTCAATGAATCAGATCTGCCTGTTTCCATTAAAATTATCTTCAGTGCCTTCAACAATGCCTGACATGAAGTATGCAATCACTATTTAAAAACAATGTTCAAATTTGGAAATAGACAATTTTGTGTGACGGTTGCACATGGTGAACACAGTAATTGCCACTGAATTGTGCATGAAAAAAAAATGTTGAAAGGCAAGTATTTTATTATATATTTTTTACCACAGTAGAAAAAAATAAAGGAGCAAAAAAAATTAATTCAATTATTACACACACACACAAAGGATTCAACTTCCTAATCATACGGTCATCCAGCCCTAAGCCTCTTATAATTTCCCAAAATAGAAAGAAGATGCATTAAACCTATTTAAACAGCATCACTTTCCCAACTGAGTTTTTAAAAACATTTTATTGTGTTTTAAGTGAAAGTTTACACAGCACATTAGTTTCCTATTCAGCGATTTATAGACAAATTATTCTGTAACCCTAGCTGTCATTGCTGCCATGTGTCAGCACTCTCTCCATTTCCACCCTGCCTTTGTGTTTCCAGCTCTCCAATTTCCCTACTCTCCTTGCCTTCTCATCTTTGCTTTTGGGCAAACATTGCCTGCATAGTCTCATAGCTAATTGTTCTAAAGACCCCACTCCTCATGGGTGTTGTTTATTTTATGGGACAATCTATTCTTTGACTGAAAGGTTATAATGGAGTGGCTTCAGTTTCAGCTTAAAATGGTATCTTAGGATCTTAAAACAATAATCTCAGGGGCTCTTCAAGTCTCTATTGGTCTAGCAAGTTGGGTCTTTTTTATGAATTTGAATTTTGTTCTACTCTACCTTTTTCTCCCACTCTAACTGAGATCTTCTATTGTGTCTCTGATCAGAGCAGTCAGTAGCTGGGTACCATCCAGTTCTGGTCTGAGGCTAGAAGAGGCTGTGGTTCATGTGAGCCATGAATCCTATGGACTAATTGTTTCCTTGAATCTTCAGTTTCATTCACTTTTCTTTGCTCCAGATGGGAAAAGACCAATATTTCTGTCTTAGATGGCCACTCAAAAACTTTGTAGACCTCAGATGTTACTCATTAAACTAGGATGTAGAACATTAGCTTTATGAACTATGTTATGCCAATTTACCTAAATGTCTCCCAAGACTATGGTCCTTAATCTTTAAGCCCAGTAATACAGTTTCATGGGTTATTTGGATATATCTAAGAACTTTCCATAACTAAACCCCCTATGTGCTTTTATTATATGAGTATACATAGATATATGTAAGGCATATAAAAATATGTATTACTAGGTATATCCATAAATATACCTATATATGCATACACATGTACTCCCATATACACTCCCATAACTATATTGCATACAAGTCTACTACGTAACCACTCACAAAATTCTGGTCATTACTGTTGCTGCAGAATTGTATATGTAGTGTTTACCATAGTATTGTTGCTGTTGTTGTGTGCCATTAAGTCAGTTTCCAAGACTGGCCCTTGGGTTTGAAATGGCAACCTTGCGGTTATCAGTCCAGTGCTTATTCTACAGTGTCACACCAGTACTCAGCAGTCTGGTTAAGGGAAAGGCAATTCACAGCACAGGGAAGTCAGCACAATGTGGCCAAGGTAAATGAAGACACTGAGACAAATGGTAAATGCTACCACAGTAGTCCTTTATTTTTGCACACTTCTTCATGTCTTAAGGAGCTCTGGTAGTGTAGTGGTTACTAATTGGGCTGCAAACTGCAAGGTCAGCAGTACAAAACTACCAGCTGTTCCACAGGAGAAAGATGAGGCTTTCTGCTCCCATAAAGATTTATAGCCTCAGAAACCCTGTACAGGGTCGCTCTGAGTCGGAACTGACTCCATGGCACATAAGCACCACCACAACTTCATGTCTTCATTTACCTTGCCCATGTTATGCGTACTTCCCCTATATTGTGAATTGCCTTTCTCTTAACCAGAATTAACTAGTATCTCCTATCTTGTGATTTTTTCCAATGCTTGTAATTATAAAAAAATGTTGCTTTTATGAAAAGTGGTATCATATAGTATTTGTCCTTTTGTAATTTACATAATTCATTCAGCATAATGTACTCTAGATTTGTCCATTTATGTTTTGTGAACTCTTCATAATTCCTTATTGTTGCATCTCTCTATTGATTTTTTAGAGTAATCAATGATAGAGGCGACTGCTAACTGATGCCAATACATACACTAATGTATGCTCACCTACACAGAATGACACCAATTATTTATTCAGATAAAAGGAGATGGAAGTTATACACTCAAGTCAAAAAGGCTATGTGGAGGAACAAACAAGATGGTGAATCAGGTAGACAGACAGTGAGGAGATCCATCAGCAACAACACAGAATACCAGACCAAGCAGGTTCAGGGGATGGTGCCAGAACTCTGAACCACATATAAATAATATTTAAAAGGTTGGAAGACTTACAGCTAGGGGAATTTGTAGCAGAAGCAAGAAATCCATTGCTTTCTAATTCAAGACTCTCAGCTGCTCCCGGATCTGCCATCTTGGGAGAGACTAAGTGGGGGAAGGATCAGAACAGCCACGGACACCTGACAGAACTGTGGAAATAAAGGTGTGAACATTCTATTTTTTTAGTATCTGTCCATTGGTCTCTCACTGTCTGTGCACCTCCATTCTGGTGACTAGAAGGGGTGTCTGAGCGAGTGGACACCCCACCCCCACCCCCAGAGGGTTCTACTATGCATGCACAAAGATCTTCCCAAAATTTAAAGTGACAGTTTCCACTTAAAACCTTAAATGGCAGGGCAAAATGGCCACAGCTGGCCCTGAACTGCTTATCACTAGGAAAAAAAGCCTGAACGGGGATTGTGGACTGGGACAGGCAGACTAAAAAAGGAAATAGGTCAAAAATTAAATCTTGAGTTACGTCACAACAACCAATAGTGGCATCTTGAAATTTCTCAGGAAGAAGAGTGAAAAGGGAAGCCCATCTCCTGATCACATCTCCCTGTAGGCAATTAGAAAACCCCCAACCAAAAAAAAATCCCAAAATACATACCCATCTAAGTCTTAATGCCACAGATAACTACTGAATATGCCCAAAAAACAGAAGCAGATGACCCTATCAGAATATGTCCAGGAATGAAATAAAGTAACTGTGGCAAATGACCTGGAAGTAGACCTACACTCCATACTGGAAGGAGGGCAGGCTTTGGAAATTCCTGAGAAATAATTCAGAAAAATGATTATTAAATGTATCAAAACATTTTACAATGGAGTTGAGAAAAATAAGGAAGAAGTCAGGAAAGCAATACAAATAAGACAGACACAACATTGGAAACATTCAAAACCTACAGAAAGAGGTCCAAATGATTAATAATAGAATAACAGAAATGGATAATACACTGAAAGGGCAAAGGAGTAGAATTGGAAAGAAGCCAGAACTAGTGAGCTAAAAAATAAATTTCTCAATACTACTAAGATAGAAGATCAAACACAAAAAAGGATTAAAAAAATCTGAAGAAAGCCTAAGATTCATGTTGGACAACCTTAAGAGGAATAACAAGAATTATCAGCATTCCAGAACAGGAAAAATCACACAAGTCCATAGATGAGATAGTTGAAGAGCTGCTGGGGGAAGATTTCCCTAACATCATGACGACAATCACCAAGACATATGATCATCAAGTTGTCCGAAATCAAAGATAAGGACAGAATCCTGAAAGCATCTAGGGAAAAGAGAAGTGTAACATACAAAGGCAAGCAAATCAGATTAAACTCAGATCTCTCAACAGAAACCATGCAGGCAAGAAGGCAATAGGGAGACATATAAAACCCTGAAAGAAAAATACTGCCATCCAAGAATCCTCTACCCAGTGAAGTTGTCAATCAAATACGATGGTGTAATCAAAACATTCCAGGATAAACAGAAGCTAAGGGATTTTGCCAAAGCCAACCCTGCTATGAAAAACAT
>NW_006408575.1:12663506-12664743 GCF_000296735.1 Chrysochloris asiatica | reverse complement strand
AAAACAAATGGAAGAAATGAGGAGGTACAAGAGGTGAACAGAAATTTTCAAAAGTCAGCTATAGATGACAAAGTTAAATATTATAATGAAATGTGCAAATACCTGGAGGTAGAAAACTAAAAGGGAAGAACACACTTAGCATTTCTCAAGCTGAAGGAACTGAAGAAAAAAAATGCAAGCCTTGACTTCTGGTATCGAAGGATTATCTGGGGAAATTACTGAATAATGCAGAAAGCATCAGAAAGAAAACAGAGTCACTGCACCAAAAGAAAACAATCAATGTTCAACCATTTCAAGAGGTAGCATATGATCAAGACCCAATGATCCTGAAGGAAGAAGTCCAAGGTGCATTGAAGGAATTGGCAAAGAACAAGGCACCAGGAATTGATGGAATACAAATTGAAATCTTTCAAGAAAGTGAGGTGGCACAGAAGGCACTCATTCATTTATGCCAAGAAATATGGAACTACTAACTAACCAACTGATTGGAAAAGATCCGTATTTGTGCCCATTCCAAAGAGAGGTGACTCAACAGAATGTGGAAATCATTGGACAATATCATTGATATCCCATGTGAGCAAAATTTTACTAAAGGTAATACAGAAGCAGCTGCAAACCTACATAGACAGAGAACTTTCAGAGTTTCAGCCAGATTCAGCAGAGAACATAGAACAAGGGATATCCTTGCCAATGTTAGTTGGCCTTGACTGAAAGCAGAGAATACCAGAAAGATGGTTACCTGTGCTTTTTTGAATATGCAAAAACTTTCCATTGTGTGGATCCTGACAAGCTATGGACAACATTGCGAAGTATAAGTATTCCAGAACACTAAATTGTGCTCATGAGGAACCTGTACATGAACCAAGAGGCAGTTGTTTGAACAGAACAAGGGAATGGTTTAAAATTGAGAAAGGTGTGTGATAGGGTTGTATTCTTGCACCATACTTATTCAACCTGTATACTGAACAAACAATCTGAGAACCTACATTATATTAAGAAAAATGTGGAGTTCAGATTGGAGGAAGAATCGTTAACAACCTGCGATATGCAAATGATACAACTTTGCTTGACAAAAGTGAAGAGCACTTAAAATACTTACAGATGAAGATCAAAGAGCACAGCCTTTGGTATGGATTGCCTTTCAATGTAAAGAAAACAAAAATCCTCACCACTGGATGAATAAACATTCTTATCAACAGAGAAAAGATTGAGGCTTTCAAGGACTTCATTCTTCTTG
>NW_006408575.1:12638111-12639772 GCF_000296735.1 Chrysochloris asiatica | reverse complement strand
ACCCTCTGCCTTCAAAGCCACCCACAAAAGCTTAAGATGGCTGTGCTGAGCCTGATAGACCACTACAGCTTCCCTGTCTCCTTTTTCTATCTCCCACCCCCATACACATAAAACTCACATTTCTGTTCAGCTGATTTTCTTAGTTAGGACTAGTCCAGGACTGGCTAGGGTTGGCTCTGCAGGTTTGGAGCGGGGATCACCTGAATCCACGCACTGAGGTTGGTGTGGATATCAGGTGTGGACTGGCCACACCTCTAGAGAAACAAAAAGAAAATAATTGTACCTTTATCTCTGTAAATCACTGGTATGTCTCTAAAATACCAATATGCTGTCTTGTCTCTGAAACTACTCACAAAAGTTTAAGATGGCTGAACGGTGTCTGGTCATCAACCAGGTCACAAGTCTGTCTCCTTTTTTGCTGTGTTTATTAAGCTTCCTCTCCTGGTAAATAACCAGTCAACTTCTGCATCCCTTCATCTAAAGTTCAGGGTCCCAGGACTATCACCAGCATCTGTTTCGTTTGGTTTCCCATATTTTTGTTGTAGAATCTGTTTAGTTTTACTGCTTAGTCAGCCATCTTGCTGCCTCCCCACTTCATTATATTTTTATTCCATTTTTCCATGAATTTTTTGAAACCACTTCATATTTGCCCACCTTCACAGTACTTTATGATCAAGGAAAGCCACTCTATCTTCACACTAAGTGATGCAAATCTTGACTAGTGTGGTAGTATAGGTTTTGTGTCAACTTGATTGGGTCATGATTCTCAATGCTTTGGCAGTTAAGACATAGGAGTTCATCCCCTATGATGAGATCTAATATCATCAACTCCATGAGGAGATCTATTATGAAAAAATAATCAATCAAAAAGACATTTTCTCAGAGCTGTTACCTGCTTCTAATGTGTTGGAGACTCAGGCACAGCTTGCTTACTCTTTGATGGATATGGACACCCTGCACTTGGCTCATCATCCAAACTCAAGCAGTGTGCTTTATTGCCTGCCAGTCCTGGGAGTAATCAGCAGCCTGCCATCTTATCTGCTCAATCTGTCTAATCTGCCTTCCTGTCTGACCTGGTGATCCTGGGTTCATCAGCCCTAAAGCTATATGAGGTAGAAGCCTCCAGCATGTCATCTGATGCACAGACCTTAGACTCGCAACCTCTACAACTCTGTAAGCCATTTCCTTCATATAAACCTCTTTTTGTTGTTGTTGTGTGCCATCGAGTTCCAACTCATAGAAATACTGTATAAGGTTTCTGAGGCAGTAATCTTTATGGCCATAACTAGTTTGTCAGTTTTCGTGCTATGGTGGCTTGTGTGTTGCTGTGATTTGGGAAGCTATGCCATGGTTATTTCAAGCATCAACAGGATCACTCACAGTGGACAGGCTTCAGCTAAGCTTCCAGACAAGATAGAAGAAGAGAGACAGGAAGAAGGAGAGACAGACCACTTCTGAATACTTCATCACTGAAAATCTATTGAATAGCAGTGGAACACTGTCAGCACTAGAATATTGAATACTGCAACATGATGCAGAGCATCAGAAGATTGTCAGACACACTAGCAGAAGATAAGCTCCTCAATTTGGAAGGCACTCAAAATGTGACTAAGGGAGAGTTGCCTCCTCAAAGTAGAGTTAACTGTAATGACGCAAATGGA
>NW_006408575.1:12635544-12637741 GCF_000296735.1 Chrysochloris asiatica | reverse complement strand
CTAAAGTTAGTGGTGATGAAATTGAAGAATTTTACCAACTTCTTCAGTCTGAAATTGATAAAACATACAATCAAGATCTTTTGATCATTACTGGTGATTGGAATGCAAAGGTTGGAAACAAGGAGGCAGGATCAGTCATTAGAAGCTATGGCTTTGGTGACAGAAACAATCTGGAGATTGCATGACAGAATTATGCAAGATCAATGATTTGTTCATTCCAAATATCTTTTAAAACAACATAAAAGATGCATCGACCTCATCAGATAGAATATACAGAAATCAAATTGACTATATTTGTGGAAATAGTTAGTGGAAAACACCATATCATCATCCAAAACAAGGCCAGGGGCAGACTGTGGTACAGACCATACATCAATTGTTCATATGCAAGCTCAGGCTGAAGCTGAAGAACATTAAAGTCCACAAGAGACAAAATATGACCATGAACATATCCCATGTGAATTTAGAGATCAACTGAAGAACAGATTTGATGCATTAGACACTAAATATCTAAGAACCAAAGAGTTGTGAGATAACATCAAGAACATCATACAGGAAGAAAGCAAAAGATCATTCAGAAGACAAAAAAGAAGGAAAACACCAAAATGGATGTCAGAAGACACTCTGAAACTTGCTCTCCTGCATAGAGATCCTAGAAAATAGAAGAAATGAAGAGGTACAAGAGCTGAACAGAAAATTTCAAAGGGCAGCTCATGAAAACAAAGTCAAATATTATAATGAAATGTGTAAACACCTGGAGTTAGAAAATCAAAGGTGAAAAACACACTCAGCATTTTTCAAACTGAGGGAACTAAGGAGTCCTGGTGTGGCACTGTGGGATAATGCGCTGGACTGAGAGGTCAGTTTGAACCTTAAAGTCAGAGGATTTGATGGAATACAAATTGAAATCTCTCAACAAACTGATGCAGCACTGAAGGTACTCACCATCTATGCCAAGAAATGTGGAAGATGACTACTTGGCCAACTGACTGGAAGAGATCCATATCTGTGCACATTCCAAAGAAAGGTGACCAAATAGAATGCAGAAATCATCAAACAATATCATTGCTATCATTCACAAGTAAAATTTTACCAAAGATAATACTAAAGTGGCTACAACCATACATTGACAGAGAAATCCCAGATGTTTAAGCAGGATTCAGAAGAGGATGAGGAACAAGGGATATCACTGCTGACGTCAGATGAGTCTTGGCTAAAAGCAGGAAATACCAGAAAGATGTTTGCCTGTACTTTGTTGGCTATGCAAAAGCTTTTGATTGTGTGTTTCATTAAAAGCTATGGACAGACTTTTCACTGCTTCACATCTACTCCACAGGTGGTAAGAAGTGTTGGTGTTGTGCCAGTGATTCGGACTGTATCCCTTGGCAACAAGTACCATGAACATTGGCACTGCTTCTGCCAATACCTCTAAGCATGATACCCAGAAGTCTGATAGGAAGAGAAAGGCTTTCAAGGATATTATCAAATACTTCTCTAAAGAAGACTGGGAAGAGATGGGAGACTTTGAGAAAGTCACCCATGCATATATGAAGAGAATTTTTGATGCCATAGTTAATCTAGGTCTCAATATTTCCACCCCATCTTTCATGCATACTAATATATGGACCCCAAAGATGGATGACTCTGATGACGAAGAGAACCAGGAAGAACCACCTCAGATGGCTTCCAGTGTACAACTGAGCAAACTCCTGAAGTTTATATGGGACACTCACATTGAAAAGATGAAGTCCAAGAAGACATCACAGAATGAAAATGGTCTAAAAGCAATGCCAGGGACAGCAGCCTTGATGAAAACGTCTGGCGCAGAACAGCCTAAGGAACAGCCAACACCCTTAGGTCAGCATAATCAACAGATCCCAGAACCCATGAAAAAGGAGACTAACATTTGGTCTCACAGGCTGCGTGAAAGAAAGTATCATGTAGTGTATGAAGAGATCAGCGAACCCAATGAAGACGACTAACTATGTATGGAGAGGAGTAGAACCTGGTGACCAATACATAAGACTATAGGTGGAAGCCTGAACCACATCCAGATCTCCAGAGATGGGAAATTCACACTTGAAAGGACAAGCAGACCAACCTGGAGTGGCCAGAAGAACAGAAGATACTTCTTAAAAGAAAGACCTACAGGAAAAATATAAAACAACATAGGCAGAACGACTGTTACTACAAGAAC